>NC_041224.1:21945518-21975952 GCF_002837175.3 Physeter macrocephalus | reverse complement strand
GGCACGTGGGATCCCCCCAGACCGGGGCGCGAACCTGGTTCCCCTGCATCGGCAGGCGGACGCGCAACCACTGTGCCACCAGGGAAGCCCCTACCTGATGTTTTTTGAGCTCTGCTTATTTCAGTATTTAACAGAGAAGCAATTTAATCAAATGAGAAGACCTGAAGTAAAGATTGTGGCATCCTAGCAAATAGAAAGGAGGTATTAGGTTAATTGTGCTCTTACGTAGCATGTTAGATGGAACTCCATAAAGCCACACGTTATTGTGAAAAGCAAAATTTTGTAAAGTCCGACCAAGAGTCTAAATCCACAAAGTACAATGCTCCACTTTTTTTTACTCTTGTGTCAGCCTAAAAAGTGCTGATACATACTTTTAACAATATTACCAATTGCTACAATTTATCGAATACTGTGTGCCAAACAGCGTGCATTTAAAAAATTTAATCCTGACCACAAGCTTTTGAGGCAGGTCTTATCCCCATTTTACAGACGTGATAACTGAAGCACAGAGAGGTTAAAAAAACATGTCTATGATTCCACAGCTCTTGAACCAAATTTAAACCCAGTTAGTCTGATCCCCAAGTCCCCATTATTCACAAACAAGCTTGAGTGCCTCCCCAGACATCCTTGTGAATCTGTCACTCATGATAGGTGGGAAAAGTAGAGCTCGGTGGCTAAATGCCTGGGCTTTGGTGTCAGGCACATCCCCTTTGCATCCTGGCTCTGCTGCCGCCTAGCCAAACAGTGCCTGCCTCACTGACTTGTCCTGGGACCACAGGATAATTCATGTTAAGCACATGGTACAATTCTTGGCTCTCAGTTCTCACTCCGTGCTGACTGTGATAACTATGTTCAAAAAGATGATGGTGGTGGTGACTGTACAGCAGCAGAACCTTGGCTTTGGTATGAAGTCTATTTCTTAGTTCAGTCCTTCAAATTCTGAAGTTTGATTTCCCAAATCTCCTAAAACGAATGACAAATTGTCATCCGATTGCTGGCTTGTTTCTTTCTTAACTCATCATCACCATTATTGACTTGGGAAATAGTAGAATGTCATTCTAAACAGCAAGCGCTTTGAAGCCAGGAGAGGGTGTAAATCTTTATTCTGACATGTACCTGACATGCAACTTTGGACTAATCATTAAATGTCTAAGCCCATATTTCTCAAGCTGTTTAAGGGAAGAATCAGTGTCTTTCTTTCCTTCATCCTTCCTTCCTTCCTTTCTTTCTTTCTTCCATCCCTCTTTCTAACTCCCCTTCCTTCCTTCCTTCTTCCTTTCTTTCCGGTTATTTCAAAACTATTGCGGACCGATACTGTTGCAAAATACAGTAGAAATATTTTAGCAATGTCAAATTGCTACAAACACACCTAAATGATTTCAATTTCTGTTCTAATCTCACTGAGGACATTAGCAGTTTGTGGACCTCAGATACATACTGCTCTTAGCTTTTATTTCATAATCTATAAAATTGGGACCCTACCACTTTTTTCACATGATTGTTACGAAAAATCAAGTGAGATAATGTGGATAAAATTCTTGTCTAGTGTGTCATGAGCCCTGAAGAATTGGGAGCCCCTTAGGAGCGCCTATTCCTGGCCTGTGCCAGAAACAAGGATAGAGAGACATAAGCAAGAGCTGCGAAAAGTAGGCATCTCAAGTATTCACAGCTGAATCCCATATGAGTCCATTTTCTCCCTATCTCTCTGGGCAGCTGAGTTGCTCCTTGGGAAATATATTCTACAACTCCAGTTTTTTCAGTGATGTTTTAAAAGGGGTAAGTGACCAGCTTGGGCTAATCCCTGAGTCACGCCAAAGGCCTGTGCACTCTGAACTCAGCCTGTGGTTCCATTTTGTTCAGTATAAGGGTAACCCTAGAACGTTACTAAAGAGAAGCAGTATGGACATCACCATGCCTGTCTAAAAGTGAGTGCATTATGGTCAGGATTTCAGTTGTGGCTCAGAAGGGAAATAGCTCTGCCTGTAATGCCTAGTTAAATTAGCCTGAGACAACACTGTTAAATTACATATTTAATAACTGTGTAATCACTCCGTTGATAGTATCATCCATTTGGCTTTAGAAGTGGGATGAACAGAGTTCCCAGTGGAGCTGAGAGAGGAGCTGGAGCTGCCCTGGAAGGCTACCCACCAGGACAATTCCTATGCTATACAGTGATGGGACAGCCAAGAAGTGTAGCCAAGTTGCATCAGCAGTCTCCAGGCAACGTTTGAATGCTTGGTGAGTGCCTAAGTGATTAAATCCTGATGTTGACAAGAGACAGGATGACATCTCCTTGGTCATGATATTTTTTTTTTTTTTTTTTTTTTTTTTTGTGGTATGCGGGCCTCCCTCTGCTGCGGCCTCTCCCGTTGCGGAGCACAGGCTCCGGACGCGCAGGCTCAGCGGCCATGGCCCACGGGCCCAGCCGCTCCGCGGCATGTGGGATCCTCCCGGACCGGGGCGCGAACCCGGTTCCCCTGCATCGGCAGGCGGACGCGCAACCACTGCGCCACCAGGGAGGCCCGGTCATGATATTTAATTGAACCTGGCACAAGCTGCAGTCAAAGCACCAAAAAACATAAATAGGAAGATGACAAACATCTCTAAGATTTGTTTGATGACTCTAGCCCAGACCTCTCTTTGAGCCCCTGGGTAATGATGAGGCCTTGGGGTAGTTCCAAAGTCAGAACCACAGACCTCAAGTCTGAGCAGCTCTTTGAAAGCTCACTGCTCGTTCCTTGGTCCTTTCACGCCACGTAGAGAAAGCACCTTTAACCTTCTAGCTGTTTCACTTTGAGCCATCCTGTGTGTCTCTTCTGCCTTCGGTTTTGCCTGTCTCTTTCATTTCCTCTCTCTGGGATGGCTCACGTACTCTTTTGCCCCTCTCTCCAGCCTTACTTTTAGGACAGTTTCTCTGCCCCTTATATTTGACTTTCAAGTTTCATAAACTGGGAAAGAGAAGAGCTATCAGTACATATTTCTGTGAAAGAAAACATTATCAGAAGTCCTCTAAGGAGAAGAAAACTAGAATAATACTGAAGATTGTACTTTCCAAGGGAACCTACAATAAGATCCATAAAAGATTTTTAATAATTTTATAAATAACTAGAATTGCTGTGGACTAATCAGCTGGAAAAGTTTGAAATGTTATATCAACATTTACTAAGAAAACACTACTCACAGTAAAAGATTTTGTGATGAAATTTAGAGTGGAAAAATTTTTAAATTCTACACCGGCAATGTCGCAAGCTCAAAAGCAAACTGCAAATCTATCAATACTTGTAGCTAGAGGCAATATTGTCTTATTTTACAAATGACATTAAGATTACAGGAAAAAAAAGAGGAAAGGGAATTTATTTTCAATGAGTTACAGGAAGTTCAGAATTTCAAAATATAAGTACAGGTATCCAACCCAACACTGGTAACATCAAAATCTAATCAAAATGGAATAGTAACAAAAGCTGTTTTCCTTCCCATCCATTTTTGCATAACATCCTGAGACCAGCTGCAAGCATTTTAACATGCTTGAGATGGCAGCTCTAATTTACATTGCAGGCTGTCTCGGATTAGTCATGCTGCTGTAAAAGCTGTGGCCTTGAGTAAGTGTAATCTTTTATGAGAATAATATCGTTAAGTATCTCTTGTAACATCTGAAAAAAATCTGCTTTCTGCTTTGTCAGCCTAGTGCTAGCCCCAATTTTTCTCTTTAATAGCCCAAGGCAAAGAGCACCCATAGCTCTGAAAATCTACAAGTCTAGGGAGGGATGAGAAATCATGTAGCATGTTCCTCAGGCTTCCAGTCTGAATGACCTAAACTATTTAGTGGCAAATAAAAATATAGCCTGCTTGTAAAGATCTCTGGAGATGATTAGGCAATGACTAATTCCTACTCAACAATTCTTCGTCTTATTTAACCAGAATCCAAGGGCTGAGTACATTGCATTTCTCCGCTGAGAAGCAGGAGAGCTGGACCTCCCCCTGCATGGGACTGCAGCGGACTTGGGCTTCACGGGGTGTGTTGTCTGAGTTGGTCTGGATATGCCAGCAGGGCTGAAGCACTTCATGGTTATCAAGTGTCAGGTGTTTTCTGTGCATAGATACATGAAATCCTCAGCCCTTCAGTCGTCCCTGAGCTTTGTCTCTCACTTGAGCGTTTCACCCTGATGAGAAGGCTCACTTTTACTGCTTCCCCACGGAGCTGTCTCCTATCATGCCCCACACTCCACCCCACTTGTACATTCAGATATTTAATTTAGTGCAGGCTTCCATTTTCTGTCTCAGAGCTATCGCTTTTGAGACGTCTTCATTCTCACAGCCACCAAAAGTTGACTTCTTTTCCTCCCTAGAGATGGGAGATTTTTTTTTCACCCCAGTATAAGATTTTTTTCCCCTTTTATTCAAATTACTCTTTTCAGTGATAAAGAGAGAACTTCCAGGCTGTGGTGAGCTGTGGCTGCTTCCTGAACACCCACCTGCAGGAATCCTAATCACACCTCAACAAAGGTGCCAGTGACTCTAGTTTCTACTCTAGTTGCTGCAACTAGTGAACACTGTAAATGCTACAGTGCTAACACCAACGGGTCACTTCAGATAGCTCTGGGATCAGATTCCCCTCCCGGCTTAGGCCGGCTCTGAGCTGCAGAGACTACCATCTGACCAGCTATCCTGTCTTCTCCTCCTCTTTCTCTCTCCTCTCTTGTATTTTTTTGCTTCTTGGTTATATTCAAGTCTAATCTCTTTAAGCCCTGCCCCTCCCACGCCCATTTTGGTCAGTAGGGTGTGGGTCCCCAGGTGCACCAGGGCAGAGTTAACATTTTTCAGAGTGCCACGGAGAACAAAGTTGAGTGGCTCTACTGAATAGTGTGGTGGCACTGGAACGCTATTCTAAGTAGTAACCAGCCTTTACTTTTCCTGGTTCAAGAATCCTACTTGCTCTGTTTTTTTCCCTTAGTGTTTTAGCCTTCTGTCCTTTAATCTTCCCTGTGGCTCCTCTCTGAACTTTTCCCATTGCTCTGAGGCAATCAGTGCTTTACACAGCATTCTTGGAAGGCTCTAACCAGCCCCTTAAGGAAATTACATGCCAAAGACAATAAGGGGCTCTTGAGTGTTGAGGGTACAGAGCAATGCCCCTGGGTAGTTGCCCTCACCCAGCCCGGCCGGTGAGGCTGGAACCAAGGTGCTCACAAGTGTGGTCTTCTAAGATGTTTTAAAGGAAGGGAGTTCAAATAGGCACCAGCACTACTATTTTCATTACAGATAGTATTTCATTTAACTTTTACATTATATATATTGTGTCGTCTCCTTCATTGTCCATAAGAACCCTAAGAAGAAGGTCATTACATCTCCATTTAACAGGTGAAAAAGCTAAGCTCGGGGAGGATGTATTAAAAATCAGAATGAGGGGCTTCCCTGGTGGCGCAGTGGTTGAGAGTCCGCCTGCCGATGCAGGGGACACGGGTTCGTGCCCCGGTCCGGGAAGATCCCACATGTCGCGGGGCTGCTGGGCCCGTGGGCCATGGCCGCTGAGCCTGCGCGTCCGGAGCCTGTGCTCTGCAACGGGAGAGGCCACAACAGTGAGAGGCCCGCGTACTGCAAAAAAAAAAAAAAAAAAAAAAAAATCAGAATGAGATTCCAGGTCTGTCTGACATCAGAGTGCAAGCTTTTGTACTAAATCATGTTGTTTTGCAAAATGCAGTAGGCAAGGAAAGACTTTTCTTCCTCAGAAACAGCCCACCAGAGTGCTTTTGTGTCCTCCTCAAATTCTCAAAATGGCATATTCCTCCCCATAACTTTGCAGAAAACAGCAGCTTCTATTTTACCTCTCCTTCCCCAGCTGAATACTGCTTGGGAGGGTGGGAGAGGGAGGTGGAAATATAATGAGAGGCAGAAAAAACATTGATATGGTATCAAAGATATAGGATTATTGTTGAAAATAGATTTTGAGATGCATGAATGGGATTTCTGAAAGACTAGATTCAAATTAATGATAACTTGTCTATGCTAGGAATCTTCTTGATTTGTATACGATCTTTTGGCTGCAATTTCTATACTAGTGGAGTCTGCAGGCATGCCATTTTCAGACTGACATTTGTCAGGGGCTCTACACTGTCACTGTTCACCCATCTGTCAAGTCTGTAGATAAATGGTTTCCATCTTGAGTTTATGTAAATTACCTTATGTTAATGTTGTCATTTATTCTTTCTGGGGTTTTCATTATTTTTTTTCCCTGACTCACTTTCCAATACACCAATCTGCTTTTGATACTAATTCTGTTTTCCGCAATGTCAGCAATCCACACAGAGTACCAATAAATGAGTCTCCTCTGTACTGCCTAGGACTGACTATGTATCTCTGACTGACTCAGAATCGCTCCTTAAAGAAGGAAATTCAACATTTTAGAAGACAATTATGGAGTAAGTTGTGAACATACCTCATCATCTATATACCACACAGCATCTTCTCTTTTTTTAAAAAAGGGTGTAATTATAATCACCAAATATTATTTAATGTCCGTAAGGGTACAATAGGTGCTGTACTAGATTTGCTTCATTCTAAAAGCCAAGGTATTTGGAAGAATAAGTCTTTTCCTAGAATCAACAGAGTTTATTCTCCTGAAAAGTGGGATTTATTTTGAAGTAGGTACTTACTTTCAAAAATAGCTTCCAATTTTTTATGGTTATTAAAGGTTTATGTTTTGGGGGAAAAAAGAACATGAAGAGATCTATTTATATTTTTATAAATGTGTAATTTTAATAAGTTTAAAGTATGAAAATTGCCTTCCTTATCATTTTTACTTACTCTGATTATGATTAAATTATATTTATTTATTTACTTACTTTTGGCTGCGTTGGGTCTTTGTTGCTGCGCTCTGACTTTCTCTAGTTGCTTCAAGCAGGGGCTACTCTTCGTTGTGGTGGCTTCTCTTGTTGCGGAGCACGGGCTCTAGGGCGCAGGCTCAGTAGCTGTGGCACACGGTCTTAGTTGCTCTGCGGCATGTGGGATCTTCCTGGACCAGGGCTCGATCCCGTGTCCCCTGCATTGGCAGGTGGATTCTTAACCACTGAGCCACCAGGGAAGCCCGATTAAATTAAAATTAAAACTCTTTCTTGTTTCTATCAATTTGAGGAAAACCAATAGAAAAGATTAAGTGCAGTGGACAAATCTATATAAGGCACAAAGTTAGAGTAAGATGAGAAGGAAATCCAGAAATATGGAGGGAATTTTATTTGTTGAAATGTTGAAATTGTAGAGTATGTTTTAATTTCTATATAGTTGAAAATGCAGCATTTGTAATACATAATAATTTTAACCCTATAACATAAAAATTTATGAAAACACACAAAAGCAGAGACTAATATTATGGACCATGATACATCTTTCTCCTATTCAGGTTTTCTTTTCAAGATTTTTACTTGTAAAAACCAGGTCAGCAGTCCTGTAGAGTATCCCATATTCTGGAGTTTTTTGATGTTTTCTTGTGGTGTCATTTAAATTGTTCCTCTAGCCCCTGTATTTCCTACTAATGTAAAGTAAGATCTAAATATCTGATTAGATTCTGCTTTTTTTCTGCACAACTATTCCACAGGTGGTGCTTTGTACTACATAATGTATCACGTTAAGAAGCACCTGTCTGGTTGACAGACTTTTAGTAATGCTAAGTTGACCTGAGTTCAGGTGGGAGAAGTCCAATCCTTCTCTTGTGCAGCCCTCTGCCAAAATTTACCTAATAGCTTTTAGAAGAATCAGTTATTGCCATAGAGATTGCCAAATAGTACTTTTTTCACTTTTATCATTACTTCTATAGTTGTTATTGATGGCTCTCGTTCTTCTGTAAAGAAGAGCTTTGCTTAATCAAATACACTAATATAGATACTTTGCCAATCAATTCAAATAAGAAAGGCAGGATAAATGCTTAATTCTTTTGTTCTAATTACCAGTTTCCAGAGTAAGAAGTTAGTACTCTGGCCACCTCCAATGGTGACCAAAGAGGGTTTTCTTCTGTTGTTGTTGTTTTTAAATTTTTGTTTGTTCACTTTTTAACCATTTCTGTTTCTTCTTTCTTAAAAATGAACTCATTACAAATGCAACAAAAAAAGAATTAAATACCTAGTAATAAATCTAACTAAGGAGGTAAAAGACCTGTACTCAGAAAACTATAAGACACTGATTAAAGAAATTGAAGACAATACAAACAGATGAAAAGATATACCATGCTCATGGATTGAAATAATTAATATTGTTAACATGACTATACTACCCAAACAGATTCAGTGCAATCCCTATGAAAATACTGATGCTATTTTTCATAGGATAAGAAGAAATTTGTACGGAAACACAAAAGACTCTGAATAGCCAAAACAATATTAAGAAAGAAGAAAAAAACTGGAGGTATCATGCTCCCTGATTTCAAAATATATTACAGGGCTACAGTAATCAAAACAGTATGATACGGGCACAGAAACAGACACATAGATCAATGGAACAGAATAGTGAGCCCAGAAATTAACCCACACTTATATGGGTAATCAGTCTATGACAGATGAGGCAAGACTATACAATGGGGGAAATACAGCCTCTTCAATAAATGGTGTTGGGAAAACTGGAAAGCTACATGCAGAAGTATCAAACTGGACTACTTTCTCACACCATGCACAAAAATAAATTCAAGACAGATTAAAGACTTAAATGTAACACCTGAAACCATAAAACTTTTAGAGGAAAATACAGGCAGTATACTCTTTGACATGTCTTAGCAATATTTTTTTGGATATGTCTCTTCAAGCAAGGGAAACAAAAGCAAAAAAAAAAAAAAGAAATGAGACTACATTAAATTAAAAAGCTTTTGCACAGTGAAGGAAATTATCAACAAAATGAAAAGGCGGTCTACTGAATGGGAGAAGATATTTGCAAGTGATATACCTGATAACGGTTAATATCCAAAATATATTAAGAACTGATACAACTCAACATCAAAGAACCAAAGAACCTGATTTAAAAATGGGTAGAGGACCTGAATAGACATTTTTCCAAAGAAGATAAACAGATGGGAACAGACACATGAAAAGATGCTCAACATCACTAATATAAGGGAAATGCAAATCAAAACCACAATGAGATATCACCTCATACCGTCAGAATGGGTGTTATCAAAAAGACAACAAATAACAAGTGTTGGGGAGGATGCGGAGAAAAGGGAACCCTCACGCACTGTTGGTGGGAATGTAAATTGATGCAGCCACTGTGGAAAACAGTATGGTGATTCTTCAAAAAATTAAAACTAGAACTACCATATGATCCAACAATTCCACTCCTGGGTATGTATTCAAAGAAAATGAAAACATTAAGATATATGCACCCCTATGTTCATTGTAGCATTATTTACAATATCCAAGATATGAAAGCAACTTAAGTGACCACCAATAGATGAATAGATAAAGAAGATGTGGTGTATATATGCAATTGAATACTATTCAATCACAAGAAAGAATGAAATCTTGCCATTTTTGACAACACGGATGGACCTGGAGGGTATTATGCTAAGTGAAATAAGTCAGACAGAGAAAGACAAATACTGTATGATTTCATTTATATGTGGAATCTACACAAAACAAAACAAATGAACAAACATAGCAAAACAAAAATGGAGTCATAGATACAGAGAACAAACAAGTGGTTGCCAGAGGGGAGGTAGTGGGGGAAGGAGAGACGTAGGGGAGAGAGATTAAGAGGTACAAACTTTCAGTTACAAAATAAATGAAAAAAAATAATGAACTCTTGAATTTTTATATATTCAATGTGTTTAAATCAATTGCAGTCATTTTTTCTCTTCAGTGCTCAAAATGTCCCATCTCTTTTCAACCCATCTCTGGTTCCTATGTCCTTTGACATGATCCAATTAATCCTGATAGTTTCCTTGGTTTCAGGCACACATGTACACACACACACACACACACACACACACACACAGACACACGGAGTCTCAATCCATCTTGTACATTTCCTGTTTCAAGTTTGGAATCAATCATTTTCCAAGCACCTAACAGGTGGGGAATTTCCAGTAGACCACAATTTCGACACTAAGGGTGATCATTTCTTCTAGGCTACCATTTGTTTCTAAGTCTTTTCAGTGTGTGAACTAGGAAATATGCATTTTTCAAAATTATGTGAAACACAAAACATAAAATTTACCATCTTCACTATTTTCAAGTGTATAGTTCAGTAGTATTAAGTACATTCACATTGTTGTACAACAATCTCCAGAATACTCTTCATCTTGCAAAACTGAAACTCTACACCCATTTGTTGTTGTTGACAACTCTCCATTTTCCCAACCCCTAATCCCTAGCAACCACATCTTCACTTTCTGTCTCTATGAATTTGACTATTCTAAGTACCTCATATAAGTGGAATCATACAATATGTGTCTTTTTTGACTGCCTTATTTCACTTAGCTTGATGTCCTCAGGCTCATCCATGTTGTAGCATGTGTCAGAATTCTCTTCCTTTTAAAGACTGAATAATATTCCCATTGTATGTATATACTGTGTTTTGTTTATCTGTTCATCCATGGATAGACATTTGGATTGCTTCCACCATTTGACTATTGTGAGTAATGCTGCTGTGAACATGGATGTACAAATATCTTTTGGTGACCTCGCTTTCAATTCTCTTAGGTATGTACCCAGAAGTAGAATTGCTGGATCATATGGTAATTCTATTTTCATTTTTTTAAAAAAACCACCATACTTTTTCCACAGCAGCTGCACCATTTTACATCCCTGTCAGTAGTCACAAAGCTTCCAGTTTCTCCACATCCTCAGCCTGTACTTTGTATTACTTTTTTCTATAGTAGCCATTCTAATGGGTTTAAAGTGGTATCTCATCATCGTTTTGATTTGCAATTCCCTAATGATTAGTAATGTTGAGTATCATTTTATATGCTTATTGGCCATTTGTACATCTTCTCTGGAGAAATGTCTGTTCAAGCCCTTTGCCCATTTTTTATTGCAATGTTTGTTTTTTTGTTGTTGAGTTGAAGTTCTTTATATATTCTGGATATTACCCCCTTATCAGATATATGATTTGCAAATATTTTCTCCTATCCCATAGGTGACCTTTATATTCTGTTCATTGTATCCTTTGATACACAGAAGCTTTTAATATTGATGTAGTCCAATTTGTCTATTTTTACTTTTGTTGCCTGTGTTTTTGTTGTCACATCTAAAAAGTTGTCGCCAAATCCAATGCCATGAAGTTTTTCTCCTATGTTTTCTTCTAAGAATTTTATAGTTTTGGGTCTTATGTTTCAGTCTTTGATATATTGTGAGTTAATTTTTTTAAAAATTTATTTTATTTATTTATTTTTGGCTACATTGGGTCTTCGTTGCTGTGCGTGGCCTTTCTCTAGTTGCAGAGAGCGGGGGCTACTCTTCATTGCAGTGCGTGGGCTTCTCATTGCGGTGGCATCTCTTGTTGTGGAGTATGGGCTCTAGGCACGCAGGCTTCAGCAGTTGTGGCACACGGGCTCAGCAGCTGCGGCTCACAGACTCTAGAGCCCAGGCTCAGCAGTTGTGGTGCACGGGCTTAGTTGCTCCGTGGCACATGGGATCCTCCCGGACCAGGGGCTAAAACCCATGTCCTCTGCATTGGCAGACAGATTCTTAACCACTGTGCCACCAGGGAAGCACTGTGAGTTAATTTTTTATATGGTAAAAGGTAAGGATCCAACTTTTGCATGTGGCTATCCAGTTTTCCCAATACTGTTTGTTGAAGAAATTGTTCTTTCCCCATTGAATAGTCTTGGCACCCTTGTTGAAAATCATTTGGGCATATATGTGAAGATTTATGGGCTCTCTATTCTTTTCCATTTGTCTGTGTGTCCATCTTTATGCCAGTACCACACTGCTTTGATGACTGGAGTTTTCTGATAAGTTTTAAAATCAGGAAGTTCTGAGACCTCCAAATTTCTTCTTCTTTTTCAAGACTATTTTGGCTATTCAGGGTCCTTTGAGATTCAATATGAATTTAGGATAATTATTTCTACAAAAAAAAGTCATTGGGATTTTGATAGGGGTTGCACTGAATCTACAGTTCACTTTGGGTAATACTGATATGTTAACAATATTAAGTCTTCCAATCCATGAACATGAGATGTTTCTCCATTTATTTGTTTCTTCTTAATTTCTTTCAGCAACGTTTTATAGTTTTCAATGTACCTTCGTGGTTAAGGTTACTCCTAAGTATTTTATTCTTTTTGATGCTATTGTAAATTGAACTGATTTCTTAATTTCCTTTTTGAGCTGTTCATTATTAGTGTATACAAGCACAACAAATTTTTGTGTATTGATTTTATATCCTACAACTTTGCTGAAAAGAACTAACAGTTGTGCGTGCGTGTGTGTGTGTGTGTGTGTGTGTGTGTGTGTATAATCTTTAGGGTTGTCTACATATTAGATCGTGTCCTCTAAAAACAGACATAATTTTAGTTTTCCTTTCCAATTTGGATGGCTTTGTTTCTTTTTCTTGCTTAATTGCTCTGTCTAGGATTT
Organism: Physeter macrocephalus; assembly: GCF_002837175.3. Lineage (NCBI taxonomy): Eukaryota > Metazoa > Chordata > Mammalia > Artiodactyla > Physeteridae > Physeter > Physeter macrocephalus. The sequence goes on along the minus strand of NC_041224.1, from coordinate 21,963,404 downwards.
CCAGTACTATGTTGAATAGAAGTGGTGAAAATGAGCATCCATATCTTGTGATATCTTGTGATCTTATAGGAAAAACTCTCAGCCTTTCACAATCGAGAATGATGTTCACTGTGGGATTTTCACATATGGTCTTTATTATCTCGAGGTAGTTTCCTTCTATCCCTAGTTTGTTGAGTGTTTTTACCATGAATTAAATGGAATATTTTTAATAGCAAGATTTAGAATGAAAGCTGCAGTAAGCAATTGCTTTCAAAAATGTTATTTTAATGTTACTTTGTAATATTCCATGGTATTGAAATAATCATCATACTAGTTGCTAAATAAATAATGAATGATACTGGGATTTCCCTGGTGGTCCAGTGGTTAAGACTCCCTGCTTCCACTGCAGGGGGCATGGGTTTGATCCCTGGTCTGGGAACTATGATCCCGCATGCCATGCGGCATGGCCAAAAAAAAAAAGAAATGAGCAAGTACTTATTCATTCATTCAATGACTATTTCTTTGCTCTCTACTTGTTCCAGGCACTTCTGGGAGCTGGGCTAGGCAGACAAATTAGCTGCTTTTCTGGAGTTTGCACTTTAGTGGAAGAAGATAGAAAATTATCAAAGAAAAAAATAAATAGAAAAATATCAGCTAGTGACTGGTGCCATGCAGAGATTTAAACTATGGCAATGTGATGGAGAGGGCCTGGGAGGCTACTTTAGGTTGGGGGTTAGAAAGACCTTCTAAAGATGTGATAGTTAAGCTGAAATCTTATTGACAAGAAGGAAGTAGACATGTGAAGAGCATTTCAGGTAGAGGGAATGACAAGCACAAAAACTCCAAGATAGGAACATGCTTGGTGAAGTCATGGAAATATGGCTAAAGTATAGTGGGCAGAGGGGAGATGGTTTAAGATGAGGTCAAAGAAGACAGGTGGTGATATTATTTTCAGTGAAAGAGAAGCAATATAATCGTATATGTAAAGCACTATGTTAGACATATAAACACATCAGATACAGTCACTGCTCTTAAGAAAGATAGAATCTTATAAGACATCTAATGAAAAGTATGTACCTGACCAACATTCGAATAATTTGATTCAACAATCTCAGCTATGCCTGTATGCTTGTTCGCATGATATATAACAATGACAATCTTGTGTCATCCTTTCCTTCTTGAGAAAGAAATATAATACCGATATATGTGTATGTATTATATATATATTTCAATTAAGAGGTAGACAAGGAGTAACATAGATGGAGATGAAAATGTCCCCTTATTATTATTGGAAATGCTGGTATGGGAGAACATGGGTTATATGTGCAAAGAGATTGACGTTTTATTCCTGACCTTCAGAATTACAGACTTACCTGACTAGTCGCAGTGGAGGTGGAACAGGGCAGACAATATCTCTTGTGTAAAATCACAAAAGAGATCAGAGACGGTAAAGTGCAGTGAATAAACGTCTGGACCTTAGAGCCAGACTGCCTGCATACCAATCTTGGTTCTGTTACTTATTCGTTTTTCAAAGTAACCTCTCTTGTCTCAGTTCCCTTGCCTTAATGCTAACACCGCTTCATATAAAGAATTATGCACAATGTGTTCTTCACCTTGTTCGTTATGCACACATAATATATATCAAATATCTTTCCATAATCAATGCATTCAGGTCTAACTCATTCTTTGTTAAAGCTGTTGATTATTTCATTCTGTGGACGTATTAGAATTTATTTAATCAATTTTGCCATTTCCTGAATGTCACACAGTTGGAATTGTACAGGACGCAGGCTTTTCAAACACTGGCTTCTTTCACTTAGTAACATACATTTAAGTTTCCTCCGTGTCTTTTCATGGCTTGACAGCTCATTTCTTTTTAGCACCGAATAATGTCCCATTGTCTGGAGGTACCGTGGTTTATTTACCCATTCACTTACTGAAGGTCATCTTGGTTGCTTCCAGGTTTTGGCAGTTACGAATAAGTCAGTATAAACATTCGTGTGCAGGTTTTTGTGTGGACAGTTTTTCAACTCCTTTGGGGAGATACCAAGGAGGGTGATGGCTAGATCATATGGTAGGAGTATGTTTAATTTTGTAAGAAACTGCCAAACTGTCTTCCAAAGTGGCTGCACCATTTTGCATTCCCACCAGCAATGAATGAGAGTTTCTGTTGCTCCAAATCCTCACCAACATTTGTAGTATCAGTGTTCCAGATTTTGGCCATTCTAGTACGTGTATAGTGGTATTTCACTGTTGTTTTAGTTTGAAATTCCCTAATGACATATGATGTAGAGCATCTCTTCCTGTGCTTACTTGTCTTCTGTATATCTTTTTTGGTGAAGTGTCTGTTAGGGTCTTTGGCCCATTTTTTAATCAGGTTATTTGTTTTCTTATTATTAAGTTTTAAGAGTTCTTTGTATATTTTGGATAACAGTCCTTTATCAGCTATGTCTTTTGCAAATATTTTCTCCCTACTGGTGAAATTTTAATTGATGAATTTCATTTCTACAGCCAATGTTCTGACTGTAAGAGAAAAACAGTTTAGCTGACATTTTAGGCATGTGGCAGCCATAAGCAGTTATAAATAGGGAATTCTTGTGATCATAGACTGAAAAGCCTATGACATCAGCCAACAACAATGCAGAAATCCTAAAAGAGAAGAACCACAGGGCTTGTTATTCTTAATACTAAATGGAAAATATTCTTGGGACGTATAATTAAAATTAATTTAGAATTGTTCTCAATTTAATTAAAAATTTACAACAGTTTTCAATCAGGGTGATTTTTAGATATAATTTGAAGGCATTTAAGTCCTAGTATGTAAAGTTGGAAATCTGAAATAAAATGTTCTGGTTTTTCTTTGAAATTTATTTTACCTTGAAAAGTAAACACAAACAGCACACTCTTTAGTCATGTGGTTTGATCACAGAAGATTGTACTTTCTTGCACCATTTTGCATTCCCACCAGCAATGAATGAGAGTTTCTGTTGCTCCAAATCCTCACCAACATTTGTAGTATCAGTGTTCCAGATTTTGGCCATTCTAGTACGTGTATAGTGGTATTTCACTGTTGTTTTAGTTTGAAATTCCCTAATGACATATGATGTAGAGCATCTCTTCCTGTGCTTACTTGTCTTCTGTATATCTTTTTTGGTGAAGTGTCTGTTAGGGTCTTTGGCCCATTTTTTAATCAGGTTATTTGTTTTCTTATTATTAAGTTTTAAGAGTTCTTTGTATATTTTGGATAACAGTCCTTTATCAGCTATGTCTTTTGCAAATATTTTCTCCCTACTGGTGAAATTTTAATTGATGAATTTCATTTCTACAGCCAATGTTCTGACTGTAAGAGAAAAACAGTTTAGCTGACATTTTAGGCATGTGGCAGCCATAAGCAGTTATAAATAGGGAATTCTTGTGATCATAGACTGAAAAGCCTATGACATCAGCCAACAACAATGCAGAAATCCTAAAAGAGAAGAACCACAGGGCTTGTTATTCTTAATACTAAATGGAAAATATTCTTGGGACGTATAATTAAAATTAATTTAGAATTGTTCTCAATTTAATTAAAAATTTACAACAGTTTTCAATCAGGGTGATTTTTAGATATAATTTGAAGGCATTTAAGTCCTAGTATGTAAAGTTGGAAATCTGAAATAAAATGTTCTGGTTTTTCTTTGAAATTTATTTTACCTTGAAAAGTAAACACAAACAGCACACTCTTTAGTCATGTGGTTTGATCACAGAAGATTGTACTTTCTCTGTCCTACCTCCTACAGGTTAAATAACACTGCAGGGAAAATCTTATTATTGCAAAATATTTGAAGGTGTATCTGATGTTTAAAAAAATTGTTTTAGATAAGATTAATTAGTACACAATCAAGATTCCAAGCCCACAACAACAAAGAAATGTGTTTAGGCTCCTGGTCTATAAAAGGGACTGTGTTTAAAATAGGGATTTTTAATGTTTTGGGATTAAGATCCCATGAAAACCAGAATTATCTGCAAAAATGCAGATCTATATGTTTAAGTGAAATTGTGTCTGTAGTTTTGGGGGGCCATGGATTCATTGTTTCCCATACACAGGCACACGGCAAGAACTCTCTCTAAAATGTTATGGGGATTGATTTTGGGGAGGAGGGCTGTATCACTTACAAACAAACACACCTTTCAGCTAACCTACTTGTCCCACTCCCTGATGAATCTGGCCCCCAATCAGCTGCTCCTAATTCAAATTGCCAAATTTTCTCAAGATACTCAAAAGTATTTAAATGAGGAGAGAAATAATGTTGTTTTATAGTCTCCAGCCATAAGTTGCTGGTAGCACCATCATTTCCTGTACTGAGTGACCCCAGTTCCTAAAAATACCTCCAGCACTATTCAACTGCTTACTTTTGGCATATTCTTCATTCTTATTTGGGAAGGCACATTCCCTTCTCCAGCTAAAGAAACTCAGTGTCTGAAAAGAGCTGCCTAAAAACACTGTTCCCTCTGGGCTCTTAAAAATGTTCAGCCTCTGAAAGCTGGCAGGGAGTGCCCACACCCAGCGGAGGCAATACTCCATGGACTGAGCCAGAAAAAAATGAGCACGCTATATATGGAAACCAGGAAGCTGAACAGTTGAGGCAGCCTTACTCATACGTGGCCCATATTCAGATCCATAGCCCAGCAACCGTGAACTGTCTAGAAAAGGAAAAGACTCAGTGGCTAGCCCTAAGCTAGAAGCGCAGACTGTTCTGACGCTTTTCCAGCTTACTTTCAAATAAGCAAAGGAATAAAGCACTAACTAAAGCCTCAGGATGGGCTAGTCCAGTACACTGCCACATACCGTACATACACAGTTGCTGATGACCTTGTGGCAAACTCATGGTTCCTCTGGCAGTTATAACAGGGTGTTGAGCAGCGTTCACTCAGTCAAAGCTCCAAGGACAAAAATAAGAAGTTGCAAAATAAGTGAACTTCAAATTTCTTTGCAATATTTGATTATTTGTTATTTGTATCTTTGGAGACAGAAAAAGGAGGAACTGGAGGATTGTCTCAACATTCCTTGGTTTTCAAAATGTTAATAATTCCCAGGGCTATTTTTTTTTTAAGCCAGGGCACACAGATTCACATTGTAATAGAGAGAGTTTAGTGTCTTAGGTAAAGGAATGAAGTTATTTATGATTCAGAAGCACATCCACATACGTATTATAGGGAATTATCGGAGACTTCTATTCCTTCTAACATCATCCGCTCATCTTTTTCTTTTTTTATGTTTAAAGAAGGTGGCAGATGAGAAAAGTATATACAGATCACTCTGTAGAAACATTTCTTAGAAAAGCAGCTGAAGACTTACCTAGCCACTGGCAACCAATCTGCTCCGGAAGCCATCACACACTTTTACAATGGTATTTAAAACCCAAGTCTGTTGATCAGCCAAGCTACTTTCCAGGGTTTTCTTTCATTAAATCTTCTGGTAGGGCATCTTTATCACATAGGAACTGCCTAATTCACCCACACAATTTTTTTTCCTGATGATCAGTGTTGGAATTGGTCTTCACCTATAAATCTGGGATCTGATTTGCAATGTGTCCCTACACATCCCCTTTGAACTGCTAAAATTACTTTTTTTTCCCCCTCGTTGTCTGGACACTCTTATTTATAGGGTGATGGTACAATCTATCATCTGTATCAGGATGTACTTTTGAGAATGAAAAGGGGTGCTATTAATAATTATGCTTGGACAACACACAAACTGGGGTTATCTGGACATACTGGGACACAAAGTCACACTGCTTATTTTTTTAAAAAAATAAATTTATTTATTATTTTTGGCTGCGTTGGGTCTTCGTTGCAGCACACGGGCTTTCTCTAGTTGTGGCGAGCAGGGGCTACTCTTCGTTGCGGTGAGGCTTCTCATTGTGGTGGCTTCTCTTGTTGCGGAGCACAGGCTCTAGGCACGCAGGCTTCAGTAGTTGCAGCATGGGGGCTCAGTAGTTGCAGCACATGGGCTTAGTTGCTCCGCGGCATGTGGGATCTTCCTGGACCAGGGCTGGAACCCGTGTCCCCTGCATTGGCAGGTGGATTCTTAACCACTGCACCACCAGGGAAGTCCCCACACTGTTTATTTAAAACTGATCTGATATGGGTTGAGCCATAATGTGCCAGCCAATGGTCAAGACCAAAACATTTTTGTCTTGGGTATACTCCTATTCTCACAACGCAGGTATTCACCCTTTGCTCTAACCCCATGGAGTCTTGCCCAAGTGATATGATTATTGCAATTGGAAAATCATTTGTAAATGAATGTGTACTAAAATATTTGCCTGTAAAATGTTACACTGTTTAGAGGCTTTTCCACTTTCAAAAGATTGAAAAGGCTTCAAGTTATCATGGGATGATTTGTGGCTTACTGGACAGGATAATATGTGACAGGATAAGTCCCAAAAGTGTTCAAACTACAAGAGAAAGACGGCATTCCGCTCCTGAGTCAACACTGACTCACTCCCACTCCCAATTCTGTATTCCATAAGCATGTGATTAAAAACAAGTGGAGTCATATTCCTGACATGTTTCTTTAATTTCTTGTTTCCTCAAAGCTCATGACTTCTGTATATACATTGCTTCTCACACTTTAGTTTAGCCAAATGTTCTGATGTGGTCCCAGGGGAGCAAAAGGACCCATTTATTCATTTATCAAATATTAGCCGAGCCCCTATTGTGTGACCTGGAACAGTGTTTGACACCGGGATTAAAAAGATGATTACACTGCCTTTGAACTAATTTAGTTTACTGTTGTGCAAATGTGAACCTCATAATGTTCTTGTGGCAAATCACATAGGGATGAAAGTTCTGGGAAATGTAGTGCAAATCAAGCATGGATAAATTACGCTTTACCTTTATAACTGTAATCTATGCTGAGAACAGGCCAGTTCTGATCAATTTTGAAGTGGTATAACCAGTATCTTTAAATTCAAGAATGTTGAGGTCTGATGGCAGCCGCACCACTGGGTTATTAATATAGAAACATTATTTGTTTATTTTTTAAAAGTATAGTTGATTTACAATGTTGTGTTAGTTTCAGGTGTCCAGAAAAGTGATTCGGTTATATATATAATATTTATGATATATATTATATACATATTTTCAGATTTTCCATTATACATTCTTATAAGTTATGGAATATAGTTCCCTGTGCTATACAGTAGGTCCTTGTTGTTTATCTGTTTTACATATAGTAGTGTGTATATGTCCATCCCAAACTCCTAATTTATCCTACCCCCCTTCCCGTTTGGTAACCATGGGATTGTTTTCTATGTCTGTGAGTCTGTTTCTGTTTTGTAAGTAAGTTCATCTGTATCCTTTTTTTAGATTCCACAAATAAGGAAACATCATTTAGTCTCTTAGGTTTGTTCATCCATTAAGTGGGAAAAATCATTCTCATTTCTTTAGAGGTTTCCAGAGATTATCTAACCAACAGATTCGATTTTGCTGGCGAGCAACGGGCAAAATTTCCATAGATGGGATTGTTTTGTTTTCTCTTATTTAAGATTGGCAGCCAAATGGGCATCGCGGCTTCTAATCTCCCCCAAATCAAACACCAGCTTCACAAATCTAATAATTCGAGTTCTGTGCCCAACAGGGTGCTACAGCTCACCACGTGGCAACACACATTTTCTGCTAACAGAATGGCAGCCTGCCAGCAGCATATTCTGAGTTACCGGGTTTCAGTATGATGCCGGTTGGCACAAGTTTCAATCCTCTTATCAAAATGCGCCCAGCCATGCTCATAATGAAATGTTTCACTTCTCTTAAATGTCCCTTCTCCAGCCCCCTGTCCACCTACTCGAAAAAGTGAGGATGAACAGAAAACTGTATCAAGGATGAAACTTTTCCTTCTCATCCCTGATCCCCAGAAACGGACCTCCAGATTAACCTAACAAAAGCTGCTCCCCAACTCACCAGTTTTTCTCTAAAACTTTCCTCGGCTCCATCTTTCCTGGCACCCATTTCCTCCCTGAGTCTTACCCTTTCTCAAAGACACAAGTCAAGCAAATCCTCACGCCAGAAAAATAATACCGGCTTTAGCCACTTCCCTTCCAAAATGGAAACGTTTTTGGCCCCACGAAGCCTTGCAAGGTGAGTGACTAAGTGTCTCGACTTGTCGGGGACTGAGGCGGCTCCCGGGAGGCAGGGCTTCCAGGGTTCAAAACCGGGCAGTCCTGGGCCAGCCAGACGGACCGCGGGCCGGACAGACAGTGCGGCTTTGGGGAAGCAGCACCTAAGACAGGCCGAGAAGGAGGCTCCGGAATTCCCTCACGGGAGGATATTAAGGTGCGCAGGGCCGCGCATCTGCCGGCAGCAGAGGAAACTGAGGCACCGCGAAGGCCGCGGCGGAGTCTGTCGCCCGACCCTGCCGCTCCTTTGTCCCGGGGTCCTCCCCCGGTTCCGCACCGCCCCTGCCCCGTTCCTCCCCCTCCCCCAGCGGGCGCGGCTGACGCGGCCTGGGAGGAATGCGCTTCCGGAGGGAGAGGGCGGCGGCTGCGGCCTGAGGAGCGGGATCGCCGCGCCTGGAAGGCGGTGCCGCGGGGGTCGTTTCCTGCCGGGAGGCGGCCCCACGCCGCTGAGTCTCCTCCTCCCGCCCGAGAGGAGGAGGCGGAGCCGCCGCCGCCGCCGCCGCGCCCGAGCCCGGGAGGCCAAGCCAGCCCTGGGGACAGGCCGAGCGGGAGCCGCGGAGCACAGGCCGAGCTGACCGCGCGGGCCGGACGCCGCGGGAGAAGGTGGGCCCGGGCGGGCGGCGTGCTCGGTGCGCGGCCGGGCCAGGGCCGCGGGGCAGGCGTGGGGGCCGCGGCCTCGGGGCGGATTCCAGTCGTCGGGCGGGGGAGGAAGTCGGGCCGCGCCCGCTCCCGGACCTTCCCGGCTGGGGGGCGTCGGAGGGCGCTGGCCTGCCCGGGCTCTGGCCTCCCTGAACCGCGGTCGCGGAGGCCCGGGGCCGGGACCCCCCGCTCTGATGCCGGCCGTGGGCACGACCCCGCGGGCTAGGCGCGGACGGGCCTCCGCGGGCCGGCGTCCGGGGAGCGGCCTCGACCCCGGCTGCTCCGAGCCGCCTGCTGCCGGGCCTCCACGCGGGGACCACTCACCCCCGGCTCCAGTTCTGCGCCTAGGGCGTCACTGAGCCGCCGGGAAACGGGGCGCGGGGTCGGCGCGTCCTGTGGGCCCTTTCCCCTAATGCTGGGTGTAGACGCCGCGGCGGTGTCCAGGGCTAATGCCCGACCTGTTCCTGATTCTTGCCGTTCCTTATGCTTAAGAACAAGTTGTATTTTTAAGAACGCTAGTACTTAATGCCTGAGCAATTTTTGTTATATCAGTTTTGTGCTTTTGAGTCAAAATCTAGCGCTAGTAAATTACGCTCTTTAAGGTTCCAATTCCCCATCTGTAAAATGGGAACAATACCTACGCTAATTATAAAACTAGTAATTGTTATAATAACGACAGTAAGGGCCAAGCTTAGCTCTACGCACTTTACCCTTATTTTCTCATTTAATCCCGGAACCGGTCCAGCGAGGTAGGTGCGGTTTTTATCCCTATTTTACAAATGAAGAAACTGAGGCACAGGGAGCGTAGGTGGTCATCCAGCTGTATGAAGACAACCCATGGGGTCTAGCAACCCATGTTTGAACCACAAGTAACTTTGCAAAGGTACAGTGTAGTAAAAAGCAAATGTAAAATGGAAGACACCTAGAGTAGATGCTCAATAAATATTAACTCCTTTTCTTTCTTTCTTTCTTGGTGTATTAAAAAGATTTTGTAAAAAGTCTCAGCATGTGATTGGTAATGTTATTAGTAAGGTTTCTTTGGCTCTGCGTTCCACAGAAATAGGTGGGTAGAATTAACTGGATTATTTTTTGTTGTTTTGATTGTACAAAAATAAGAAATGCTAATTGAATTTTGATTAGGCATCTTTCTTAAACTACATCCAGCCTTTACAATAGGTTGTGTAATAGACCACTTTAGAAGTGATTAAGGGATTTTAGTTGCAAGTTACCTCTTCTAGATTTGTGGACATCTAGGCCCACGGGGTCAGGGCTTACTTAAGAGTCCCACTAAAATGTTCTATTTGAAAATTATTTTAGTTCATTGATTGATAATAAATGAGGGACTGAAGATGATTAACTGATAAATAGAAAACACATGAAACAAATCAATATTTTGGTTACAGGCGTTTGAGGAGAAAGCCATTTTACTCACCCTAATATTCATTCCCTAGTTAAGAAGGCAGGGGATGTGGTTAATACTTTACTCCTGTGAATAGAAAGCAAACAAACTCCAAATTAAGTCATGTATGTTGACTTCACAGACCTAAAATTTTAAGTTTTTGTAATGTCGATTCTTTTTAAAAGAATGTTAAGTTCTCTATTAAGATTATTTTCCCAATATTCTGTGTGTGCAAGGTATAGAATCAGCAGTGTTGAAAATCACTGGATTTAGGTGGCTTTCTCCTCAACTTTCTGGTCAGTATAATTAAAAGCTGCCCCAAATTAGCATCACTGAATGACTGTGTAGTTCTGTATTGGGGTCGATAAATTCCTAACTCCTGGAGAAACTCTGGGGCCATCTGGTCACTTTATAAAATAGTGAAAATTAACAGTTTCAGGTGGTCCTAGTTTTCATGGAATGCTTGCCGCTTAATAGCTTCATTGCTTGGCTTCTTGCCAAATTGTGGCTTACGGCATCGGGGGTAATATTCTATCTGAAGAAAATATATATTTTTAAAATCATTTTGTAAGTGCACTGGTTTGTTCTTAAGTAGTCTCCTGGAGTGATGAGATGAAACATCTAACTGGTAGAAGTTTCAGAACTTTGGAGTTCTGAGAATTGACATTTCTGAACGTGTAACAAGCTGAATTAGTATCTGAGAGGATTCATGTGGACTGATTTCCCCACTCTGCATGGAGAGTTAGGATCTGTCAGGTTGTCAATAGAATTCTAGAAGATCATATTGTGCAAATATGTAAATATCTTTTGTTGTGTTAGCAGGTCTATTCTGACTGGTTATATGTTGTGGGATTTTTGTCTTTTTATATTGCTATTGCAGAGGTGGGAGTCGGGGTCCGGAGGGTGGGCTTACAGGAGTATGAGTAGGGAAGAGTACATTAGTCTTCAGAACCCTGAAATGATAGCAGTATCTATAGCTGTAGAAAACTGAAAAAATTGTATGTATTTAGGTTACAGGAGGTGCGAAACCCCCAGAACATTAGCAGCCTTCGAATATGTCAGTAGATGGGTGAAAAAAATGTGGTATCTCTTGTTCAGGAGCTGTATGCAAAAGGAGCTAAACAATACTTTGTAAATTTCTCATCTTTTTAAATATGGCTAATTATGAGACTTTTACAGAGTTTAGTTTTATTTATAAAATAATTTAAAAAAAAACCTCTAAGCTTTATTTTTGGTTAGTGGCTTTGGAAGATAAGGTTAAGGTTAGCTGTATTTAGCAGTATGCTAAAGCATGTGTATATTATCTCATCGTGAAATGTGTGTATGTGAGTGAAAAACTGCTTCAAATATACATAGTACATACATGTATAAACACACAATTATAGGACTAATCTCAGTAAACAGTCTCCAAAGTACAGCTTCCTGGACCCCAGGGATGTATAAAATAACTCACTGAAGTGTAGGAAGAAAATATTAGACTTAATTTTATATATATTTTTTAATCTCATATTTTAAAGTTTAAATTTTTATTATGGTTTATAATATCTTACTGTATTGCTGTAGAAGTACATGTATTTTAATTTATAAGTAAATACATATTTTGGAGTATATGTATGCTCAAGTGTTTTTTTTTTTAATAATAAAGGTGAGTATTAAAAAGCTTTGGAGATCCTTGGTGTGAGGATGCCTTGGGTGGGGCTACGAGGACTACTTATTTCGGAGGGAGGACGGGTCAGACCTGGTGTCTGAGGTAAGAGAGCAGAAAGGAACTGAAGTGGCCCGGGTCTCTGCTTAAGAGGTGCGCTTGGCCGAGGCAGGCAGCGCGACCACAAGGGGGTGGTGCTGGTCGCCTGGAGGGAGGGGAGTGCTGAACTCATCCTGCTGAGACAGCTGGGGTGTAGTGGAATATGCCCATTGCGAGCTCAAAACCAGCAGTCGGGCTGGGAGCCTGAGATTGGGGAATTCCTAGTCTGTCAGTACTAGTTGACGCTCTAGGCTGCAGATGAAAATACTGGAGAGAGTGTATAGTGAAAAGGGGCCGCGGAGAGGCCCTGGGAACACTTTCACAGGCAAGGGCCGGGTGGAGGAAAAGGAATCTAGAAAAGCATTTTCCTTCCCCAATTTGTTTGAATTTCTGATTCCTTCCTATGATAGCTAAGTGAGTGACCTGGGTATTTTCAGGGATTTCCTGTGATGGGCATGTTTGAAGTGAAGAGAGAAGCATCATTAGGTAAGCGGTTGGATGTAGCAAAGGCTTCGCTTTTTTTTTTTCTTTTTTTTTTTTTTTGCCGTACGCGGGCCTCTCACTGTTGTGGTCTCTCCCGTTGCGGAGCACAGGCTCCGGACGCGCAGGCTCAGCGGCCATGGCTCACGGGCCCAGCTGCTCCGTGGCATGCGGGATCCTCCCGGACCGGGGCACGAACCCGCGTCCCCTGCATCGGCAGGCCGGACTCTCAGCCACCGCGCCACCAGGGAAGCCCATAGCAAAGGCTTCTTGATTGGGGAACTTGGGTTTTGGGCAAGCTGGGCCTGAACTTCTCTGGGACGATTGTTGGAACACCTCACCTGGAAAGGGCTTTGGTTTCTGCATCTGCACCATAAAGTGGTCTCTTGGTTTCTCTCTCTCTGTCACCAAAGAGCTGAAGGCCAGCTGTTGCATGACCTGGCCCTGCAGAGTGCAGGTCTCCCCTCTCCCGTGAGCAGCCATCCTCTCCTGCCCTCACCCCAGAGGATAGGTGCTGTGCCAAGTCGTGGTTTTGAGAAGGCTGCCAGTGCTGGCAAGCCAAGTGGGTTACTGTTAGCTCTCTGTCCGGGTGGAGCTCTGTTGTCCATGCCTTTTTTTTTTTTTTTTTTAAATAAATTTATTTATTTATTTTTGGCTGCGTTGGGTCCTTGTTGCTGCGCGCGGGCTTTCTCTAGTTGCAGCGAGTGGGGGCAACTCTTTGTTGCAGTGCGCAGGCTTCTCACTGCGGTGGCTTCTCTTGTTGCGGAGCACGGACTCTAGGCACGCAGGCTCGGTAGTTGTGGCTCACGGGCTCTAGAGCGCAGGCTCTGTAGTTGTGGCGCATGGGCTTAGTTGCTCTGCGACATGTGGGATCTTCCCAGACCAGGGCTCGAACCCGTGTCCCGTGCATTGGCAGATGGATTCTTAACCACTGTGCCATCAGGGAAGTCCCGTCCATGACATTTTAATCCATCAGTGTACTGAGTGCCACTTCCCTGAGCAGTGCAGTGCTGAGTGGTGTAGATCAAGAAGTTGACGTGCCCCTTGCTGTTGAGGATACTGTCTAGTTGGGACAAGTTGTGTTCAATCTAGGGAATCATAGCAAATACCACAGAATGTTTTATACAAGGTACTGTACCAGGTAATATTCTCTAACAGATTTTGAGGAAAAGATCAGCATTGGCTTAAGTGGTTTTGGAATGCTGTGTAGAGGAGCTTGGAATGGTATGACCAAAGAGATGGGTGACAGATGTGACATGGTCAAAGGACAGTATAGTTAGAAGGGAGAATACAGTCTAATTTAGCAAATAAATATTGCTTGACTACTTTGATATGTAATCGTACATATATAAGTATATATGCATTTATAGTATATATATAAATAAAATGAAGGCTGTATAAAATGAAGGCCTGGATTCTTGCCCTCCAGCTCTAGTCCAGTGTGGTTCACAGACATGATTACAATCAGTTATAATAGAAATTTGAATTAAAACAACACTGTTACTGAGCATCATTGAAGGTTTGTCATTTACTGCGCTAGACACTGTCAATAATATCTTTTGGGACAAAAAAAGGAGTAGTTAATTTGCTTATGGTGGTTGATAAAGAGATTAAGAGCCAATGAAGGCCAAAAAAATTTCAGAAAGGTAGAAGAAAAATTAATATTTTGTAGGGAATGTAGTTTCAATGGAGTGATGAGGAAAGTATTTACATGCAAAATTAATTGTGTACCATTTGATGTGTGGAGGTCACATTTCCGTGTATAAATGTTTATTGAATGAATCTAAATAACTTAAGCTTTCATAGTCTTTGTGAAACTAGGAATAATTACCTCCAATTTTTTTTTTTTTTTTTTTTTTTCCTGGTACGCGGGCCTCTCACTGCTGTGGCCTCTCTCGTTGCGGAGCGCAGGCTCAGCGGCCATGGCTCACGGGCCCAGCCGCTCCGCGGCATGTGGGATCCTCCCGGACCGGGGCACGAACCCGCGTCCCCTGCGTCGGCAGGCAGACTCTGAACCACTGCGCCACCAGGGAAGCCCTACCTCCAATATTTTATAGTTCATTATTTATTTCAGATAGTAATTTCTTTGCTTCTCAGAAGGCGTGATGGTGGGTCATATTTGATTGTTGGAGGTAGAGATTGTAGTTTTAAAAGTTGCATTTAGTATTATGTTATTTTAGGAAAGCACAACAGAAACACAGTAGTTAGTGGATTTGTGCTTACTAAAGAAGCATGGTTTAAAAAGATTTCGAACCATTAATTAAGTAGTCACTCAGGTTCTTATGTTTAGAAGTCAGTGAATGAGTTGAAGCAGTAATCAAGTAAGCTGTGATCTGTAGGTCACTGTAAAGATATTTGTTTTACATTCATGGTAATATTTTATCCTTGCAGTAGTTCTAAGGTAGACATTATTCCCAACTTAGTGCTGAGTAAAGTGAGAAATTGATTTCTACCTATATTTAGTTAGGCTTTAAAACATTTATCTTCTCTCTCTCTCTTTCTATATATATATGTATATATATGTATATTTAAAATATATTCAGCACTATGTTTCAATCCAGTACAGGGCAGAGAAGAGATGTGACAAAAGATATGGTCAAAATTTATTAAAGTTTTGATCAAGTAAGAATTTTGGAGTGATCTACGTAAAAAGTAGATAAAATTACACAAGTGAATGTAACTTACAATTCTCCTTAATTGAAATTATGTGGAACAAATCTTTCTTTTAAGTGCTTTTTGATACCATTAATTAAGGTGGTAAGCTTTTTTTTTGCTAGCTCCATTCATAGTTATCTTTGTAAACTTGCCCCAAAGTAAAATTTCTCAACCAAAGCAGTTGCTAACTTATGCTTCTTTTCCCTTCACAGGGAAAGGCAAAATCTATAGACCTGCCAAGTATAAAGAAGGAACAGCTCACTAGTCTGGTTTGAGATGTATCAATTGCTGGGTAATATCTGTTGAGTGGAAGGAGGATCTCCGAAGAATTAAGTTCAGGCAACTTTTCATGCTCATTTTGGATCAGCCCTTAATATTATGCCTTAATAGTTTTGTTTAAAGTGTTTATTTTTTGCTTGTATTTTAAGTGTTTTTTGCAGTCTTTGAGTTTATTTTGTGCCCCTTCACCAGTTTTTGGAATTTAATGCTTAATTCATTTTTTTTTGTCCTCATGTAAAGGCTATAACCTTTTTGATAAGGGAGGTGGTGGTGGTGGTATACCAGTTATCTACTTATTGGATTACTATTGGCTGTATCATAATGTTTCTAATTGCCTTGACTTATTTTGAATTCCCTGTGGTCAAGCCTGCTCTTCCTGTCATGTTGTTCTGTTCCTCATGTGTCTGAGTTCTATAGAGGATTTCAACTTAAATTTCCTTCCTTATCTCTGTATACTTTTTCTCTAGTTTTGTGGTTTTACTGTTTCTGATTGCTATAAAATCTATTTGAGATTTTCTAAATTCCTTGAAGAGCATAATGAGTTCTTTCTCCTTTTTTTCAGAGAAGATTCTTCATTTTCTTTCCACTTTTTCTGCTATAGAAATTTTTCTTAGATGTTCAGTTCCATGCCCTTACTTCTCCCCACTTGCAGCTTCTTTGAGGCTTTTTATTTGCCCACTAGAAGTATGTCCATTCTTTATCTTTCCGTTGCAGTGTGTGGTGATGATGGATCTTCCATGTTCTCATTTTCCTGGAGAAGGTGGGTAGAGTAGTCACTAGTGATGAATTTTGTTCTCTCAGTTACTCTGTAATTAAAGTATTAGCCCTGTTCTCAGGTTTCAAATTTTTTTGTAAGCCTGTAGCTTTGGAGCAGTTGAACCTTTGTTGTTGGAACTCAACTCGGGCTGTTACTGCCTTTGGGCAAGAAGGGGTCAGTGCTCAAAAAAAGCTTTTTTTTCTTCTGGGTGGGAGTAGTGAATTTTAGAAAGTTTTCTACTTCAGACTACTAGTTACTGACCACAGTGGGTGGAAAAGGACTTCAAAGGGGGTGTTGTGTCTTTGCCTTGGAGTACTCAACCTCCTCTCTCCTGTTCCCTCTCTTTTCCCCCTTTCATCTTATCTGCTAAGTTTTGTTGATCATTAATTCTGGCTTATTACTTGGGCCATAAGCACCTCCATGGTCACTACCACACACCTCTTCCTGCCAGAGAGAGAAGAAAAATGTTTAGTTTTAATTGTTCTTCCTGCAAGGGGGAAGGGGGTGCTCTTGCTCTGGAGGAATTCATCCCCAAGCTCTCACTCTCAAATTTGATGGCATAGAGAAGAGCAGCCTCTCAGAGTTCCTTCCATTTACATTCTCCCATCTGCTTGCTCTGTGTGGGGAGAAGCAGGATGAAATGCACGGTAATTCCCTGAGGCTTTCAGGTTGGCTCCGTGTTCCTTTTCTGGACTGTGTTGATTTGTAGATATTAAACTATTATTGGACTATTTATTTTTTTCCATTTTAAGTCCTTTCCATTTCTGTGCTCTGAGTCAGTTCTAACAGTAGAAGGATGTTCTTTTATCTTTAAAATAGTGACTGAGTAGGCCTTCAAAAAATCGTAGTTTAATGGAGCACAAAGTCAGGTCATAGCTTCAGAATTCAGATGGTCTGGTTTCAGTTCTACCTGTGCAACTTTGGAGAAGTTATTTAACCTCTCTGTGGTTTGGTTTCCTCATATGTAAAACAAAGGTAATATCATTCCCAACCTTGTAGAGTTACTTAGAGAAGATAGTTAACTGTTATTATTTTTATTATTATTGTCATCATTATAGTCATTTGAAGGTGTCGGAATAAAAGATAACTTTGTTACAAATTACCTTAGATCATCAAAACCTCAGTTACTGTATTACTCTTGTCTGCGCCTGGTGCGCCTTGTCCGGCCTCTTCTGAATGAGCAGATCTCCTGTTTAAGTAGACCTCAGTGGGCAGCAGTCCCTGAGTGAACCAAACTGTTACAAGCTTCTGATCCAGGTTTCTCCTCTATCTTTTCAGGGCAGTTTCCTTCTTTCTTTTTGCCTCTCCTAGATTTGGTTCCCCATGACAGAAGAAGCCTCAAGTCATTCTTCCTTATTTCTATTTGTGTTAGGTATGTTATCCTCCACCCTGATCTTTTTTTAAGGTGATTCGTGATACTAACAGTCAGAAATATCTGTGCTTTATCTAATGTAGTAATAAAAAGCACTGAGGTTTTGCTGCTTTTATTGTTTTACATACAATTTGTTCTAAATATAATTGTTAGAAAGTAGAATAATCCTACTGAAATGTGGAACCTAAAATATTATCTAATTATATTTAACCTAATAATTAGTATCTAATTAATATAATAGCATCTGATTAAACCTTATTATATACGGTATAAGGGTTTTTTGTTTTTTTTGTTTTTTTTTTTTTTTTTTGGTACGCGGGCCTCTCACCGCTGTGGCCTCTCCCGTTGCGGAGCACAGGCTCCGGACGCGCAGGCTCAGCGGCCATGGCTCATGGGCCCAGCCGCTCTGCGGCATGTGGGGTC
>NC_041224.1:21944731-21945470 GCF_002837175.3 Physeter macrocephalus | reverse complement strand
GGCATGTGGGATCTTCCCGGACCGGGGCACGAACCCGTGTCCCCTGCATCGGCAGGCGGACTCTCAACCACTGTGCCACCAGGGAAGCCCCAGTATAAGGTTTTGATGTCATATCAAAATAATATTTGAGTGACTATAAAAATCAGTCTTAATCTATTGTTCACAGTTGTGTTCTTTCTAAGCCTTACACTTTATCCTTTCTTCTATATCTTGTGTTTCACCTAACATGGGTCAATTCAGAGTTTTTGGTTATAATTATGATTGAAAAAAAAGCAAAACATTCAAACACGATTACTTTTTTTTTAAAATTGGGGTATAGTTTTTTTACAGTGTTGTGTTAGTTTCTCCTATACAGCGAAGTGGAGTTCCCTGTGCTGTACAGCAGGTTCTTGGTAGTTACCTATTTTATACATATTAGTTAGTGTATATATGTCAATCCCAATCTCCCAATCCATCCCATCCCCCCTTCCCCCCTTGGTGTCCATACGTTTGTCCTCTACGTCTTTGTGTCTAGTTCTGCCTTGCAAACAGGTTCATCTGTACCATTTTTCTAGATTCCACATATGTGCATTAATATATGATACTTGTTTTTCTCTTTCTGACTTACTTCACTCGGTATGACAGTCTCTGGGTCCATCCATGTCTCTACAAATGACCCAATTTCGTTCCTTTTAAAAACAGTTCTTTATTGGGCTTCCCTGGTGGCGCAGTGGTTGCGCGTCCGCCTACCGATGCAGGG
>NC_041224.1:21856848-21944657 GCF_002837175.3 Physeter macrocephalus | reverse complement strand
GAGGATCCCACATGCCGCGGAGCGGCTGGGCCCGTGAGCCATGGCCGCTGAGCCTGCGCGTCCGGAGCCTGTGCTCCGCAACGGGAGAGGCCACAACAGAGGGAGGCCCGCATACCACAAAAAAAAAAAAACAAAAACAAAAACCGTAGTTCTTTATTGAATCAAGTTGTTGAACTCCAGCTGTAATGTGTATAATGATAACAAGTACCGTCTAGGTACTCCTTACAATGTGCCAGATGCTGTTTTAAATGCTTTATATTTACAACGCATTTAAACTTCACATAACCCCTATAAGGTAGGAACTACCTTGCCCATTTTAAAGATGAAGAAACCGAGGCATAGATTAAATAACTCTCCAGTATCACCTACCTAGTTAGGGGTTGATCAGAGGTTTCAGCCCAAGCATCTGGCTCCACAGTCCACACTCTGAGCTCTCCTACGCCTTAGCAAACAGTGGTGGGCACAGCACAGCACTCTGCTTGCCCTTGTTAAGCTTGCCTTTTTTTTTTTTTTGTGGTACGCGGGCCTCTCACTGTCGTGGCGTCTCCCGTTGCGGAGCACAGGCTCCGGACGCGTAGGCTCAGCGGCCGTGGCTCACGGGCCCAGCCGCTCCGCGGCATGTGGGATCTTCCCGGACCGGGGCACGAACCCGTGTCCCCTGCATCGGCAGGCGGATTCTCAACCACTGCGCCACCAGGGAAGCCCCTATTTATTAAATATTAAGATACCGTGCTAGGTACAGAGGACATGGAGACTTGACTTCTAGAAGATGACAATTCATAAGGCAGGTCAGCCTTACTACACATCTATAGTAGATGGGTAAGAGCTACATACATCTTAAATACTAAATCTTAAACAGAGGTTGTTTGTGTTTGTCTTAATATATGTATATGTCTGTCTGTGAATCACCCGGCCTAAATCCCCTCCCCAGTTCTTGCCATCATTGAGGCTCTCAGGAGTTAATGCAGGTGATACTTCTCACATTCTGGTCTAACGCTTTTCTTGCTCTTTCAACTCCCGCGGCTTTGAGTGCTGGCCTAGCCTAGAGACCTCTTCTGCCCTCCTCACTTCCTCCTGGCCTCCTCTGGGTCCCGCCGCTGCTGTGCAGAGCAGTTCTGTGACTCACTCCGGCTGACTGCTGACTGCATCTCGCGTCAAGTGTTTCTGTCTTTTCAACCCCTGGGGCTTCTCCAACGAGCCCTGTCTGTCCGTAGGATGAGAAGCTGGCAGCAGCCTTCTGGGCTGCTACACTGTTGTTCTTGGAAGTGTAGGGCAGCTCATGCCCTTGGGGCAAACTTCTACCTGTGGGGACTCGAACTGACAGACGTGTGTCTTCACGGTGATCCTCCTCTGGACACACTTTCTACAGTTGTCCCTGGTATTCTAGGGGGACTGGTTCCAGGACACGTCCCGTCTGCCCCACCCCCAACCAAATCTGCAGAGGCTCAGGTCTCTTTTATACCATGGTGTAGTATTTGCATGTAACCTATGCACTTCCTCACGTATACTTTAAATCACCTCTAGATGACTTATAATACCTAATAAAATGTAAATACTATGTAAATAGTTGCCTGCGCAGGGCACATTAAAGTTTTGCTTTTTGGAACTTTCTGGAATTAAAAAAATTTTTTTTTCCATCTGTCATTGGTTGAATCCGCCAATGGAACCTATGGATTCAGGGGGTGAACTGTATACACTTTTCAGAACTTCTCAGTAAGAGCAAGCCCCCATACACCCACTGTGGTAGCTGAAGCACCCTGGCCTTTTCTCTTCTTGGTTTGCTCTCTTCAGCACCTCTCTCGTTCCCAGGTCACCCTCCGAGTGAGCTGCTAGCACACATGCTTTTATCTCGGGCTCTGCTTTGGGAACACATCCCAGCTAAACCAGTTCCCATAGCTGTCTCCTCACCTAGACCTTTTACCCAACACTGCCTGACCCTGAAATGTTACACCTGGCTCTTTAGCCCCTTTCTCTCATCTGCACCCTGATCTCTAGGCCTTTGACTTTGTCCTCTTCTCTTGATGTTTTGTCAGCACTGCCACTGCTTTGACCCCTTCCTCCTCCTGCACTTGCTCTGTAAACAATGGAATTAATTCAGCAGTTTCAAATGGAGTTTAAGGACCCATGGGAGGTAGTCTCAGCGATTTTTGAGTGTTTCTACAAGAATTTCTAAAAATTTTGGGCTTTTGTGCAAATAATTATAATAATAAACAACCAGTATGTGGATTATCTGGTTGACCACCTTATAACTGAGAATATATATATATATATATGTATATGTTGTTTCAGTGCCTGTGTTTGTGTTTGTATGTGTAAATGAATTTTGGTTCATAATCTACAAGAGCCTGGAGCGTGAGGCATTTTATATCTAGCTGTAAGTTGGCTTGCATGTACTTCAGTGAATTGAAAATTGTTATCCCTAGGGTATCTACAGTAACTGTTTGCTATTTAAAGAGGGTCTGCATAGTAACTAATTCTGAGAAACTCTTCTTTCCTGGGCTTCTAAATAATGTCCAAGAAAAATGTCATACGGTTTAACGTATTTCAGCAAAAGTTTTTGAGCATTGATTTTATGCCAAATGCTTCTAGGTCCTGTGTTCTTGGTGCTTAGAACCTGTCAGGGCAGACGCTTAACAGGTAGTTTCAGGTGAGATGAGTGTTAGAAACGTGTCTTTATAATTAGGGTGTCCGGTACCTGCTGGGCCCTCAGCATTGCTCTAGAATCCTGTGGCATCTTCTTGATTTTCTTCAATCTCTCAACTCCCCCCTCCCCTTTTCTCCCAGCACTTGTCTTTGCTTCCTATTTCAGGAAAAAACATGAGCTGTCATGCGTGAACTCGCTCAGCTTTTTACCCCCTGCCCTGACTTAGAGAAAGATGCTGCCCCTCTATTCAGGGGAATATGCGCCTTGTGCTCCACGCCTCTTTGCTCCAGGGGGGCCTGGCTCCATCACTCTCTTCGTGTCTGCCTGCAGCTCTCCTCTCTTCCTTAGTATTCTTTTCTTCACATTCTCAACCATCTTCATAATTTCATTGCCATCCACAACTCTTGGGTATGTATCTCTAACCCTGAATTCCTGCAAGCTAGGCCCATAGGTCTTAATTTCCCAGTTTGTATCTTTCCTAGATTTCACACAGGCCTTTCACATTCCACATTTCTAAATCAAAATCAGTATTTTCTCCCCTAACTCCGTTCTCCTTCTGTCTTCTTCATTTGAGAGTGATGATTCCCTTCTTCTCTCACCTTACCTTATCTAAGCAACCATCTTCCTGATCTAAGCAACCTTCAGATCCCTCCTAATCACTGACTTGTCTTCTTGTCCATTGTTACTCTGAAACCTCAGCAGTAAGTTTTGTACCTGTCCAGTAACTCCTGTCTTGCCATTCATCCTCTACCCCACTGATTTTCTGCCACTTACATGTTGTCATGTTACTACCCTGTGCTATTTTTTTCCAGCTTCCTTGCTACATGTAGAATAGAATCTAAACTCTTAGCGTGAATGGCATTTAAGGCTCTCTGTAACCTGACTAACCTCCTACCTTGCTGGTCTCGGTTTCTGTTATTTCCAGCTTATAATTTAAGTCTCAGAAATACCTAGGTACTTGAAGATTCTTTTTGGCCTTTATGATATTTTAAGATTTTAACATAATTTATACTTTAGAAAATTACAGGGATAAAATAATCACTCATCCCACTGACCAGATTTAACTACAAATAACGTATAAATACATTTGTTCTAGTCTTTTTTCTGTAAACTAGAGCAAATCAATTCCAGTTTGCGGGGAGAGAGAGAAGTCACCCAAACGTGTATGTTTAGTAATAAGATTGGAAAGAAGTTACTACAGTTCTTCTCAGGACTCCGTGGCCTTGCACGTGCAGACCTTTTGCCTGGGGTGTTTCTCTCCAGTGCCTGCCCGTTTCCTGTGAGGCTGCCGTTTGAGCCTCCATGAAGCTTCTGAACTTGCCCCGGCAGATTTTGGCATCCTCAGTGCACTTTGTCCTTATCTTCATTATAGAAACCACCATATCACTTTGTAATTATTTGTATTTTTTTCTTTGAACTGAAAATTCCTTGAGACAGCGATCTTTGTATCTCCGGTAGGGCACAGAGCCTGACAAGAGTTGGCTGAGGAAGAACGTCCAGAAGGTAGGGGAGAAGCCAGTAAAGTTCGCGGGAATAGAGCATGCTAAGAAAGAACAGCGAGGTGTAGTCAGTGTTGCTGTGTCAATTCTTTGGGTGGTAAACTGATGTATGCCCCCAGGCACGTATTGTAGGCAGGCACTAAAGTTTTGAATGAATGAATGAATGGCTGCAGAGAGTAGGATAGGCCTGGGAAGTTTTCTTTTTCTAGAGCAGTTTCACATGCACGGTGGGAAGCGGACACCCAGTTACACAGGTGGAGGAGGGAGACGGAGACCCAGGTAGACAACTATTTCTAGACCTTTGGTCATGAAGACATGAAAGTTAGGATGAGGACAGGACCTGAAGGCCTCTCTCCCTGGTGGCCTCGCCTCAGGAACTGTTCTGTGTGGGGTGCTCTCGGGGGGAGACTCCGCGGGGCACCTTTCTCAGCCTGAGGGTCGCCTGGGGTATAGGCCCCGCCTCCCGAGATAGGGGTTTTCAGGCCTGGGGTGCTGCCTCAGGGCGTCCGGAAGTCTCCGGAGCTCTTGGGGTGCCATCCTTCCTCCCTGCCCCCTGGCCCCACCGCCTCTTTGCTGCCTGCTCTCCTCAGGGCCTCTCCGCTCTTGTCTCTGCCCGGCCGTCCTCGTGGCTTTCCTTTATCCCTGCTGGCCGCCGTCTTCCGTCTCCTAGGGCTTCTCTGCTTCCCGGGGAGAAAGCCTGGCCTTTGCAGGCCTGGCCACCGTCCTGGCGGGGCTGCTACTGGCCTTGGGCTGCCCTCCACCCTGCTTCTTTCGGTGGCTCTACAGCCCTTGTGCTGCCTGCTTCCTCAGAAGGCTGGTCTTTGGCGCATCAAGGTTTATAGAAGGAAAAGAAAAATGGCATTAAAGTAGTATTTTAAAGCTACGGGACCTAAGAATGTTAGGAAACTTTTTCTGCTACCAAATAACTTTATCTTAGTGGTGCTTCTCTGAGTTGTGTAACATTTTAAAGGTTTCCCAAGGTAGTCTAGTGGTCCTTAAGGTGACCTGAGTTGTATCCTGAAGACACACGTATCAGAGTCCATATATGGAACAAATATTTGTTCTGTTCTCTTTGTGTAGAAACTGCCCAGATGCTCCATTCATCACAGTCATGCATTTCTTCGGGCGTCTTACTGTTCCAGGTCCTTTTAATCATAGCTTTGGAATTGATAACATTATTTGAATTGTTTAGAATTATAGTCTGCCTGGATTTTTTACACATTGAACCTTTTAGTCAGGCCTTAAAAGGTAAACTGTCAGGCATTTCACACTTCAGTGACCCGCAGCTTTTGTTGGCCTTTTGGATGCAGTCACAAGTAATAACGTAAGCAAAACTGTGGCATAACAGAACTGGCTGCTCTGAGCACTGTTGCAAAGTGGATGACTGTGCAAGTTATTCATGCTGCTTTTCTTTGGGAAACCAGAAAATGTGAGCAGCATTTGACAGGAAACCCAGTATCCCAGGGGTGCTCAGAGCATAACTTTAAAGCATTTTCTTGGAGCTGTGGGATTGTATCCTGGAACATAAGCCCTTGAAAATGAGAGGTTTTGAAAGAAATTTTTTTTTCTTATTAAAGGAAATTCACCAAGAAAGAAAAAAATTCCACACAGTACCCTGCCGTAATTGTTTTTACTAAGAAAGTGAAAAGAAGAAAACACTAGAACAATTTAAAAACAAATGAACCCATTGTCTTTATATTATGCTTATAACTCTGTCATCTCCAGGATTCTTTGGTTACTTTATACGTTTATATACTGTTATTTTTACATACCTGTCATCTTAATGTGCTCTTTGCATCCAGAAGTTATTCTATAAACCTTTTGATGTTACTACATTTTTTTCTTTTGACTCTAGTAGTCCATCAAGTTGATACAGTTAGCCCTTTCCCCATCATTCTAGAGGACGTTGGCACTTTTGTCTGTTATAAACATGCTAGAGTCTGTACTGAAAGTGTATGTGCATGTGTATCACTTTTTATATTTTAAATTATTAGGATGAATTCCTAGTAGCTCGTTTACTGAGTCAGAGGGTAGAAACAGTTTTAATGCTTTTTGATATAGATTGTTAAATTATTTTCCCCCAAGTTATACCAGTTTACAGCCATCTCTGGTCTCTCTTAGCCATCTGCAGTAAGTCTTTGTTCTGTTGTTTTGTTGGGTTAAAAAACGTTGTTTTTTTTTTTTTTTCCTGCTTGCTGGTTTACCTTACATTGCTTTAATTTATATCTCTTTGCTAAGTAGTAAAGCCAAACTTCGTTTGGTGGGGGGGTGTTATATTTGCTTTTGGTTTTTTTGCATTCTGTGGAAGGGGCAGGTGTTCATGCATAATTATTAGACTGGCTGCTAGTCCAAGAGCAGTAAAGGAGTTAAGGGATAGGGTCAGTGACCTGTGGCTATAGCCGTCTTTGACCAACTCTGATAAGGTATAGATTAATGTTGTGAAAACTTTGATTCACAGAAAACAGTTACATACCTAATGGTTGGAGTTTGAGGTATTCTGCTTAATATACAGACTCTTACTTAATTTTTCTTTAGAGATTCTAAAAGACACTTAAACCTCTTTCAGGTCTTCTTATGTCCCTCTCCCCCCACTTTTGTGTAGTTTGTAGATCTAGAAATTGTAGGAAATTGAACTGGATATTTTACTAATACCATGCACAGAAGTTGATTTTCTTAAGAAATAGTTACAGGACATCAAACTCAAAAATTGAGTTGGGGCCTTGTGCAGGATGTTGGTCTTAGCCTTAGAAAAAATAAAAACTATTGAAAAGTTGTAAGCAAGGGGATGACATGATCAGGATTTTGACAGGTTCACTCAAACTAACATTCAGTGTTGAGGTAACTGAGGCATATGGATATGCCTGTTTGGCCCCCTAGGAGTCACAGCAGGTAATAGAGATTCCATGGGACAAAGACTTAATATTAATAGCTTTTAGGTGTAGGAATACTTGACACTTTTTGTTTTGAGCACTGTTAATTAAATATTAATGTATAATTGATTTGGAGAAAAGTAAGATTGGATTCTGGGAATCTGGAGTGGAAGGTGAGGTAACTGGGGGGAGAGGTGGATGTTGAGCATGGAGGAGGGCTGGGGAGGAAGATGCATTTACACTTATAAATTAGCGGACGATCAGGTGAGTGGCAATGATTAGGCTTTATATGTTTTTTTTCCTTAATATAACATGGTACATTTTATATTTCAGATGAATTTACAACTGATTTTCTGGATTGGATTGATCAGTTCAGTTTGCTATGTGTTTGGCCAAGCAGGTAAAAAAAGAAGTTTCATAGTTGTCTTTTCACTTCAGTATCTTGTGTCACTTTTTGACCACTTTAGATTCCTGGAAAAACCTACATCAGGTCATCTTGCTCCTTCTGAAAGCCTTACCATGGCCTCACCTCCCTCAGAGTTGAGGGCGGGGCCCTTCCAGTGCCTGCAAGGCCCTTTCTCAGGCTCTCCACCAGTCACCCAGAGTGACAGTGGGAATAGGATGCACTGCACAGAGCTCTTTGGGGAATATCATAGAGTGTGTAAGCGAGCATAGAGAAAGCAAAGGCGTGTTACATCTTTAGAAGGAAATGAAGTAAATGTGTAGAACAGTGGATTATGAACTATCCACTACTATCTAAAAGAATGAAAGCAGGAACAGTTGGCTTTCCAGACGATGTTCTTGCTCTTTGATCAAAAGTCTTGCAAAATGTTGGCGTCATATAGGAGAGGAATGAAAAATAAAACTGAAAATATATTTAATCCTCTTATAAACCATGGTGCATCCACATCTGGAATAACGGATGTCCAGTTCTGTTCTCCAAATCTCAAAAAATACACTGCATAGAACAATTGTTTGATATTAGGGTGGAAGGACTTACCACAGGGAAAAATGAAGAAAGAAACTGTAAGGGAAGTTATTGATAAATTTAAATTACGTAAAACCAGCAGTAACATAAAAAACCAAAGTATCTATGTGTCAAAACACCATCGACAAAATGAGAAACTAAATAAGGATTTAATTTCACTTACAAATGTAGAGCTCTAATAAAAACAGATGAACATGATAATAGAAAATTTGCAAAAGATGTAACAGATTTATAGAAGAAATAGCCAGTAAAAATAAGAAAAAAAGTGAAACCTTCAGTAACTGACAATTAAATTGATGTTCTTATTTATATCTGTTAAATGACTTTAAAAACATCTTTGCATTAAAAAAGTGTTTCTTGCTGAGGGTGTGGTGAAATGGTGTGTGTACACTGCTTGTGGGAGTGTGTGTTTGAACATTACTGCAGGAGAGAAGTTAGTGTGTATTGAGAATCTTTAAAAGTTAATACTCTTTGTATATATTTTTTAAACTTGTGATAAGGCAATAATCAGAGTTTTATAAGAATGGTCATCAGAGTGGGTGCATCTATATATGCATGTATGTGTTTATATGTGGAGGGTTCGTGTGGCATGTGTGAACTATGCAATTAAAAACAATCTAAATTTATCCATCATTAAATAGGATACATTAATATAATGGAATATGTAATCATTAAAGCCATGTTTTTGAAGAATTTGGAATGAAACATTTGGATTAAGTATAAAAAGTAGTATATAAAATGTATATCCTTTATTTCATTTAAATAATGTCTGTATATGCCTGCTTCCTTGCTATTGTTTTATTTATCTGCTTAGAAAAAAGACTGGGAAGAAATATACAAAAAATGTTAACAGTCGTTATCTCAGTGAGCAGGTTTTGAGTGATTTTTAGTTTGTTCTTTATACTTTTACGTATTTTCCAAATTTTTTATAATGAGCCTGTGTCCATATTAGTACTTACCACACGGCAGACTTGCTGATCCTTACACGGATTTAAAGAACTATATGGCGTACTTTGAACACAGACCTGAAAAACCAAGGGGTTGTGGATTGGATGAATATGGACTTTTCAAGTATTTAACAAAGGAAAATGAAAATGCCTGCTTGAGGGGGTGGGGTATGGGTGTGGTGCGATGAGTTAAGTGAAGAGAAATAATACTGTCACCCAGTTGTAGGAACACTCCTGAGAATTAATGACCGTCCTACATGAGAGAGCCTGGAATCATGCCTTGAAAAAAAGGACAAATGTATAGATTAAGGGTACCTAGTCTTTGCTATAGAAGACATGAGAGATAACTGTGTCTTTTTATGGTTCTCTGTGCCAAGATGATCCCAAATCACCTCTCTCTGGGGGGTAGGTCTGAATCAGCTTAGTAATGCGGTTCATAGTGTTTATATTTTAACGTTCGTATTATTTGTCATTGTGATCCAGATTTTTCACTGTTCTCTCTCTTGAAACTTCAAGTAAAGTGGTCTGTTCTTTGTTTCTCCTGACAGATGAAAATAGATGTTTAAAAGCAAATGCCAAATCATGTGGAGAGTGTATACAAGCAGGGCCAAATTGTGGATGGTGCACAAATTCCGTAAGTAAGATTGTTCAAGTCTTTCCATCTATTCTCTAGTCATTTAGTGTTGCCCGAAACTGTATCCTTGGGAAGTGCTCGATGTGACGTTTCACCTCCTCATTGTTGATTGAATAAGCGTCAGCCCTGTGTGTAATCCCGTGTGATGCTCTGGAGCCGTGCTGCCCAGCACAGGGCCCGCTAGGCATGTGTGGTGACGTTGAGCACCTGAGATACGGGTGGTCCAAATTGAGAGTTGCCGTCAGCCTTAAATACACACCGGAGGTTGAAGACTTAGCATTTCAACACTGATGATTTTTGAAATCACTGACATTTTGTATATATTATTAATTTCCCGTTTCTTTTTTCTTTTCTTCCTCTCAGCGTGGCTACTAGACAATTTAAAAATACATACGCAGCTCACCTTTGTAGTGTGCATTGTTTCTATTGGACAGCTTCCCAAAAACCTCTAGCCATTTCATTGGACTGTTTTAGATTTTTCTCTTTTTTTATGATGGGAGAGGTATACATTAACCTGCCTAATTACACTTGATTTGCATCCTAATCAAAGCCCATTGAGGTTAGGCTTTAAATTTTATTCACTGTTGTCATCTCTGTACATTGCTTAACATGGTACCTTCCACAAGGCTTACTAAATATTGAATGAATGAATGAACAGATGAATGCTAAGTTGGGACTGGAGGTAACGGGAAGTCATTTTGAGGGTATATAATTTATTTACAGAGGGAATAATATCAGAAGGTCAAAGGCTTATTGTTTGTTTTTACTCGGGCAGTTGACCCCGCAGTCAGGTGCCTGTTTTGTGGGTGTTACTGGTCAAATGTCAGATATTTCGTATGATTTGACCTATGAAAGACAAAATGAGAAGTTTTCGTTGTGTTATTTTAAAAATTTTCTACTGGCACCTTCTGTTCTCCTAAAAACGGTATTCTGGAAATAAATTGGAGACAGTGAAGGAAATAGGGAGTGCCTTGAGTTTGTCTAGGACTAGGCTTACTTAACTGAAACTCGTGGTTTTCTTACCTGGAAAATGAGCATGATCTGCCTCCTTTATCTCTGTTCTTACAAGAATCAAATGAACTTAAAGCAGTTTCACTTAGAAGATTATAATAGTGGTACGTGCTGTTCTCAACAACAGCATCCATTTTATGAGGGTTACAGTTTTATCTGGGGTTTAGGGTTATCCTAGCCAAACTATTCTTTCAATAATTTAGCCATCTTTGTGGCATAATTCTTGAATTACTGAAGGTATTTTGGGATATCTTGAGTGAAATTTTACTTGAGTGTTGTGATCTTAGTTTCCTGGACTGGCTGATATTTGGAAGTGGATCCTGCACTGGGCCCCTGTGCTCTGGCAGCATTTTAGGTTTGACCACACATAAAAGTTGTGCAGCTTTGAACCGTCGGGCCCATGGTTCTCTCTTCCAATTTTTCTAAGTACAGAAAGGCTCTCATTTAGTACTATGTTTCCTTTAAAAAATAACTGATCAAAACCATTTTGTAATCTTTGTATATAAATATCCTCACTTTATTCAGCACCATGAAATTGGTAGATAATAAACAACCATACAAAACATAAAGTGACCCCAAATGAAAGGCATTTCCTCATTTTCCCAATGTCAAGATTTTAAAAAAGATTTTTGGCCAACTAAATACAAATTTTTAGGGGTATACGTGAAAAAGTTAAATGTCTATTAGGAGTACACATTTTAAAATTATATATACACATATACATGAATACACTGTCATTGTTCCCCTTCCTCACATTTATGAAAAACGTATTTAGAACCTTTACATGTATCTTTTTTTAAAAAAGTTTATTTATTTATTTTTGGCTGTGTTGCGTCTTTGTTGCTGCGCGCGGGCTTTCTCTACTTGCAGTGAGTGGGGGCTACTCTTCGTTGCAGTGTGCGGGCTTCTCATTGCAGTGGCTTCTCTTGTTGCGGAGCACGGGCTCTAGGCGCGCAGGCTTCAGTAGTTATGGCACTCAGGCTCAGTAGTTGTGGCTCGCGGGCTCTAGAGCGCAGGCTCAGTAGTTGTGGCGCACGGGCTTACTTGCTCTGCGGCATGTGGGATCTTCCCGGATCAGGGCTTGAACCCGTGTCCCCTGCATTGTCAGGCGGATTCTTAACCACTGCACCACCAGGGAAGCCCCTACATGCATCTTAACAGCAGTGTTTTTGCTTTCACTTAGTCATCTGATAAAAATATCACATTCAGGGCCTGAACCCGTGTCCCCTGCATTGTCAGGCGGATTCTTAACCACTGCACCACCAGGGAAGCCCCTACATGCATCTTAACAGCAGTGTTTTTGCTTTCACTTAGTCATCTGATAAAAATATCACATTTTAAAATCATGTCACTAGTGGAAATTTTACCCCATGCCACAAGTACCATTCACATACCATTACAACTTTTTTTATTTTTAAAAAATTCACCCTATATATGTTTTTGACCCTGTCATGTAATCACTTACTACGTTTTTTTTTTAAAAAATAAGTTCTAAAAGGCTTGTTTACAATAATAGCCAATACCTAAAATATTTTTAAACTTCCAAGAGTACTACTAAATTTGTGGTAAATTTCTTGTTCTCCTTTTTAAGAAAGGTTTTAGGGTGACATGTTTTCCCTAAACGTTGAGTTGTTCAAAATAATGCTTGCTACATAATATGAGAGACACTAAGAATTTTTCTAAGGGAAATTTTGGAAAAAATATTTGTCTGATGTTTGGTTATGTATATTATTAGTGGCTCTTAATCATGCTAAATAAGTAATTTCACAAAAGAAATTTCTTTGAGTAGATACACTGAATTTGAACATGAAACGGTTAAAATGTACACTTAGGTCAGTCCTCTAAGTATTACTAAAGTAATACGGTACTAGTAATATATTAGCAATAACGATGTTACTTTCGGGGAAAAATTTTTGTTTTTATCTGTTTTGTTTATTATGGTTTGGATGAAGGGAGCATTTTGTTTAAAAACTAGAAATGAAATACATTAGATGTGTTACCTGAATTTTGCAATTTAATTAGTTATTTGCAGTTACGATTATGTAAAAGGTTTGACCACTATACATTTTATTTATACCTATATTTTACATGTCATTTAGACATTTTTACAAGAAGGAATGCCTACTTCTGCTCGATGTGATGATTTAGAGGCCTTAAAAAAGAAGGGCTGTCATCCAGATGACATCGAAAATCCCAGAGGCTCCAAAGATATAAAGAAAAATAAAAATGTCACCAACCGTAGCAAAGGAACAGCAGAGAAACTGCAGCCAGAAGATATTACTCAGATCCAACCACAGCAGTTGGTTTTGCAATTACGATCAGGTACAGAAATCTGATTCTATGAATGCCTTTGTGTCTACTTGAGCTTTTTGACAACTTTATGTAAGTTTCTGTTGAGGGTTCATTTTCACATGTGGACTGACACTCAAATAGAAATGTTGCATACATTAACTTTTAGAAATTTTTTGCAGGTATAACACTTTGTAAGACACATGTACCTGAAGTAAATGTTACCTGTGTCTAATGTAAATTCTGTTAAAGATTCAGAAAGTATTAGATTTAATGGGTTTTTAAAGATAAAAATGTCCATCTTCTGGTATAATTACATGATATAAAGACAACATTTTAATCTATTTTTTCCTTTGTTTTTGTTCAGTATTGATAAAATATTAAGGTTTTCATAAGAACCTGTAGCAGTCCTGCATCTGGGAAAAAGAAAGAAGAAACAAGCCCCCTTTCTCCTCTTCTAGTTTCCCGCCCCTTCCTCTCAGAGGACTGTCCCGTGCCTGCCTCCCCACCGCCCCTTCCCCTCCTGCTCTCTCTCCAGCCTGGTGCTGGCAGCCTTCCACTTCTAGAGCTGCTCTGGCAAAGCTCTGCTGGCACCTGGCACCACCAGGCCTGGTGGACCCTCGTCAGGCCTTTTTTTATTAACCTTCCTGTCCCAGCGATGCCTTTGAGCTTCTTGAAATGCTCTCCTTGCGGCTTCTGCGTTAACATTCCTATTTCTTATCTCTTAACAGTGCTTTCCAGTCTCTTTTCTGTGTCTTTTTTCTTCCTTCCTCTTTGTAGTCCACTTAATTGTTGGTTTTCCTCTCATGGCTTTAAAGCCATTTGTGGGCTGTAACACAGACTTTTAAGCTCCAAACCCAGTTATCCAACTGTCAACTAGAAGTCTCTGTAGAGAAAATCTGCAAGTTAAAAATTTAATGACTTTTCACCCAGACCTCTTCCTTCTCGTGTATTTTCTGAGTGGATTATATCTCACACCTCTGGTACATCTCTTCTCCTTTCTCATTGTTTCCGATCCTTATCATCTTTTTCTTAGATTTTTGCTAGAGTATCTTAACAAGTTTCTTTGTCTCTCTAATCATCTAAAACTCTTCTGCAGGTATTCTACAGTGAAAGTCAGGTTATCCCATTAAACAAAGAAGAGTCTTCGAGTTATAACGTTAGTCTCTAAAAAGTCTGGTGCACCCTGTAGTGTATCTGCCTCCCCCACCCAGTCTAGTCTGTGTTGTTCTGTTTTCTTCTGTCACAGTTATCAACCCACTGTTTGCCTGTCTTGCCTGCTGTGGATCGGGAATGCTGTCTTTTTCACCATCCCTGGCGCCTGGCATTTTAAGTATTTGTGATTGAAATGAGAACACATCCATTGATTCAGTTACCTGTGGAATGCCCAGGTTTTTGTAAAAACTATGTCGATAATACAGTTTATAGTGTATACCTTATCGATCGAATTTACTTGGTTTTTCTCATTCGCTTTTGATTGTTGGCAGGCTAATTTTCTTTTCTAATCTCTGTTTAATTAGGGGAGCCACAGACATTTACATTAAAATTCAAGCGAGCTGAAGACTATCCCATCGATCTCTACTACCTTATGGACCTCTCCTACTCTATGAAAGACGACTTGGAGAATGTGAAGAGTCTTGGCACTGATTTGATGAATGAAATGAGGAGGATTACTTCAGACTTCCGAATTGGTAGGAAATTTGAGAAAATGTATAGTTTTCCTTTGTATAGATACTGGCAGTTTTGTTCTTCACCACATGCATGTGAGATAAATAGGCCAGGTTTTAGTCTTTTCTTTTTGAGAGAACTGATATTCCTGTCACACATCTAATAATTTTTCCACCTCCTTGTTCCTCTGCTACTGTAGGCGATCATGTTATTTGACACACCTTACACCACATAGGTAATAAAATGCTTGCATGTTTTCACAGGAATTTATGCATTGATTTGTTGATATATTTTATAAACATGTTGATTACAGTTTTTTTTCATTACTAGTTAGTATGACCACACCTGCCTATACAGCCTTAATCTCACATCAGACCTGGATTTTTCATACAGTGATCTCCTTTCCAAACCTAATTATTAAAACCTTTATTATTTCTTATTAAAGAAAAAGATTGACTTACAGGTGGTAATGTACTTGATTTTTTTCATGCAGTTTATCCATCCATCTACCCTCCATCTGTCATCACTGTGTGTGCATTTTCCTTCACAGGGTTTGGCTCATTTGTGGAGAAAACCGTGATGCCTTACATTAGCACAACACCAGCTAAACTCAGGAACCCTTGCACAAGTGAACAGAACTGCACCAGCCCATTTAGCTATAAAAATGTGCTCAGCCTTACTGATAAAGGGGAGGTATTTAATGAACTGGTTGGTAAACAGCGCATATCTGGAAATTTGGATTCTCCAGAAGGTGGCTTTGATGCAATCATGCAAGTTGCAGTTTGTGGAGTGAGTGCATTCATTTTCTACAAAAGGATATTTGTGTGAATTTTGAGTGTGATTTTGCTGTCAGAAGAAATTACCTTAATTACTGTAGCATGCTTGACGAATCCCTTAAGTTCCCTCCAACTACAAATGCTTTATGAAAGCATAGTTAATCATTGTGCCCCTATTTAAACCAGGCAGTTAGTTTATTTACACAGGGTTTTAAAAGCCAGAATGCTCACCATTTGAAACAGTGGGGCAGTTTAGCTTTAGCTGGTGCTCTAGGTTTTTAGAAGAGGCCCAGGAACCCTAGCTTTCCGGCTTTGTGCCTGAGATGGAATTGGGGTTATCTGGGACGTCTCCAGGAGCATTAAAAGTGCTCAAATGGACTGTGTCTCAGACACCATTTTCCTCTGGTCAGTTTTCTGCTGCTTATCACCTTTGAGAGGTATCTTCCCCATGTCTTAGTCATTCAAAAAGAAAGAACTTTTTTTTTTTTTTTGGTATGCGGGCCTCCCTCTGTTGTGGCCTCTCCCGTTGCGGAGCACAGGCTCCGGACGCGCAGGCTCAGCGGCCATGGCTCACGGGCCCAGCCACTCCGCCGCATGTGGGATCCTCCCAGACCGGGTCGCGAACCCGGTTCCCCTGCATCGGCAGGCGGACGCACAACCACTGCGCCACCAGGGAAGCCCAAAGAAAGAACTTTTTAAGTCTTAGTTTGAAAGCTATATGAGAACAGGTATTTTGAGAAGTCATATAATTGTAATTTTAATTGCAAGATTTTCAGTAGTAGTAAGCTGATCTCCATTGGACTAGTGGTTAGAATTTTATGACCCATTTACCAGGTGATGATTTTGACGTGACCTTTTAATGATTCAGCTGAAGCTGAAACTAGAAAACATTGTGAGGTAGATAAAGTTTAAGTACCTGACTGTCTCATTCCCCCCTGCCCCTTTTTCCTTAGAGTACCCCTGTGCTCTAGAAGACCTTCCTTGATTCCAGATGCTTCTTAATGGTTATTTTCCAACCAATTTTTAATGTGTAACTTGATACCCAAGATGATAATATGGTATAGTGTTGAAGAGAACAGTCCTTAGACTGTTAGGAAATGGCTTCAAATGTTCCCATCACTGCTCATCCACTAGGCAATTTCCTTGCCATTCTAGAGGGCTGTTTCCTTCTCCTTAAGAAGGGATAATAACAGATAAACCTCATAGGGTTGTTATGAAGTTTAAATACGGTAATCCATATACAGTGCCACTAAGCACCCAGCAAACATTAACTACTAGATTATTGTTACTCTTGACTTCTCACTGGGGTAGTTGCAATTTAAGGATAGTCTCTGCTTTTAAAGGGGAAGAGAGTGATATTCCAGGTAGTGCCCAGCCTGATGCCTGTTTTCTTTCCAGCCATTCATTTGTGATCCTGTTAGCAGCTCACTGTAGAGAGTGCATTCTCTGGGCTGCCTCTGCCTGTGCCTTAGCCTTGGGATTAAAACAGGCCATAGCATCTGTGGCCGCTACTCTCGGTTTTCCTCATGCTGACTGAGAGTAACTGTTCCACTTACTTCTCTACATGAAAAAGAGACAGACATTCCACTTGGACTGCCGGCATTAATAAACTTAATTCCTGCCTTCAAGGATTTTAGAGTCTTATGAGGATATATACAGATATAATTGAGTATTTAGACAGATGTGATTGTAAAATTACCATAGAAGAGGATTTTACTGCTACTTTAAATTCTTTGCTGAATAAGGTGGAAAATAAAATAAATGAACAAATAAGCAGTACTGATGGATTAGAATGGGTGGAGTTAAAGCAGGGCAAGTTTTTGGAGAAGGTACTTTTTGTCTATAATTAAAAAAGGAAGGCCTAATGTGGTGGCTGATAAAGGAAGTATACGCTACAGAAGGTGGAGCAAGGATGGATGGGAATGAGAGAGTGATATTCGGGCCAAGATGGGAGTGGGCTGAGACATTTGCATTTACTCATTAAGCGCCTACTATGTGCCAAGCACTGTGCTGACTGCTGAAGATAAGATGATGCACAAAACCCGATGTGGTCTCTGCCTTGCACAGAGCGAGCATACTTTCTAGTGGGGAGAGAGACATGGACTTTAAAAGATACAGTTTTTAAAAAAGAGCTGAGAGAGATGGACAGCCAGGCAAGGTGGAGTTTTACAGTGGGGTGGAGGAGTTTTATTCAGTGGTCTCTGTGCCTTCATCAGCAAGGATATTGGCATTGTGAAAAGAGAAGATGCGGAATTAGGTTGAGAGTACAGTGGTAGCCTACATAAAGATGAAAAGATTTATGCTGAATTGTGGGTAGTATTTTAAAACTGAAATACTTTTCTTTTCGAGTCATTGATTGGCTGGAGGAATGTGACACGGCTGCTGGTGTTTTCCACGGATGCTGGGTTTCACTTTGCCGGAGATGGGAAACTTGGTGGCATTGTTTTACCAAATGATGGACAGTGTCACCTGGAAAATGATGTGTACACAATGAGCCATTATTATGTAAGTGCTTAGCCCCTTACATATTGAATGGATTCAGATTGAGTTTAGTGTCTAATACTAAGAGTATTGTGGGTGACTGGCTTGCGGGTTTTTCAGGGTTTGGGGTTCTGTTATTTTGGTAAGTTGGGCCCTGACCTAATGTGCAGGAAAGCTCGTGGTGCTGTTTTGAGGCTCTGTCTCTGTGCTTGCTTCCTTCCGTGTAGATGAGGGCCTGGGGGTGAAGGGAGCCGCCAACTCCGGACTCCGCGCCTCAGCCCAAAGCTCTGTCTCCTCTCACTCGCGTATGTCAAGGGGTAGCGAGCTTGATATTACGTCTAAACAAATCATTTGTATAGTCTTAACACTCCTTGTCTTATTTATACATGATTTAAGAAAGCAGGCACCCTGCCTCTACTGAAAATAAAGATTGGCAAATTATTCAAGGTCTGAAAGAAATCTAAACCTTGCTGAATCTTGGTCTTTTTCTTAAGTGATACGTAGATAATATAACCTTTAATTACTAGCAGTTCTTAACTTTCATTGTTCTGACATTTAATATACACAGATAATCTTGCTCTTTAAAGTCTTTTTATTATGGAAATTTAAAATTTACATATAAAGATAGAAGAGGATTAGAAACCCACTAGACAGCACCCACTTAAGCAGTAATTTGTGTTGTTTCAAGCAGTCTTTTGTAAGTAATCCAGTTGATATCTGCAAATCATTATTTTCAGCAACTATTGAAAACCTGGAGTAGATTGGATGTAATTACACCCTAATCTTATGATTTAATTTCTTAGGATTATCCTTCTATTGCTCACCTTGTCCAGAAACTAAGCGAAAATAACATTCAGACGATTTTTGCAGTTACTGAAGAATTTCAGCCCGTTTACAAGGTAAATATATACATGTGAGATCAAAAGAGGAACACATTTCTAGACCCTTTTTGTTTAGTCATTAGAGGCAAAATGATATGTCTGAATTGAAATGCAGGAAAATGTCACCAGCTAGACTGGATTTTACGAAAGTGGTGTATATTAATTTTAGTTACATTGTAAAGCTAGTTGTTTTTAGGTCTGACTCCTTAAGTTTATTTAGGAAATGTAGCGAGAACTGTTATTTAAAAATAAATAGTGAGTACTCAGTAGATGCTAATTAGTTGAATGAGTAGTACTTGTATTTTATGTTTTTTCTTTTAATTGCAGGAACTGAAAAATTTGATCCCTAAGTCAGCAGTAGGAACATTATCTGCAAATTCCAGCAATGTAATTCAGTTGATCATCGATGCATACAATGTGAGTGCATTTTAAATAAGATCTGTTTTGGGCAATACCCTGTGGAGAATACTTTTCTCAAAAAAAGTAAAACTCCTTTCATACACAATTTAGCAAGCCCCAGAAGACAACATAAAACTTAAATTCTGCATCTGGAGGAGAAACTCATATTCCCTTACAAATACATAATTATCTGCAAAGCAAAATGTAACAAAGGCATGTGGGGAAAATTTCTAAATTCTGTTTTAATGTTGTTAAGTAATAGGTCTCCTTGTTGGAAAGCAAGTGTGAAACAACTTATATTTAGATTTATAGGATGACCTCAGTCTTCTTTTTCCACCCCTTCTTTTTATAGATTCATCTATTTTGATGATTGTGCCAGAAAATTTTTTTTTTTTGCCAGTTCTTCTCTTGATATATATTCAGGGTATATAGTTCTCTGTTTTCAAGAGGTACACAGTCATATATGCATGTACCATAAAGTATATATGAATGTATTTACATATATTTGACTTACCATTTTAATAAGATTTGTAAGATTTTTTTTCCCCCCAGATTGGAAGGAAGTTGAAATCAAAGAGGAATTTTCTCCATTTTGAGCTTCAGTTCAGAGTACTTTAGTGATACTCATTCAGCATTGGTCAATAACTGTTGTAAGTCATCTGGAGGCCTTTGTAATATAACAGTAACCATCCTGTACTGTGTACACCACCCCAGCCTTTTGATGGGTTGAATTTTAGATATTTTCTACCTCATGCTAGGAGTTCCCAGAATGTTTTGGAAAGACCCTACTCGAAGAGAGAGAGGTTTTTACAAAGACTTTATAGATTCTGGTTGTTCCCTGTCTCTCCCATAGTTGTTTTGTTCTCTGTCTTTACAGCATATCTTAATGCTTTCCCAACTCCATCCATGCAGGAGTGTGACCAGGAGAGAGCTTGCTGCTGCAGCCTTCTCCGTCGGTCCTGAGCAGTCTGCTGTTCTAAAAACGCAGTGGCTTGAATCCTCCCACTTGGGGTTTTCTTTTTTTGGGGGGGTGAGGGCGCAGGGCTGCAACTGCGCCTGAGCAAATTTGTTCCCAGACTGTGTAGTAGATCATTTACTTTAGTCCCTAGTGAGCTGGAAGTTGGTAGGGCCAGAGGAGAGCTGTGTTGCCACTGGGGGAGGAAAGTGTTATGAGTTCTTAGGACTCCTCATAATTAATATCAGCCCTCTGTGCTGTATCATCATTAAAATTTTAACTCAGTAATTAAACCATAAATACTTTTTTCAGTCATGTACATTATTTTGAAGAATTGATCCTTATTTATTAGAGCCCGTTTCTCTGGGTTTTGTGTTTTCTGGTCACTCAAGATTTGGCTTCAGATATTTTACTTAAATGATACTGTTTCTTAACAGTTCATTTTACCCATTGGATTTATGCATTCAACTTATTTTATAGTAGCATTTGTTTGCCTTTCCTCTGTTTAATAGTCTTTCTTTTAGTCCCTGTCTTCAGAAGTCATTTTGGAAAACAGCAAATTACCAGAAGGAGTAACAATAAATTACAAGTCTTACTGCAAGAATGGGGTGAATGGAACAGGGGAAAATGGGAGAAAATGCTCTAATATTTCCATTGGGGATGAGGTATGTTATATAAACATTTTCTGAAGAAAAGAAAAAACTGCTTGTTTACAGGCAATGTAGTTTATAATTTGAGAAACAGTTAAATATAATTTGGAGTGGCTTTTTGCAATTTTTTTAGTAGATTTAAATTGCTTAGTTAACTTCTCTTCTTGTTTTCCCTTAAGGTTCAATTTGAAATCAGCGTAACTTCAAATAAATGTCCAAATAAGAATTCTGAAACCATTAAAATTAAGCCTCTGGGCTTCACTGAAGAAGTAGAGATTATTCTTCAGTTCATCTGTGAATGTGAATGCCAGAGTGAAGGCATCCCTGGCAGTCCCAAGTGCCATGATGGCAATGGGACCTTTGAGTGTGGCGCGTGCAGGTGAGCTGGGGCTGTGGAGAGTGACGGGGCGCGGGGCACTGCGGCTGCAGGTCAGGCTCTGTCTGGGCGTCCAGAGAGATTCTGTCTATTGGAGCAAATAAATGATTGTTCCAGCCACTGTTGCTCACCACAAGATCAATTTGATGATCTTGTGTGTGCTGTTTATGGAAAGCTCTTCCCTGCCTTTTTTTTTCCTTAGGCAGACTGTCCTTTACTGTAAAATAAAAGCTTTTATAGCCATCCAAGATGTATATTTAACAAATGGTTAACGTAGCATTTGGGTTTTTCTCTCATTGTAGCAGTCTGAATTCTCTAGAGCTAAATAAGCTTATATAAAATAATAGTGATCGTATCTGGGAAATGGAATTAGGAAGCAATAAAGGATGTTCACCGTGTATTACATGTACTTCTGAATCGTTGGAATAATTTTTAAAAAACCAATATACTTTGTAAAATTAAAAAGAAAACAGTATTTTCAGAACAGAATCTACTACTAACAAAACTATAGTCAGATTATTTAAAATTTTATTTTCATACTGTGATTACTTTTCAATTAAAAATTAAAATTGAATGTACTCTGAATAATCTTTCTCCTTAAAAAAATAGGAGGAGGGAAGAATATTTTGATGCAGATGTCAGCCCCAAAAGACTATGCTTTGAAGGGTTTTTAATCATGAGAAAAATAGATGGCTGTATTTTGCCATGTTATTAGCTTTCTATTCTAGATAACAATTAAAATGTTATGTTTTTTAAATTTTCCATGTCATACATACCCTGACTGAATTGTGTAGATCCATTTTTAGTAAAATATTACTTAACTGAAAGAGCATCTTGAAAATATTTTGCCTGCCTTCTTTTTGTGTATTTACCAGATACAGAACTAGTGTCTTCAGTGTCTGAACACTAGTTCAGTGTGGCTGAAAAGTCTGGATCCATAGGATAAATTTATTTTTAAACAGTGTGTTAGTTATATTTTCAAATGATAGGCTCACTATGTTTTTCTTCAACTTCCATGCACCTTTTGGGGTGTGTTTATTGTATTTTTTTAATATTAACAGTTGGACGGTTGCTTCACCTATAATAGCAAATGTAAAAAATAGCATATCATTTGAAAACATAGCACACTTTTAAAAATAAGTTTATCCTATGTTTCTAAATGTTTTGTTCACCTGTTCATTGCTAGATTGTATTTTCATCTTGATCAAAATGGTTACTTTCCTGAAGAGGGATTTTTTTTCCTAGGCCCCTGTGTAGATTCCATATGGATTTGAAACGGCTCTGTGTGTGTGCATATGTACACTTTTGTGCACATCTGTGACGTGTGGCATGACATGTAATAAAATTGTAGTTTGAAGATAATGTTCATAGTCTTACTTCCTCTCCCAGTCTTTCTCTCAGCATGATTTGTTACTTTCACTTTATTTTATGTGATTGAAATTTTGGACTCTGTTTAGGTGCAATGAGGGCCGTGTTGGGAGACATTGTGAATGTAGCACAGATGAGGTGAACAGTGAAGATATGGACGCTTACTGCAGGAAAGAAAACAGTTCAGAAATATGTAGCAACAACGGAGAATGTGTCTGTGGACAGTGTGTGTGTCGGAAGAGGGATAATACAAACGAAATTTATTCTGGCAAATTCTGCGAGTGTGATAATTTCAACTGTGATAGATCCAATGGCTTAATTTGTGGAGGTGAGAAGGGGTCTGAAAATGGTTATAAAATGTGGTCCTATCTAATACAATAAAAAATCCTGAGTGTTTGCTTAGTGAATAAATAGAAAAAGGGCAGCATTGAGGGTCACTCCATCCCACAGACAGCCTTTCTTACATGTTATTGCTTGTTTTCACTTTTCGGTCAATGCTCTGATTTTATACATTTTTACCATTGTTAGGAGAAATGATATTTTTTATTGCAGGAAATGGTGTCTGCAAGTGTCGTGTGTGTGAATGCAACCCTAACTACACTGGCAGTGCCTGTGACTGTTCTCTGGACACTACCTCCTGCACGGCTGTGAATGGGCAGATCTGCAATGGCCGGGGCGTCTGTGAGTGTGGCGCCTGTAAGTGTACAGATCCCAAGTTCCAAGGGCCGACCTGTGAGATGTGCCAGACCTGCCTTGGAGTCTGTGCTGAGCATAAGTGAGTATTTCCGAATTGCTTGAAATGGGTGATAACTCACTGTCTGGTGGCCTCTGGATCAGCACACAATACAGAGAACAGCACTAACATCAGGTTACGCTGTAAATAAACTGTCACATTGAAGCCCACTTTTTAAATCTTAAAAATTATTTCTCAGTAGCTGGTGTTTGTCACATGATTTTGAAATGTGTTGTATGAGAGTGATGGTACAATTATATTTCAATCCGAGTTTGCTATGTAAGTGAATCCATGTGGTAACCGTTGTTAAATTAGCATTACCAATTGCTTAATTAACTGTCTTTTGACCAAACTAAATAAAATTGAAAGATTTGTCCCTTGAAGAAAGAACTA
The DNA here is from genome assembly GCF_002837175.3 of Physeter macrocephalus. NCBI lineage: Eukaryota > Metazoa > Chordata > Mammalia > Artiodactyla > Physeteridae > Physeter > Physeter macrocephalus. The sequence goes on along the minus strand of NC_041224.1, from coordinate 21,921,095 downwards.
CTATTGTACCAGCAACACATTTCAAAAGTTATTTTGACTTTAAATTGTGTATTTAATATCGATAGGACCAGTTTTATTTTCCTACTGTTTTATTCCTTTTGAAGGATTTTACTTTGAGCTGTAATAAATCTATACTATCACTTGGGAAACTAGCATCTTTATGTTTAGTTTTCCCATCTAGAAATATGTTTCTTCATTTATTTATATCTTCTTCTATTGCTCTTGGCTTAATTTGGTTAAATTTTGAGTCTAGCACACAAAATTATTTTTAAGCAAATATTATTTTAAAAAATAAATGTAATCATTTGCATTTTAACAGAGAATGTGTTCAGTGCCGAGCCTTCAACAAAGGAGAAAAGAAAGACACGTGCGCCCAGGAATGTTCCCATTTCAACATTACCAAGGTTGAAAATCGGGACAAATTGCCCCAGCCAGGCCAGGTTGATCCCCTGTCCCATTGTAAGGAGAAGGACGTTGACGATTGCTGGTTCTACTTCACATATTCAGTGAACGGGAACAATGAGGCCACTGTTCATGTTGTAGAGACTCCAGGTAGAAATCTGATCATTTCAAAATTCTTTGCATTTTCTTTTATGTCTTTTTACTGCTTAGGGCTATTGGCAGTTTCCCTAATATCTAGGAACAACTGCCAGCTGGACTATTATATGTCCAAGTTGGGACACTTTTAATCTCTCAAAGCTTAAACTAGTATTTAATTAATAAATAAGGGAAAGAGAAAGCAGATTTTAAGTTTTCTGGATGGAGAGTCTGAGGGGTGAACGCAGTAGTCCACACAGAGCCCTCAGCACAGCGCCTGACAGCAGGTTCTTGGTAAGAGTACCGTCATTATCAGTGATATTTAAATAGCTTGATTTTAGGCTTGGACACTGGGAAAGATAATTTGTTAAAGGATATTATACAGCATGAATTTGTTCAGCTTCTCAAAAGATGAAACATTTTTAGCTTGGTTTTTCTGAGTGCTTTTAATATACTTTGGAATTTTCTACATTTGTGGTCAGATTTTTATGGGAATGTAAGTTTTAATTTCTCCTGGATAAATATTAGGAATAGATTTTGGAGGCATATATTTAACTTCAGAAGAAACAGCCAAACTTTTTTTAAAGTCTCTGTATTGTTTTTCATATGTAGTTTTCAAATATTGTCTCACAGTCTGTGCCTCCTTGTCTTTTCATTTTCTTAAGTGTTTTTTGAAGACCAGAAGCTTAAATTTTTTTTTTTTTTTTTTTTTTTGGCGGTATGCGGGCCTCCCTCTGTTGCGGCCTCTCCCGTTGCGGGGCACAGGCTCGAACCCGGTTCCCCTGCATCGGCAGGCGGACGCGCAACCACTGCGCCACCAGGGAAGCCCATAGAAGCTTAAATTTTGATGAACTACGATTTACCAAGTTTTCCTTTTATAGGTCTTGCTCTTTACTATTATGTCTTAGAACTCTTTGCCTAATTCAGGTTCATAAGGATTTTTCTCCTGTGTTTTCTTCTAAAAGTTTTATAGTTCCTGGTTTTCCATTTAGGTCCGTAACCCACTGTGAGCTGATCTTAGTATATGGAGTGAGGTCCAGTTTCTTATATGTAGATTTCCAGTCGTTCTTGCACCATTTGTTGAAAAGGTTGACCTTTCTCCACCTTGGTTGAAAATGAGATGACCTTATATATGTGGGCCTGTTTCTGACTCTTGATTGTTTTCCATTAATCCAGGCATCTGTCCTTTAGCCAATACCACACTGTCTCAGTTAGTGTTACTTCATAGCTAGTTGTGAAATCTGGTAATACAAGTTGTCCAACTTTGTTCTTTTCTGAAAGTGCTTTTGAAACACTTTCCTAGTTCTCCTAGTTCTCCTACTTCTTTGTCAATTTTAGAATAAACTTGCTTGATATCTACACGTCCTGCCAGGATTTTGATTGGGATAGCATTCAGTTTATAGATCAAATTGGGGGAGGGATTCCCTGGTGGCACAGTGGTTAAGAATCCGCCTTGGGCTTCCCTGGTGGCGCAGTGGTTGCGCGTCCGCCTGCCGATGCAGGGGAACCGGGTTCGCGCCCCGGTCTGGGAGGATCCCATATGCCGCGGAGCGGCTGGGCCCGTGAGCCATGGCCGCTGAGCCTGCGCGTCCGGGGCCTGTGCTCCGCAACGGGAGAGACCGCAGCAGAGGGAGGCCCGCATACCACAAAAAAAAAAAAAAAAAAAAAAAAGAATCCGCCTGCCAGTGCAGGGGACATGGGTTCGAGCCCTGGTCCAGGAAGATCCCACATGCCACAGAGCGACTAAGCCCGTGCGCCACAACTACTGAGCCTGCGCTCTAGAGCCCACGTGCCACAAGTACTGAGCCTGCGCACCACAACTACTGAGCCTGCGCGCCACAACTACTGAGCCTGCGTGCCTAGAGCCCATGCTCTGCAACAAGAGAAGCCAGTGCAGTGAGAAGCCCGTGCACTGCAACGAAGAGTAGCCCCCGCTTGCCACAACTAGAGAAAGCCCACGCGCAACAACGAAGACCCAGTGCGGCCAAAAATAAAAATAAATTAATTAATAAAAAAAAAAATGGGAGAATTGACATTTTAACAATGTTGAGTCTTCTAATCCATGATCATGGAATCTCTCTCCATTTATTCAGGTCTTTTTTTCATCAGTGTTTAGTAATTTTTAGCATGTAAATCTTGCACATATTTTCTTAGATTTATATATAGGTATATCATGATTTTTGGTGCTATTGTAGAAAATACTATTTTCAAAATATTAATTTCCAAATTGTAGAAATCAATTTCTATATAATACATAGAAATACATGACTTTTCTTTATTGATCATGTATGCTGGGGTCTTGTAAACCCATGTTACTTCTAGTATCTTTTTTATAGATTCTTTGGGATAGTGTACATTCACTTACCTTGGGATTTTAATTCCTGTGTGTTTTTTTTATGAGATTGCCCAGCTCTTTGTAATTTTGGCTGTACCTTCACATTCTAATCCCTTATGTGCTCATCCTTTGCTTCTTACTTTACAGAGTGCCCCACTGGTCCAGACATTATTCCAATTGTAGCAGGTGTGGTTGCTGGAATTGTTCTTATTGGCCTTGCATTGCTGCTGATTTGGAAGCTTTTAATGATCATTCATGACAGAAGGGAATTTGCCAAATTTGAAAAGGAAAAAATGAATGCCAAATGGGACACGGTAAGTTGGAAATCATCTAAAAGGAGGGTGATTCATAAAGCAAATGTAACACTTCTAAGACTTATTAGCTCTAAAGCTGATTATTAAAGTCCTTTAAATATTTTATTCCCCCCAAAATTTATTATTCAGAAAACTTGCATTTAGTGAAAAATAGAAAAAACATCTTAAGTATATCCCATTAAAACAAAACAGTTATAAGAATGTTTCTTCCGGTTACTGTGGTCAATGTTTTTATTTCCTTAATAATTTTAATCTTAAATCTGCTCTTCTGCCGTTTTTTTTCTCATGTAAAATAGAATCCTAAATAATAGCAAGCTATTCAGTAGAAAGCTTTTTCTGTTTTTCTTTTCCCCCAACAAAGAAACCTAAGTAGAAAGCAGCCAGACTCAAAAGGCTACATACTGTATGATTCCACTTATATGACAGTCTGGAAAAGGTAAAACCCTAGAGGCAGGAATGAGATCCAGTGGTTTGCAGGGGCTGGAGCTGGGGGAAGGGGCCCGAGGGATCTTGGGATGATCTTCATTGTGGGTGTGTTTATACATTTGACAATTCATGGAACTATGTACTTAAAAAGGGTATTTTTATTCTCTGCAGTTTTACAACTTAATAAACCTGGCTTTATAAAAATTTAGAAGCTGTAAGTGATGAAAGTTGATGCCAGCATTTAGTGCTTTGAAGTGTGGGGTGGGAGGCCGCGGTGGCTAAGCGTCGGCCTTCGTGTATTCATCTTGATACAAGAAAGCAGTGACAATCTTCAGTATTGTTAAATTGTAAATGAATTTTAGTCATTTGCGTTTTACTACAATTTGCTTGGGCTTTTAAAAAAATTAATTTTGGAAGTGTAAAAATAGTAAAAATTCTCTTTTATAGTGTTTAAACACTATACATGTCAGCTTTTTTCTGATGAAATCATTAGAAACTATTTCTTTTACTTTAGCAAGAAAATCCGATTTACAAGAGTCCTATTAATAATTTCAAGAATCCAAACTATGGACGTAAAGCTGGTCTCTAAGTTGCCGTTCGTATTTTCTTTCATTTTCTGTCTTTGCATGTGAAATTTATCCTTTCTACTGCACTGTGTGTCCTTTATCACTATTGCTGCCTTTTTTTTTTTTTTAAGTCTGGCTTTATTTATATGGCTATACTATGGCTTTTCTTTTTGTGTGTTAATATAGTTAGTGTTTGGAGGGGCTTTGGATTAAGCTTTATGGTATAGAAGCAGCAGCTGTGTAAAAGAGAATGTGCTTTGTGATCAGAGAGACCTGGGTTGAGTCCCAGCTCTTGCACTTAGCAAGTAGAATGGCATTGGGTCACTTCCCAGAGCTTTAACATGGAGTCAGTAGCGATGTTGTTTGGTGTGGTTCTTGGCTAATGACTATAGTGTATGGTAGCGGCCTGTCAGTTATAATCCTTACTAGAGTCCTTTGCTTTAGGTAGTATTATTATCCTTATAATAATATAACAAATTAGTATATGTAAGTTTTGGGGTGAAACAATGAAAAGTGAACATGAAAACTGAAGTTCAAAATAGGACAATAAATGTAACCTGGTATAACATTTGTATAATATATAACTACAGTGTCATCGTTATTCATTCTAGAAATATTTTGAAAATCTTTAGTTCTTGACTGTAACTTAAAATTCCTTTAAAAATCAGAACCTTTTATTTATATGTATTTCTTCTTCTTAGTTATTGAATAATTCTAATTTTCAGAGCTAACGCTGAACTTTTTTTGAAAGGTAACAAAGACTTGAAAGAGAAAAATCCTATTATAGTTTTAAATAAAAACTTAGTTGAAAATTTCATAGTGGTAATAAAGCTTGGTTAACGTATTCTCTAAGCTAGGGTAAGTTATTTTGGTGAGTGTATGCTTTACCTGGATGACAAATTTATCATTTTCTCTTTTAGCAGTAGTGGACAGGCTTCTTCCTTGTAAGTGAGTCTTCATGAAGTGCTTCTAGCATGTTTTAATATAATTATGTAAGCCCCTAAAACTCTCCCATAAAAAGATTGTGATTAGAACCAATTCTCCTGACTGGTGATCCAGAACTCTTCTTTCCTTTCCTAACTACTTTTATTCTTATTTCACATATTGGAAAACTGAGGCACAGAAGGGTTCAGTAACTTGGCTAAGTTCACAGGGCTAGTTAGTGGAAGAGCTGAGATTCAAACCCAGGCCCCTGGGCTCCAGGGTCCAGGTTCTTAACCACTACCTTGTATTAGTAGCAGTCAGTGTCTTCGGGAGACGCTGTTACCTGGTTAGGAAGAGGGAGATCACTCTTTACAGAAAATGACAGTTTTTGGTATTTCTGGTTAACTTAATGGTGTTAGTGTTACTCTAGCACTACTGTGTTGGGCAGACATTGTAACTGGGAGATCACTTTGTTACCTAGAAACCAACACTGCAGATTTGCTTATTTACTCTGCTGAGAAGTGTACTTATAAAATAATAACAAGATCTTAAAGTACAGGAATGTTTAATATTTTTAAGAGATACAGGAAGTACCGATAACATTAGAAAGCATTCCTTGTCAGATTTTTCTTTTATTTCTAAGCAGATTTTAAGACTTTTGAAATGGCAAAGTTAAATTTGATGGCAGAAAATTGTTAGGTTCATATATGGGTAGTTTGGTACGTTTTCCTGTTAGTATGAGATTTGATACATTCTTTTCTTTCTCACTTCATGCTTTACAGAAAGTCATTTTTAGAAGGAAACTGATTTGCTGGGATCCCTTTCCCTCCCTCCCTGTCAAAAACAATCAAATATTGACACTTTCTTATGGTTACTTCTTCTTTTTTTTTTCTGGTACGCGGGCCTCTCACTGTTGTGGCCTCTCCCGTTGCAGAGCACAGGCTCCGGACGCGCAGGCTCAGCGGCCATGGGCCACGGGCCCAGCCGCTCCGTGGCACGTGGGATCTTCCCAGACCGGGGCACGAACCCGTGTCCCCTGCATCGGCAGGCGGACTCTCAACCAGTGTGCCACCAGGGAAGCCCAGTTACTTCTTATATGAGAAAAGTTTCTATATCTCCTATTGAAAGGTGAAATTTTCACCTTTGCTGTATGTTAAATTGTGCTTTGAAGGAAGTTATCAATAATTAATAGTGAAACTTAATGTTTTCATTGTTAAGTCAATTTTTGGCTACAGTATTACTTCTTCAGCCAAAATAAGCATTTTGAGCAATTCAAGATGTGAAAGTTTTGTAAAAATTTCTTTATTCATTAGTGAAATCCAGGCAGATTAATGGCTACAGGTTATTTTGAGATGTTTTCTCAAGAAAAAGTAGAAATAATAGAAATTAATGAATGAGCATTAAGAAATTAAAACAATCATGGCTTGTAAAGCACTTTTCCAATATGGGACCAAGGTTGCCAGTCAGTTAATTATATCATTAACATATTTCAGATAATATGTGCTCATATATTGTAATATAATAATATATGCTATGCTCTGTTCACATAAGACTGCTCATGTAGGTACATTTGAAAAGTCAGATTATCAGCTTTGTAATTGTTAAAGCTGTTAAGCACATTCCTTGTGGGCTGCTAATCCCCACGGTTGTGCACTGCATTTTTAACGCACCACAGAAATGATGCCGTCACCACCATGTCCGCCCTTGCAGAGGGAGCACGGGATGACATGTGCTGAGAACAGAGGACGTCACTGCTGAGCGTAACCCTGCTCTCTTGATTTAAATAGGCTTTGCTTTTTGTTGGGGAGGGGTTGCACTCTGAACATGGGAACTAATCTGCATTATTTCAGCTTACCTTCATTTAAGGTGATGCCCAATGCAGATCATTTAATTTTACCTCTAACCTTGCATGTTAAAATTTTGTTTGGATGGACTTTGAAATAAGTATAAATGTGTATATGAAAAGGCAAACTTTTCTCCAAAGGTAAGTTCTGCCATATAAATCGTACTTTGGATTCATCTATAACTTAGGTGTTTTTTTCTTTCTTTCTTTTTTTTTGTTCTCCATTTTTTGTTGTTGTTGTTACTTCCCTTACAATTTTTAAGTATTAAACATTAGATTTATCTAATGCATTAGTTTAAAGAAACAATTAAATGGTAATTTATTTTCCTAGCATATTTGAAAGAATGGGCAGTCCTAGCCTCATATAATAGGAAGGTGGAAATAAAGAATGTAACTTACTTGTACTGATCACTCATTAGCAATATAGTTGCCGGCATCCAGACTCCGGTCTCCATCATGAAATGTCTGCTACAACGTCTGTATAATCATATTTTAGCTCCCGTTGGGATTAGAGCTCAGAGTTTGATATTCTATGTGACTTTTTATCATCCAGATTATATGATGTTTGTCTCTGAGGGATCCCGAGTTCCTCCACGTTTCATAAATGACTGGTCAAATTGTGTTTTGTGGGGTGGGGCTAAGGCACATTGTCACGTTTCAGTCGGTATCCGGGCTCACTGCTAAGCTGAAGTCATAGTGGTTTATTTGGTGTCTCTTAAAGACCCAGCCCTTATATGTTTCATTTTCCCTCAGTGATTTCCTGCCTGCAAGATAAATTCAGTATTTTTAGCATGGCACACAGGACCTTTCGTGATCTGGCACTGTCTTCTTTCTTGTCTCCTTTCCCTTCCCCGCTCCTCAAAACATACACATGCACCCTTAAAAACTCCTGAACTATGTATATTTCTACCTAACTGTGCCATTCTTTTCCCAGCACCTTGACTGCATGTGTCTGTGTGTCTATATACCTTTCAATGTTTTATCTAGTCAGTTTCATTTTGACAATATCCCTGATCTTCTCAGAGTCAATCCCTTTTTTCTTATACTGTTCCCTTTTTATGTACATAATTCTCTCTTGTACTATTTCAGAGCACCTTAATTTATCTTCATGTTTGTCATCCACCAAACTGTACCCTCCTAGGAGGCAGAAATTGTGGCAATGAAAACTATATCCAAATATAACCTGCAGTGAAGTGTGAATAAAATTTAAAAGCAAAAATTACTGTTTAGATGCTTTCTATATTTTTTGAAATCACCTCAAATGGTTCTATAGTAAGATATAAAACTAAACAGCATTTCAAAATCTTAATTTTTGCCTAAAATTTAAATGTTTTGTTTTCTTTAATATTTGTTTCATTTGTACTCACTGTTATTTCCTCTGAGATAGGAATATTTGGCCATATTTCTCACTTTCAAGCAGGAGAAAGAGTGCTGTAGCAGATACTTAAATGTATCACTTAGCATAAGCTAATTTTTAAAGAAAATGATAGCATGGGGATGTATGTTATTTTCCTGTTTTAAAACATCAGTGTCAGTAAAGTTTTGGATATTGAAAAATCTCTTGTGTTTATGGCTTGGAGTCATTTACTGGGCTTGATTTCAGTACTCTTTAGTAAAATACAGTATTAACAATAAAATAAAACATTTCATCAGTACGATGTGAAGAATAGCAATTATTTCATGAAGAATGGAAATTATTTTTGTCTAAGCAAATGCGGCAATGTGATGCCTTGGTGGAGGTACTGTGCCTGCAGTGACACTGTGACAGTCTTACCCCAGAACTCTCCACAACTTTTGTGGCAGAGCCTCAGAAGAATATCTCCCTCACAGAGATGAAAGCCAAGGAGTCTGTTCATTATCAAGCACCTTTGTGCAGTTGATGGCAGAAGAATTCCTTAAGTTCAAAATTAGTTTCAAGACGGGCATTCAAAACCAGTTTAAAAGAGAGAAGCCGTTAACAGCACGTCCCCCAGTGGAGGAATGGCTCAGAAGGGAAATAATGCCAGATGACAGGGGTACCTTTAGACTTGTAGGGCAAAGCTTTCATTTTCAATTTTTGTGTAAACTTTTTAACGCCTTTTAAAAAATTCAGTGTGATACATGGACAGATGAAATGACTTCTGAAAACGATCTTTACTTTTAATATTTCTTATAAATAATGTTACATGACTTCAGTAGAGTGATAACTTTTCTCTTTTTTTTAGGGTGAAAATCCTATTTATAAGAGTGCTGTGACAACTGTTGTCAATCCGAAGTATGAGGGAAAATGAGCGCTGCCAGTGCGTATCCACAACACTGAGTGCAAAGTAGTAATTCGACAGCCACAGTAAGGTAGTTTCAGGGCAGTGTTGCTGTGGTTCTCTCATGGGCAGGTTCTGAAAATGTACAATATGTATAATTTGAAAATTTTTTTATTATTTTGAAAATAATGTTATAATCAATGTCAGGGACTGACAGAAGACTTGAGACAGGATGGTTATCCTTATCATCTAAGGTTGCATTGTGACTTTTTGACCTTTTCCTCCTGGACTGTTGAAATCCAGCTCTTAGTGGATTAAGCGATATTTCTAGAGTGATTGAAAGGGCAGTAGTTAAAGTAATGAGTATGATGAGAGTTTCTGTTAATCAAGTATTAAAACTGATTTCTCACTTTGCAGGTATGTCACTTTTCAGTTATACAGAATCCAAAGTGAATGTCCTTCTAGCTAGTTTAGAATTGTTTTAAATTTATTATTTTGTTATTTTCCTTATTAGACATGACTGATGACATGATATATCTGAAAGATGAGTATGTTGGGAGTTACTCGTGTAAAATAATGAAATATTTGATCTACAAAGGCTGTGGAGTTAGGAAGGGAAAACATAGCTTTAAAACCTGTGTGCCATTTTAAGAGTTACTTAATCTTGGTAACTTTTATGCCTTCTTTTTTTAAATTCAAGCCTTGGATAAAAGTATTGGGGAATTTTCTGCAAAAAAAAGTCCTTGATTTATATAAAGGCCTTAATTTACATAGTATTTGCTGAATTGGGGACCTCTGGGTGAATTTATTTTATTCATTTTGTTTAAAGCCTGGTGCTTTCTATCACCTCTTCTAATCATTTAATGTATTTGTTTGCAGTTTTGGGTAAGACTTCTTTTTTATCAGTATTTTTTCATTGATGTTTTAGCTGTACATTTGCCTTTTTAATGACCATGTGAAATTGTACTATGGCTTATGCAACAGCCATCAGTTAAGCAATTCTTAATTTCAATTAGTGCTGTAACAGACCACTGTATATTTACTTCTCACTGTTTGAATTTCCTGTTTGGTTTCATACTCGTCACATTCTTATTTTAAGTGCCTTTTAATTTTAACAGTTCACTTTTTACAGTGCTATTTACTGAAGTTATTTATTAAATAAAAATGCCTAAAATATTTAAATTGGATGTTTGGGTTTTATATATTTTGTCAGTTTGTGTGCCTAAAATTTTTATAGCTTAAAGAGATTGACAGAAAATTCCTGGTCACTGGGTATTTTACTTAGACTAAAAGAGAGAAGGAAAGAAGGAAGGGAAGGAAGGAGGAGAGAGATGGTAAAATAAAATTTCAGACTGTCTTTGGGCTCCCTAAATAATACTGGATAAATCCCCTTCACTCCCTTCTCTTCCCTCCCTAGGAGATAGGTTTCATCCCTATATTAAGCAGAATTTAACTCTTGATGAACATCCTCTTATAGCTATTAACTAGAAGCTGGAAAATATATCATTTTATTTAAGATATAGACAGGGAATTGTTACATTTCTGATAAGTAAGTTTTAATTTTCATTTGGCTTTGGTTTATTTATGTTAGAAAGTATATGTATCCATAAAAAATACTTGTGTGAAGCTTATTGAAAGAAATATATCCCTTCCTGGAACAATACAATAAGTGTCAGAGATTTGGGGAGAGGACTGTGGTACAAGTTTCAACTTTACCAGCCTCATATTTGCAGTGCCCCTCCCATTTTAAAAAATTGGTATCTTTTTTACCTGTTCCACTTAAATGTATTTCCTAGCTTAGACTAAATCATCTTTCAGTTGAGAATTATACATCTTTATGAGAAAAATTACCTCTTTCATGAACTATCGATTTCACCTGTTTCATTTTCCATTCCCACCACCCACACTGCCGCTTGGTTCAACGCATTTCCTTATGCCCGAAGCATAACCAGGTGAATGAATTCCATATTTCTGCTCCACAAGTTTGCTTTTATAATGAGACTTTTTTATAAATAGGAACAGAGCCTATATTCAATACATGATTCTTTTTCCTGGCATGTTTTTGATGCTGAAATATGGTGAATTTTTAATTTTATATTATAATTTATAAACATTTTCTGACTATAGAAATCCTTTTATTTGGAAGCTGGAGGAATTGTATAGAATTTATTTCTCATGCTGACCATAACAGCATTGGCATTTGAATAATTTTAGGCTTAAAACTGGCAGTTTCAAAACATAGTCTAAGAGATTGCTAATTAGCTTTGAAACCACATAGAACTTTGTCACTAAAATATTTTTTATTTTCCTAGCAAATAGTACATTTTGACCTCCAGTGAAGTGCTTTCCAAAAATTGATGAGTCCTGAAAGAAAATAACAGTTGTAAATTTTTTTTTCATTCAAACTCTTTATTTTGAAAATTTATGAAATGTTAGGTATCATGCCTAAGTGTCGACAGTGGCATATTTTGCAGTGATTCTCTGACATTTTACAAAGTTTTCTTACTCTTTTGCAGAGGATAACTTTATAAATTCTTTGATAAACATGCCCAGATAAGACCTTGAGCCACAAGAACAGTTCATCATACTAGTTAAAAAGCACTGTGGTCAACTTTTGATTTTGGAATTGTCTTTTTCCCGCTCCTCTGTTGCTTATTAGAATTTGAGAGGTAACCTTATTGAATAGAGGCCATTTGCTTTGTGTTTTTGCCTGTGTCCTTGAAAACTTAAGTTATTTCTGACCTAATAAGTTCATAGGAGTTCAGAAACAGCAGGTATCTCCAGGACTCTTCTGGAGCCTATAGAGACAGTTCACTGGCTCTCTGGATAGCTCTCGTGTCCCAGGATTCTCCTGAGAATTTAGGCAGATGTGGAAGTGGCTTCTGAGTGAGGGATCCATGGGAGCAGATTTTGAGGCTAGATTAGATTAGATAGCCCATTAAGCCTCCACCACTGTGAGGGTGGTAAGTTGTCATATATATCAAAATGTACAAAATGCTAGGGTGAATCACAAGACAAATATTAGTTAAATCCACAGGTAGTAACTATCTTTTAATTTAATCTCCTTCTACAATCTCTCTAAGTCTTCACTGGATTTTAACTATGTTAAGATCTTACATGAATTTTTCAAGGGTATAGAGTTTCCACGAAAGGTATTTAGTGGTATTTCATTTAATTTTACTTGTATTCTACCTACTCTGGGTTTTTGGTCTCAGGACTAATTCTAAAATAGACTGGTATATTAAACAAGAGTTAAGGATCACTTTGTGAGAGGAAACACTATTCTGAATATTTAAATCCCATAATTTTATTCATTACAGTAATAGTTTATAGAACTGTTACAAGACGGCATTGTCTTCAATTTAATGTATAGTAGGTGATATGTTGTTGATGTTACCTATTGATAACAATGTTATGTTAATGTTGCTTACTGATCAGTTATTCCTGGGCGATAGACCAACATTCAGGTCTCCTTCAGTAGTTAAGTAACTGGCCCCTCGGCAACCATTTTAAAACATGGATTTGATTATATTGTCCCAATGCCCCCATTTCCAGCTCCACTTTCACATCCTCAATCCTACCACACGTCCTTTGTAGTTGATGTTTCTGTCTTATCCCTAGATTCGATAGCTCCAAGAATATAGGACCCTGTGTGTTTTGATTCATCATTGAATCCCTAGAACAATGTCTGTCATGAAGTAAGTAGGTGACCGTAAGTATTTGTTGAATAGGTGGGATTCATTTCCCTAAGTTACCACTGCCTACCTAGCAGCATTTGCAGTGATACACTCCGCCTTCCTGCCAGTTCTTATAAACTCTGTACAAGGTCAGTCCTTCCACGTATATCTTCAGTACCATCCCCTCTTGACTATTAAAACAAGCAGTGTGCTTCCCCTTTCCTGCATTATTGATTTTCCACTCTCTTCTAGATCATTCCCATCACTAACAAACATGTGAGTTATCATCTGTTCTCTATTCCGTTTTACATCTCAAAAGAGTTGTCTAACGCATACATGCATGGGCAGTTGATTTTTAACAAGGGTGCTAATAAGCCTATTCAATGAAGAAAAAAGTGTCTTCAACAGATGATTCTGGCTAACTGGATTTTCACATGCAAAAGAATGAAATTGGACCACCCCATCTCATACCACATACAAAAATTAGCTCAAAATGGATCGATGACCCAAGAGCTAATACCATAAGATTCTTAGAAGGAATCATGGTAAATCTTCATGACCTTGGGTTTGGCCACAGATTCTTAAACGTGATACCACAAGCATGAGCAACAAAAGAAAAGTATGAATTGGGCTTCATCAAAATTTACAACTTGTGCATTAAAGGACACTTTATTAAGAAAGTGATAAAATGTACAGAATGGGAGCAAATATTTGTAAATTAAATATCTGATAAATTAATATATATAGAAAATATAAAGAACTACAACTCAACAACAAAAAGACAAACTAAATTATAAATGGGCAAAGGACTTGAGTAGATATTTCTCCAAAGAAGATACACAAATGCCCAACAAGCACATGAAAAGATATGCTACATAATTAGCCATCAGGGAAATGCAAATGAAAACTACAGTGAAATACCACTTCACACCTACTAGGATGGCAGTAATTTAAAAAAAGCGGAAAGTAACAAGTGCTGGTGAGAATGTAGAAAATTTAGAAGTCTTGTACATTGCTTGTGGAACAGATACTTACACAACAATACTTATTGCAGCATTATTCACAATAGCCAAAAGGTAGAAACAACCCAAGTGTCCATCAACAGATAAATGGGTACCCCAAATGTGGCATATACAAACAATGGAATATTATTTAGCCATAGAAAGGAAGGAAGCTCTAATACATGCTGTGACAGGGATGAACCTTGAAAACATTATGTTAAGTGAAATAAAAAGGACATAAAAGGACAAATATTGTATGACTAATTATAGGAAATGACTAGGCAAATTCATACATACAGAATAGGTGAGAAGTTACCTGGGGCTGGAAGGGATTGGAAAGGGGGAGCTATTGCTAATGGTTACAGAGTTTCTGTTTGGGGTGATGAAAAATTTTAGAAATAGTGGTGATGGTTGCACAACATTGCAAATGTAATTTTTTTCTTTGTAACTTTTAAAAAACTTTTTTTCCTAACTTTATTGAGATATAATTGATATGACATCATGTAAGTTTAAGGAGTACAACAATGATTTTATCCATTCATATGCTGTAAAATGACCACCAGAATAAGGGTATTTAACACATACATCACCTCACATAGTTAAAATTTCATATGTAATTTGGTGAGAACTTCTAAAACCTACTCTCTTAGCATCTTTGAAATATACAATACAGTGTTGTTAACCACAGTCAACAGGCTGTACATCACTAGAACTTCATCTTACAACTGTAAAGTTTGTGCCCTTTCACCATCTTCACCCATTTACCCCACCCCCAGGCTATGGCAACCAGTCTGTTCTCTGTTGCTATGGGTTCAGTTTTCTTAGATTCCATATGAGTGAGATCATAGAGTATTTGTCTTTGACTTATTTAACTTAGTATAATGCCCTCCAGGTTGATTTATTTTGTGGCAAGATTTATTTTTTCATGGCTGAATAATATCCCATCATATATATATGCCACGTTTTCTTTATCCATTCATCTGTTGGTGGATGCTTAGGTTATTTCAATGTCTTAGCTATTGGTAAATAATGCTGCAATGAAAATAGGGGTGCACATATCTTTTCATATTAATATTTTAGTATCCTTTGGACACATAACCAGAAGTGAAATTGCTGAATCATATGATAGTTCTATTCTTAATTTTTTGAGGAAGCTCCATACTGTTTTCCATAGTAGCTGAACCAATTTACATTTCCACTAGCATTGCGCAAAGATTCCCTTTTCTGCACATCCTTTCTGACACTTATCTTTTGCCTTTTTCATAATAGTCATTCTTAACAGTGAAAGGTATTGTGACTTTTTTGAAATTTATTTTTGGCTGCGTTGGGTCTTTGTTGCTGTGCGCAGGCTTCCTCTAGTTGTGGCGAGCAGGGGCTACCCTTCGTTGTGGTGCACGGGCTTCTCATTGTGGTGGCTTCTCTTGTCGCGGAGCACAGGCTCTAGGTGCGTGGGCTTCCGTAGTTGCAGCATGCAGGCCCTAGAGCGTGCAGGCTTCAGTAGTTGTGGCTCATGGGCTCTAGAGAGCAGGCTCAGTAGTTGTGGTGCATGGGCTTAGTTGCTCCATGGCATGTGGGATCTTCCCAGACCAGGGATCGAACCTGTGTCCCCTGCACTGGCAGGCGGATTCTTAACCACTGTACCACCAGGGAAGTCCCTCGTTATGATTTTTTGTTTCTGTTTTTGTTTTTTGCTCTTCTTATCGAAGTGTAGTTGATTTATAATATTAGTTTTAGGTGTACTGCATAGTGATTCAATATTTTTATAGATTATACTTCATTTAAAGTTACTATAAAATGTTGGCTCTATTCCCTGTGCTGTACGTTACATCCTTGTAGTTTACTTATTTTATACATACTAGTTTATACCTCTTAATCCCCTTCCCCTATGTTGCCACTCCCCCAACCCCTTTCCCCAGTGGTAACCACTGGTTTGTTCACTGTATCTGTGAGTCTGTTTTGTTATATTCTTTCATTTGTTCTACTTTTTAGATTCCACATAGGGAAAACATACAGTATTTGTCTTTCTCTATCAGACTGACTTCACTAAACATAATACCCTCTTTCTGCCCAGCAACACAGATGGACGTGGACCTGTTTTGTGGCTTAGCATGTGATCTATCCTGGGAAACATTCCACGTACATTTGAAAAGAATGTACACATTCTTTTTCTATTTTTTCACTTTTTTTCCCCCTATTTTTGGAGATATCTATTCCAACGGTCTGATGTGTCATTAAAGGCCCCTGTTTCCTTATTGATTTTCTGTCTGGATGACCTGTCCATTGATGTATTTGGGGTGTTAAAGTTCCCTACTATAACTGTATTGTTGTCAGTTTCTACCTTTATGTCTGTTAATATTTGCTTTATATATTTAGGTAGTCCTATGTTAGGTGTATATATGTTTAAGAATGTTATATCCTCTTCTTGGATTGACCCCTTTATCATATAGTACCCTTGTTTGTTTTTAGTTATAAACTTTGTTTGGAAGTCCATTATGTCTGAATGTGTATTGTTTCCATTTGCATGAAATATCTTTTTCCATGCCCTCACTTTCAATCTCTGTGTGTCTTTAGCTCTGAAGTGAGTCTCTTATAGGCAGCATATGGGTGAGTCTTGTTTTTTTATCCAATCAGCCATCCTATGTCTTTTCATGGAGCATTTAGTCCATTGACATTTAAAGTGATTATATGCACTAATTGCTACTTCGTTATGTTTTCTGGTTGTTTTTATAGTTCTTTGTTCTTTTATTCTTGTCCTTTATAGTTAGATGATTTTCTTTAGTATCATGTTTGTGTTTCTTTCTCTCTAGTTTTTGTAAATGTGTTGTAGGCTTTTTTAAAAAAAATTATTTATTTTTATTTTTAGCTGCGTTGGGTCTTCATTGCTGCACGCGGTCTTTCTCTAGTTGCGGTGAGCGGGGGCTACCGTTCCTTGGGTGTGGGCTTCTCATCACGGTGGCTTCTCTTGTTGCAGAGCACAGGCTCTAGGCACGTGGGCTTCAGTAGTTCTGACACTCGGCTCAGTAGCTGTGGCACATGGGCTTAGTTGCTCTGCGGCATGTGGTATCTTCCCAGACGAGGGCTCAAACCTGTGTTCCCTGCATTGGCAGGCGGATTCTTAACCACTGTGCCACCAGGGAAGTCCGTTATAGGTTTTTTTTTTTTTTTGGCGGTATGCGGGCCTCTCACTGTTGTGGCCTCTCCCGTGGCGGAGCACAGGCTCCGGACGCGCAGGCTCAGTGGCCATGGCTCACGGGCCTAGCCGCTCCGCGGCATGTGGGATCTTCCTGGACCGGGGCACGAACCCGTGTCCCCTGCATCGGCAGGCAGACTCTCAACCACTGCGCCACCAGGGAAGCCCCTGTTGTAGGTTTTTGATTTGTGGTTAACATGGGGTTCATATATGCTGACCTATAACTATACTAGTTTTAATCCAATAATAAGTTCAAACACATTCTAAAAGATATACGTTTTTTACTCCCCTCTCCACTTTTTTAAAGAAAATTTTATTTATTTTTCTTTATTTTTGGCTGTGTTGGGTCTTCATTTCTGTGCGTGGGCTTTCTCCAGTTGTGGCAAGCAGGGGCCACTCTTCATCGCGGCGCGCGGGCCTCTCACTGCCGTGGCCTCTTGTTGTGGAGCACAAGCTCCCGATGCGCAGGCTCAGTAGTTGTGGCTCACGGGCTTAGTTGCTCCGCGGCATGTGGGATCTTCCCAGACCAGGGCTCAAACCCGTGTCCCCTGCATTGGCAGGCAGATTCTCAACCACTGTGCCACCAGAAAAGCCCCCCACTTTTTGTTTTTGACGTCATACTTTACATCTTCATGTCTACTGTTTATTGTAGTTATGTTTGTTTTATAATTTCTGTCTTTTAACCTTTATACTAGTTTATTTAAGTGATTGATCCACAGCCTTTACTATATATTTGCCTCTATCCATTGGAATTTTTCCTTTCCTATAATTTCTTGTCTTGTAGCCTTTTTTTTTTTCCACTTAAAGAAGACCCTTTAATACTTGTCAGATCAGTTTAGTATTGATGAACTCTCTTAGTTTTTGCTTGTCTGAGAAGCTCTTTATCTCCTTCAATTCTGAATGATAACCTTGATGGGTAGAGTATCCTAGGTTGTGGTTTTTCTCTTTCAGCACTTGAAATGTTTCTGCAGAAAAATGTGATAGTTTTATGTCATTCCCTTCTCTTGCTGCCTTTAAAATTATCTCTAACTTTTGCCATTTTAATTATGTCTTGGTGTGGGTCTCTTTGGGTTCACCTTGTTTGAGATTCTCTGTGCTTCCTGTATTTGGAAATCTGTTTCCTCCTTCAGGTTTGGGAAGTTTTCAGCTTATAATATCCAATACATTTTCAACCCCTTTCTCTCTTTTCCTTCTGGGACCTCTATAATGTGAATGGTAGTACACTTGAAGCTGTCTCAGAGGCCCCTTAAACTATCTTTTTTTTTTTTTTTTTCCCCAGTACACGGGCCTCTCACTGTTGTGGCTTCTCCCGTTGCAGAGCACAGGCTCTGGACGTGCAGGCTCAGCGGCCATGGCTCACGGGCCCAGCCGCTCCGTGGCATGTGGGATCTTCCCGGACCGGGGCACGAACCCGTGTCCCCTGCATCGGCAGGCGGGCTCTCAACCACTGTGCCACCAGGGAAGCCCTATCCTTATTTTTTTAATTTGTTTTTCTTTTTGCTTTTCTGATTGGGTGATTTCCATTAGTCTGTGTTCCAGATTGCTTATGCATTCTTCTGTATCCCCTAATCTGCTGTTAATTCCTACTAGTGTACTCTTCAGCTCTTACAGGTTCTTTTTTATATTTTCTAGGTCTTTGTTAAAATTCTTTGTTCATCTATTCTTTTCTCAAGTTCAGTTAGCATGCTTTTACTATTGCTTTGAACTCTTTTTCAGGTAAATTATTTATCTTTGTTTAATTAGGGTTTTTTTCAAGGGCTTTTTTTCATTCTTTCATTTGAAACATATTCCTCTGTCTTTTCATTTTAATTTTTCTGTCTCTATGAAATTAAGTGAAACCATTACCTATCCTGGTCTTGAAGGTGTGTCCTTCTGTGATGTCCCTATGTAGTCTGCATGTACCCAGCGGATTTGGTGCGAACTGGATCTAAAGTGAACATGGGCTGCGTCTTCCCTAGGGGTGTGCTGGCAGCCACCATCCTGGTGGAAGGTGGGGCTGGAGTTGGAGGGGCTAGAGCTAGAGCCAGGTGCAAGCTGGGCTTCTCTGCTCAATGGCTGTTACAGCCCTATTGGATGGGGGCCCAAGAGTCTGGAGCAGAACCCCTGATGGAGTTGGGTTTCTCCTGGTATGATGGTAATCGCCTCCTTGGTTAGGGTTGTGGCCAGGGCCTGAGGGCTTGGGACTTCACTTCTGTGCTGGTTTGACTTTTTCACCCAGGATACATGCCTTGGTTAGAGGCTGGGTTGGTGCCCACCTCTGAGCTGGCCCTAACCCCCTCCCAAGTGTGCATAGGGACTGGTGCTAGCCTCACTTCCTCCTGAGTGTATGCACCAAAGCACAGGCTGGCAGTGACTGTCTCCAACCTGTTCAGAGGCAGGGCTGGCATCTCTCCAAGTGTGCACACTCTTACTGGCAATGGCAGTCTCCACCTTAGTGGGGAGCAGCGCTGGGGAAAGAGGGGCTGGAACAGCAGCCTGGTACAGGCTGGGGGACATGCTGGAGGGGTCCTTGCAAGCTGGCCAGGGCCCCAGGCAGTCTTCAATCTGCTGCCTTTGTGCTGTGACTGAGAGTAAGTGGGTCTGTGCATGTACTCTTCAAAAGCAGAGCCTCGGTTTCTTACACCCCAGAAGTGCCACTGATTTTCAAACCAGCTAAGGGGGTTCCTCTTCCCAGAACTGTACCCCAGGGTTGGGGTGCCTAATATGTGGCTCACAACCCTCCCCAGGGAGGATCCCAGTGCTGGTGATAGCCCCCTCCTCTTCTGGGTCCCCTGCCAAGGATGCATGTCCTGACCAGATCACTTCTCACCCCCACCCCCCAGACTCTGTGTAGATCTTTCTTTACATCCTTGGTTGTAGAAGAGCTGTTCTGCCAGTCTCCAGGTCATTTTCAGCAAGAGTTGCTCCACATGTAGTTGTATTTTTGATTTGTTTATGAAGGGGAGGTAGGCCTGACGTCCTGCTCTGCCGTCTTGATCCCTATCTCACTGTGGCTTTGATTTGCATTTCCCTGATGATTAGTGATAATGACCACATTTCATGTACCTTTGGCAATTTGAATCTCTTTTTGAAAAAACGTCTATTCAGGTCTTCTGCCCATTTTTAAATGGATTAGTTTATTTTTACCTATACATTTTTTGCCATTGAGTTACATGTGTTCTTTATGTAGTCTGGATATTAACTGCTTATCAGATATGTGGTTTACAGATTTTTCTCCCATTCTGTTGGTTGCCTTTTCATATTGTTGATTGTTTCTTTCACTGTGTAGAAGCTTTACAGTTTGTTGTAGTCCCACTTATTATGTTTTTGTTTTTGTTGGTTATACTGTAGTTGTCATTAAAGTATAATCCATAAAATTATTGCCAAGACCAGTGTCAAGGAACTTTTCCCCTTTGTTTTCTCCTAGGAATTTTATGGTTTAAGGTCTTACATTTAAGTTGTTAATCCACTTCAAGTTTTTTTTTTTTTTTTTTTTTTTTTTGCGGTACGCGGGCCTCTCACTGTTGGGGCCCCTCCTGTTGCAGAGCACAGGTTCCGGACGCGCACGCTCAACGGCCATGGCTCACGGGCCCAGCCACTCCGCGGCATGTGGGATCTTCCCGGACCGGGGCACGAACCCGTGTCCCCTGCATTGGCAGACGGACTCTCAACCACTGCGCCATCAGGGAAGCCCTCAAGTTCATGTTTGAGTGGTGGAAGATAGGAGTCCAGTTTCACTCTTTTGCCTGTAAATATCCAGTATTTCCACCACCATTTATCGGAGAGACTATCTTTTCTCCATTGAGTATTCTTGGTGCTTTTGTCAAATATTACTTGACAGTATATGTGATGACTTCTTTCTGGGCTCTTGATTCTGTTCCATTGGTCTTTCTATGCCAGTACCATTCTACTTGGAATACTGTAGTATTTGTAGTATACTTTGAAATCAGGAAGTGTGATGCTTCCAGCTTTATTCTTCTTTCTCAGGTTTGCTTTCAGTCTTTTGTGGTTCCATAAGAATTTGAGATTTTTTTTTTTTCTTTTCTGTAGAAAATACTACTGGAATCTTGGTAGAGATGCACTGAATCTATAGATTGCTTTGGGTTGTTCTGGATATTTTAACAATATTAATCCAGTTCATGAACACAGTATATCTTTTCATTTATTTGTGTTGTTTTTAATTTCTTTCACCAGTGTATTACAGTTTGCAGTGTACAGATCTTTCACCTCCTTGGTTAAATTTATTCCAAATTATTTTATTGTTTTCAATGTTATTATAAATGAGTTTGTTTTATTTAATTTTTGGATAATTTGTTGTTAATGAATAGAAATGCCACTGATTTTTTTATGTTGATTTTGTATACTGTAACTTTCCTGAATTCACTTACTAGTTTGGTGGAGTCTTTAGGATTTTCTATATATAAGATCATGTCATCTCTAAGTAGACAGTTTTACTTCCTCCTTTCTGATTTGCATGCCATCTATTTTAATTTCTTACCTGATTCCTCTGGCTAGGTCTTTCAGTACTGTGTTAAATAAGAGTGGTGAGAGTGGGCATTCTTGTCTTATTCTTGATCTCAGATAAGAAAGCTTTAAACTTTTCACCACTGAGTATATGTTAGCCGTGGGTTTGTCACATATGGCTTTAGTTATGTCAAGATATATTCCTTATAAATGCAGTTTGTTGAGTATCTTTATCATGAAAGGATGTTGAATTTTGTCAGATGCTTTTTCTACATCTATTGAGATGATCATGTGGTTTTTGTCCATTTTGTTAATATGGTGTATTACATTGATTGATGTTCATGTGCTGAAACATCCTTGCATCCCAGGAATAAGTTTTAATTGGTCCTAATATATAATTCTTTTAATATGTTATTGAATTCATTTTGCTAGCATTTTGTTGAGTACTTTTACAGCAGTATTCATCGGGGATACTGGTCTTCATAGTCACATAATTAGTTAAGATGCATTACCTCTTTACTTTTTTTGAAGAATTTGAGGAGGATTTGTGTTAATTCTTCATTAAATGTTTGGTAGAATTCACAAGTGAAGCTGTCTGGTCCTGGAGTTTTCTTTGTTGGGTAGTTTTTGATTACTGCTTCAATCTCCTTATTAGTTATAGTTTTGTTTAGATTTTTTATTTTTTCAGATTCTTTGTGGACAGGTTGTATGTTTCTAGGAGTTTTTCCATTTTCTAGATTACCCAATTTGTT
The DNA here is from genome assembly GCF_002837175.3 of Physeter macrocephalus. NCBI lineage: Eukaryota > Metazoa > Chordata > Mammalia > Artiodactyla > Physeteridae > Physeter > Physeter macrocephalus. The sequence goes on along the minus strand of NC_041224.1, from coordinate 21,898,847 downwards.
GCCATATAATTGTTCATAGTATTCTCTTAAATTCCTTTTTATTTCTGTGTCATCAGTTGTAGTGTCCCCTCTTCATGTTTAATTTTAGTAATTTGGGTCTTCTCTGTTTTCTTCTTAGCCTATCTAGCTAATAAAGTTTTGTCAATTTTGTTGATCTTCTCCAACAACCAATCTTCGTTTTATTGATTTTCTCTACTGTTTTACTATTCTCTGTTTATCTCTGCCCTAATCTATATTATTTCTTTCCTTCTGCTAGCTTTGGGTTAATTTGTTCTTTTACTAGTTTCTTAATATATAAAGTTAGGTTGTTGATTTTGTAATCTTCTTCAACGTAAGAATTTGCAGCTGTATTTCCCTCTTAAACACTATTTTAACTGCATTCCATAATTTTTGCAATGTTGTGTTTTCATTTGTTTCTAGATATTTTCTAATTTTCCTGTGATATCTCCTTTAAAGAGTGAAATATAATTGACATACAACATTGTATAAGTTTAAGGTATACAATGTGTTGATTTATGTATTGCAATATGATTACCACTGCAGTGTTAGCTACCACCACTGTCACACCACATAATTATCATTTCTTTTTGAAGTGAGGACAATTAAGATCTGGTCTCTTAGCAACTTAGAAGTTTATAATATAGTATTATTGAGTATAATCACTATAGTGCATTAGATCTCCAAAATTTATTCATCTACTAGTTGCAAGTTTATACCCTCAAACAACATCTCCCCAATTCCCCTACCCTCAGTCCCTGGTAAACACCATTGTACTTTCTATTTCTATGAGTTAGGCTTTTTAAATTCCAAATATAAGTGAGATCGTATGGTATTTCTCTTTCTCTGACTTGGCTTACTTGGCATAATGCCCTTACAGTTTGTCTGTGTTATCACAAATAGCAGGACTTCATTCTTTCTCATGGCTGAATAATATTTTGTTGTGTGTGTGTGTGTGTGTGTACACACACACACACATACACACCCCACATCTTCTTTATCCATTCATCTGTTGATGGAGACTTAGGTTGTTTCCATATTTTGTCTATTGTGAATAATGCTGCAGTGAACATGGTACTGTTCTATCTCTTGGATATCCTGTTTTTATTTCCTTTGGATATATACCCAGAAGTAGGATTGCCAGGTCATACAGTAATTATATTTTTAATTTTTTGAGGAACCTCCATACCGTTTTCCATAGTGTATGTACCAATTTACATTTCCACCAACAGTACACTAAGGTTGAAGGTGTCCCCTTGTATGTAGCTAGTCTGCAAAGATTGGGAGAGCTGGATGTTCTTTCAAATGCCTACATTTCAACAGAAGGCATAAAAACTAACAAGGAAACATGTGCAAAGGAAAAAAAATAATCTCCAGAAAATGGAAACAGAGATCTGTGACATATAATTCAAAATAAAAGTCTTATAGATGCTCAAATAGAAAAGTAAATGCAATGAGGTAATCAATGAATAAACAAAATGAGACAATCACACAGAGACAGAAACTATAAAAAGGAATCAAATTCTGGAGCTGAAGAATACTTTTAACTGAATTAAAAATTCATGAGATGGTTCAACAGCACACTGGGACCAGGAAGAAGAATGAATGGATCAGTGAACTGGAAGATAGGCCATTTCAAGTGACCAACTCTGGGACAAAAAGAAAAAAGAATGAAGAAAAATGAAGGGATTTATGGGGCACCATCAAGTGGACATATGCTTTGTAGGAGTCCTGAAATGAGAAGAGAGAAGGCAGAGGATCTGTCGTGGACTGACTTGTGCCCCGTACCCCTGGCCCCCGAAAATTCCTGTTTGAAGCCCTAACCCCCAATGTGACTGTATTTGAAGGTGGGGCCTTTAAGAAGGTAATTATGATTAAATGAGGTCATGAGGATAGAGCACTAATCTTTTAGAACTGATGTTCTTATAAGAAGAAGAAACAGAGTTTTCTCTCTTTGTATGAGCCCTGAGGAAAGGCCATGTGAGGACACAGTGAGAAGACAGCTCCTTGCAAGCCAGGAATAGAGGCCAGAAACCAACCCTGATGGCACCTTGATCTTGGACGTTTTGCCTCTAGAACTGTGAGAAAATGCATTTTTGTTGTTTAAGCAACCCAGTCTGTGGTATTTTGTTATGGCAGCCCTAGCAGACTAATACTGATTTTGGTACCAAGATGTGGGGTGCTGTTATTACAAATACCTAAAAATCTGCAAGTGGCTTTAGAATGAGGTGATGGGTCAAAGCTGGAAGGGTTTTGAGGTGCGCTAGAAAAAGTCTAGATTGATTTGAAGGGAACTATAAGCAAAAATGAATCAAAAGTTGAAGATTTAAAAATTCTCAACCTGTCAGTATTGCAAAAAATGAGAAAGTATGTTCTGGAGAGAACCCCAAGGGTGTGGCTGGACAGTCACTCCATAGAGATTACTCATGAATTTAATCAGCCATCTCAACTGAAGCCAGGAATAGAGGTGGGATTATACCAGCAGAAAAGGAGATGAAAGAAAGCAAGGCTTTCAGACTTCTTTGTTTCAGTATCAGCAGACCATAAAGCTATTTAGCTGCATACAACTTTATCCTTCAAGAAAAGGGAAGAATGATCCCAAAGGCAATTCAGAGATCAACAGGGCTGCCACACCTACCACAAATCCAGTGCATACAGGCCCAGTGAACAAGGCTGTTTCCTCCTCAGTTTCAGAGAGTGGAGCCACTTCCTCAGTTTCTACAAATCAGGCTGCTGCTGCAAAGAGCCACAGGCATGGGGCTACTGCTTAGGGGTGTGGAGGTAATTTTGCCTTCCCAGTGGGCCTGGAGGATAGAACATCCAGCAAAAGAGGATTATCTTTGAGCCTTAAGGTCTAGTGGAATATGCATTGCTAGGTTTTTGTCCTGGGGACACAGCACCATTTTCTGTTTCCCAGTTTCCTCCTTTTGGAATGGGAATGCCTGTCCCATCACTGTATTTTGTAAGCAGATAACCTGTCTAGTTTAACAGGTTTAAAGCTGGAGAGAAATTTTGTCTCCAGATGAATTGTTCCTAAAATCTCTCCCATACCTGTTGAGGTGATATTTAGATAAGACTTTGGACTTGGAATTGATACTGGAATGGGTTAAAACTTTAGGGCTGTTGGGATGTGGTGTATGTATTTTTCATGTGAGAAGAACATGAACTTTTGGGGGTCAGAAGGCAGAATGTTATGAACCAAACTGTACCACCCCATTCATATTTCAAGCCCTAATCTCTTGATGTCACTGTGTTTGGAGATGGGGCCTTTAAGGAGATAATTAAGGTTAAATGAGGTCATAAGGTGGTGTCCTTATACAAAGAGGAAAAAACTCCAGTGAGCTCTGCTGTACACAGAGGAAAGACCATGTGAGGACACAGTACGAAAGCAGCTGTCTACAAGCCAAGAAGAGAGGGCTCACTAGAAACCAACCTTGACAACACCTTAATCTTGGACTTAGTGCCTCTAGAACTGTGAGAAAATAAATTTGTTTAAGACACCTACTCTGTGATATTTTGTTATGGCAGAAATAGCAGACTGATAAGCCTATCTGGAGAAATTATGGCTGAAAACATCACCAATTTGAGGAAAGAAATGGACATAGAAATGCAAGAAATTTAACAAGTTCCAAATAGGATAAAACCAAAGAGAGTCACATTGAGACATAATCAAACTCAGAGACAAAGAGTGGATCTTGAAAGCAGCATGAGAAAAGTGACTTGTAAAAGGGAGCTGCTGTAAGATGATCAGATTTCTCAGCAGAAACCTTAGTGGTCAGAAGGGAGTGCGATGAGATTTTCAAAGCATTGAATGAAAAAACACCAAGAATATTATATTGCAAAGCTGTTGTTCAAATAGGAAGGAGAAAACAAAGCTTTCCTAGATAGATAAAAGCTGAAGGATTTCCTCACCACTGGACTTTCCCTGTAAGAAATGCTAAAGGAAGTGCTTTGAGTTGAAATGAAAGGATGCCGGACAACAGCATGGGACCATATGAAAATATAAAGCTCTCTGGTAAAGGTGAGTGTATAGACAAATAGAGGATACTGTGTTATTATTGTAGTGTTGGTACATAAATCACTTTTAATTATGGTATAGAGTTCAAAAGATGAATGTATTATAGCAAATCTATGTTATGGGCACACTATAAAATTAGGTAACTTGTGACATCAATAACTGGAAAAGTGGAGACATGAAACAGTTTTTATATGCGGTTGAATTTAAGTTGTTCATTTAAAATAGATTATTTTAACTTTAAGATTTAAAAATTTTTATTTTATATTGAAGTATAGTTGATTAACAATGTTGTGTTAATTTCAGGTGTACAGCAAAGTGATTGTTATATATATACATGCATTTATTCTTTTTCAGATTCTTTTCCCATTTAGGTTATTACAGAATACTGGGCAGAGTTCCCTGTGCTATACAGTAGGTCCTTGTTGGGTTATCTATTTGAAATATAGCAGTGTGTACATGTCAATCCCAAATTCCCAATCTGTCCCTCCCCCCCACCCTTCTACTCCCTGGTAGCCATAAATTTGTCCTCTAGGTCTGTGAGTCTGTTTCTGTTTTGTAAATAAGTTCATTTGTATCTTTCTTTTTCTCTTTTAAGATTCCGCATGTAAGTGCTATTGTCTTTCTCTGTCTGACTTACTTCACTTAGTATGATAATCTCCATGTCCATCCCTGTTGCTGCAAATGGCATTATTTCATTCTTTTTAATGTCTGAGTAATATGTACCACATCTTCTTTATCCATTCAGCTGTCGATGGACATTCAGGTTGCTTCCATTTCCTGGCTATTGTAAACAGTGCTGCAGTGAACACTGGGGAGCATCTATCCTTTTGAACTATGTTTTTCTCCAGATATATGCCCAGGAGTGGGATCACTGGATCCTATGGTAGCTCTATTTTTAGTTTTATAAAGAACCTCCATACAGTTCTCCATAGTGGCTGTATCAATTTACATTCCCACCAGCAGTGCAGGAGGGTTCCCTTTTCTCCACACCCTCTTCAGCATTTATTGTTTGTAGATTTTTTGATGATGGCCATTCTGACTGGTGTGATGTGATATCTCATTGTAGTTTTGATTCGCATGTCTCTAATAATTAGTGGTGTTGAGCATCTTTTCATCTGCCTCTTGACCACCTGTAAGTCTTCTTTGGAGAAATGTCTATTTAGGTCTTCTGCCCATTATTTGATTGGGTTGTTTGTTTTTTTGACACTGCTGTTTGTAAATTTTGGAGACTAATCTCTTGATGGTAGCATCTTTTGCAAACATTTTGTACCATTCTGTGGGTTGTTTTTTCATTTAATTTATGGTTTGCTTTGCTGTGCAAAAGCTTTTGAGTTTAATTAGGTCCCATCTGTTTATTTTTGTTTTTAGTTCCATTACTCTAGTAGACAGATCAAAAAAGATGGCTGCAATTTATGTCAAAAAGTGTTCTGCCTTTTTCCTCTGAGAGTTTTATAGTACCTGGTCTTACATTTAAGTCTTTAATCCATTTTGAGTTTATTTTTGTGTATCATGTTAAGAATGTTCTAATTTCATTCCTTTAGGTGTAGCTGTCCTGTTTTCCCAGAAGCATTTATTGAAGAGACTGTCTTTTCTCCATTCTATAGTCTTGCTTCCTTTGTCATAGATTAATTGACCATAGGTGTGTGGGTTTATTTCTGGGCCTTCTATCCTGTTCCATGGATCTACATTTGTTTTTGTGCCAGTACCATACTATTTTGATGACTGTAGCTTTGTAGTATAGTCTGAAGTCAGGGAGCCTGGTTCTTCCAGCACCGTTTTTCTTTCTCACTATTGCTTTGGCTATGCAGGGTCTTTTGTGTGTCTCCAGAGTTTTAGATTTTTTTGTTCTAGTTCTGTGAAAAATGCCACTGGTAATTTGATAGCGATTGCATTGAATCTGTAGATTGCTTCAGGCAGTATAGTCATTTTGACAGTATTGATTCCTCCAATCCAAGAACATGGTATATCTTTCCATCTCTTTGTGCCATCTTCGATTTCTTTCATCAGTGTCTTATAGTTTTCGGAGTACAAGTCTTTTGTTTCCTTAGGTAGGTTATTTATAGATATTTTATTCTTTTTGATGAAATGGTAAATGGGATTGTTTCTTTAACTTCTCGTTTTGATCTTTCATTGTTAGTGCAACAGATTTCTGCTTATTAATTTTTTATCCTGAAACTTTACTGAATTTATTGATGAGCTCTAGTAGTTTTCTGGTAGCATCTTTAGGATTTTCTGTTTATAGTTTCATGGCATCTGCAAACAGTGATAGTTTTACTTCTTTTCCAATTTGGATTCCTTTTATTTTTCTTCTCTGATTGCCTTGACTGGGACTTCCAAACCTGTGTTCAGTAAAAGTGGTGAGAGAGGACACCTTGTCTTGTTCCTGATCTTAGAGGAAATGCTTTCAGCTTTTTCACTGCTGAGTATGATGTTAGCTGTAGGTTTGTCATACATGGTCTTAATTATGTTGAGGTATGTTCCCTCTATGCCCACTTGCTGGAGAGTTTTTATCATAAATCGGTGTTGAACTTTTTCAAAAGCTTTCTCTGCATATATTGAGATGGTCATGTGGCTTTTATTCTTTGATTTGTTGATGTGGTGTATCATACCAATTGATTTGTGGATATTGAAAAATCCTTGAATCCCTGGGATAATTCCCACTTGATCATGGTGTATGATCCTTTTAATGTATTGTTGGATTCAGATTGCTAGTATTTTGTTGAGGATTTTTGCGTCTGTGTTCATCAGTGATAACTGGCCTGTAACTTTCTTTTTTTATGGTATCTTTAACTTGTTTTGGTATCAGGGTGATGGTGGCCTCATAAAATGAGTTTGGGAGTATTCCTTCCTCTGTGATTTTTTTGGATAGTTTCAGAAGGATAGGTGTAACTCTTCTCTAAATGTTTGATAGAATTTGACTGTGAAGCCATCTGATCCTGGACTTTTGTTTGTTAAAATCAGTTTCAATTTCAGTACTTGCGATTGGTCTGTTCATATTTTTTATTTCTTCTGGTTCAGCCTTGGGAGATGGTACCTTTCTAAGAACTTGTCCATTTCTTCCAGGTTGTCCATTTGATTGGCTTATACTTGCTTATAATAGTCTCTTATGATCCTTTGTATTTCTGTGGTGTCCACTGTAACTTCTTTTTCAATTCTAATTTTATTGATTGGGGCCCTCTCCTATTTTTTCTTGACGAATCTTTCTAAAGGTTTATCAATTTCATATATCTTTTCAAAGAACCAGCTTTTAGTTTCATTGATATTTTCTTTTTTTCTTTTTTTTTTTTTTTTTTGCTGTACGCAGGCCTCTCACTGTTGTGGCCTCTCCCGTTGCGGAGCACAGGCTCCGGACGTGCAGGCTCAGTGGCCATGGCTCACAGGCCCAGCCGCTCTGCGGCATGTGGGATCTTCCCGGACCGGGGCACGAACCCGTGTCCCCTGCATCGGCAGGCGGATTCTCAACCACTGCGCCACCAGGGAAGCCCTCATTGATATTTTCTATTCTTCATTTCTGTTTCATTTATTTCTGCTCTGATCTTTATGATTTTTTTTCTTCTACTAACTTTGGATTTTGTTTGTTCTTCTTTCACTAGTTGCTTTAGGTGTGACATTAGGTTTCTTGTGAGCTTTCTTGTTTCTGGAGGTAAGATTATATTGCTATAAACATAGGTTTTGGATTTGTCATGCTTTCATTTTGATTGTCTCTAGATATTTTTTGGTTTCCTGTTTGATTTCTTCAGTGAGCCATTGGTTGTTTAGTAGCACATTGTTTAGCCTCCATGTGTCTGTGTTTTTTATAGTTTTTTTCTTTTTCTTGTAGTTGATTTCTAATCTCATGGCATTGTGATATAAAAAGATGCTTGATATGATTTAAGTTTTCTTAAATTTACTGGGGCTCGATTTGTGGCCCAGCATGTGATCACTCCTGGAGAATGTTCTATGTGCACATGAGAAGAATGTGTATTCTGCTGCTTTTGGATGGAATGCTCTATAAATATCAGTTAAGTCCATCTGGTCTAATGTGTCATCTAGGCCTGTGTTTCCTTTTTGATTTTCTTTCTGGATGACCTGTCTATTGATGAAAGTGGGGTGTTAAAGTCCCCCACTGTTACTGTGTTACTGTCAATTTCTCCCTTTATGGATGTTAGTATTGGGTTGGCTAAAAAGTTCATTCAGGTTTTTCCATAAGATATTACAGAAAAATGTGAATGAACTTTTTTTTTTGCCCAACTCAATATTTGCCATATATATTGAGGTGCTCCTATGTTTGGTGCATATATATTTATAATTGTTATATCTTTTTGGATTGATGCCTTGATCATTATGTAGTGTCCTTCTTTGTCTCTTATAAGTCTTTACTTTAAAGCCTATTTTGTCTAATAGGAGTATTGCTACTCCAGCTTTCTTTTGATTTCTATTTGCGTGGAATACCGTTTTCCATCCCCTCACTTTCAGTCTGTATGTGTCCCTAGATCAGAAGCGGGTCTCTTGTAGACATCATATATATGGGTCTCGTTTTTGTATCCATTCAGCTAGTTTATGTCTTTTGCTCAGAGCATTTAATTCATTTACATTTAAGGTATTTATCAGTGTGTATGTTCTTATTGCCATTTTGTTAATTGTTTTGGATTTGTTCTTGTAGGTCTTTCTTCCCTTCCTCTTTCGTTCTCTTGTGATTTGATGACTAATTTTAGTGTTATGTTTGGATAACTTTTTCTTTTGTGTGTGTGTTTATCTATTGTAGATATTTGGTTTGCAGTTACCATGAGGTTTGGATATAGCCATCTATATATAATCAAGATTGTTGTAAGTCGCTGGTCTTTTAATTTTAGATGCATTTTCAATATCCTGCATTTGTGCTCTCCTCTTCTCACAATTGCTGGTTTTGATATCATATTTGTGTGCAGATGATTTCCTACCTTTACTATATATTTGCCTTTAGCTGTGAGCTTTTCCAGTCGTAACTTTCTTGTTTCTAGTTGTGGCCTTTTCTGCTTAGAGAATTTCCTTTATCATTTGTTGCAAAGCTGGTCTGGTGGTGCTGAATTCTCTTAGCTTTTGCTTGTCTGTAAAGCTTTTTGATTTTTCCTTTGAATCGAATGAGAAACTTGCTGGGTGGACTATTCCTGGTTGTAGGTTCTTCCCTTTCATCACTTTAAATATATTGTGCTGCTCCCTTTTGCCCTGTGGAGTTTCTGCTGAGAAATCAGCTGATAACCTTATGGGAGTTCCTTGTATGTTATTTGTTGATTTTTCCCTTGTTGCTTTTAATATTTTTTCTTTGTCTTTAATTTTTGTCAACTTGATTACTATGTGTCTTGGCGTGTTCCTCCTTGGGACTCTGCACTTCCTGGACTTGGGTGACTGCTTCCTTTCCTATATTAGGGAGGTTTTCAGCTATTATCTCTTCAAATATTTTCTCAGGTCCTTTCTCTCTTCCCTTCCTGGGACCCCCTAGAATACAAATGTTGGTGTTTTAATGTTGTCCCAGAGGTCTCTAATACTGTCTCCATTTCTTTTCTTCTTTTTTCTTTATTCTGTTCTGCAGCAGTAATTTCCACCATTATGTCTTCCAGCTCACTTATCAGTTTTTCTGCCTCAGTTATTCTGCTATCGATTCCTTCTAGTGTATTTTTCATTTAAGTTATTGTATTGTTAATCTGTTTGTTCCTTAGTTCTGCTAGGTCTTTGTTTAACATTTCTTGTATCCTCTCAATCTGTGCCTCCATTCTTTTTCTGAGATCTTGGATCATCTTCACTATCATTACTCTGAATTATTTTTCCAGTAGATTGGCTATATCCAGTTCACTTAGTTGTTCTTCTGGGGTTTTGTTACTTCACCTGGGACATATTCCTCTGCCATGTCATTTTGTGTAACTTTGATTGAGGGTTCTCTTCTGCAGGCTCCAGAATTGTAGTTCTTTTTCCTTCTGCTGTCTGCCCTCTGGTGGTTGAGGCTGTTTAAGAGGCTTGTGCAGGCTTCCCAGTGGGAAGGACTGATTCCTGCCCACTGGTGGGTGGAGCTGGATCTTGTTCCTTGGTTGTTTGGCCTAAGGTGTCCCAGCACTGGAGCCTACAGGCTGTTGGCTGGAGCTAGGTCTTTGGGAGAAAATGGTGGCCTCCAGGAGTGCTAATGCCAGTGGGTACTCCCAAGAACTACCGCTGCCAGCGTCTTGTCCCTGCAGTGGGCCACAGCCACCCCCGGCTCTGCTGGAGACCCTCCAATACTAGTAGGTGGGTTTGGCCCAGTCTCTTATGAAGTCACTGTTTTTTTCCCTGGGTCATGGTGTGCAGGAGACCTTGAGTGTGCCCTCCAAAAGTAGAGTTTTTGTTTCCCCCAGTCCTGTGGAATTCCTGTGATCAAACCTCACCGGTCTTCAAAGCCAGATCCTCTGGAGTCTCCTCCTGTTGCCAGACCTCAAGGCTGGGAAGCCTGCTGTGGGCCTCAGGACTTTCATTCCGGTGGGAGAACTTCTGTGGTATAATTATTTTTCACTTTATGCGTGCCCTCCCGGCAAGTATGGGAGTTGATTTTATCACCCTCCTACTGTCTCATTGTGGTTTCTTCTTTCTTTGTGAATGTAGGTTATCTTTTTTGTTAAGTTCCAGCATTTTTTTTGTAAGTGGTTATTTAGAAGTTAGTTGTGATTTTGGTGTTTTTGTAAGAAGGGGTGAGCTTATGTCTTTCTATGCTGCCATTTTGACACTTTCTCCTGACCATTACTATTTCAGACTTTAAGATGTTTGATGTAATCCCTGATACCATAAAGAAAATAGCTATAGAGTGGCCAAGATGGCAGAATAGAAGTACCCTAAGCTCACCCCCACTCAGGAGCACACCAAAATCCAACTTTCTGCAGAACGATCATTGTTAAAAAAGACTGAAACCTACCAGAAAGATCCCCTACAATTAAAGACATAAAGACATAAAGAAAACAAGACACATAGGAGGGGCTGATTCGTGATATAATCAAATCCCATGTCCCCCAGGTGGGTGACCCACCAACTGGAGCATAATTGTATTAGAGAGATTCTCCCACAGGAGTGAGAGTTCTGAGTCCCACATCAGGCCCCCTAGCTTGGGGGGTCTGGCACTGGGAAAGGGAGCCTCCAGAGCATTTGGATATGAAGGCCAGCAGGGCTTGAGTGCAGAAGCTACACAGGATTGGGGAAAACAGACTTCACTCTTAAAAGAGTACACATAAAACCTCATGCGCACTGGGACCAAGGGCAAAAGCAGTTGTTTGATAGGAGCCTGGGCCAGACATACCTGATGGTCTTAGAGGGTCTCCTGGGGAGTCGGGGTGCAGCTGTGGCCCACCCTGGGGACTTAGACACTGGTGGCAGGTATATCAGCGTTCATCTGCATGAGTTCTCCTGTAAACAATGCCACCCATCAGACAGGCTGCCTAAAGACTTCATGAGCACACAGCCACGTCTAGACACACCGCTAGACATCGCCTTGCCCCCCAGAGGACCAAGACTCATCTCCATCCACCAGGGTGCAGGCACCAGTCCTTCCCACCAGGAATCCTGCAGAAGTCTCTAGACTAGCCTCACCCAACAGTGAGCAGAAACCAGAAGCAAGAAAACTATATAGTCCAGCAGCCTTCAGACTGAGTCCACAAATGCATGCCAGGGACCACCCTGGGACCAGCTAGCCCCCTGCCCTTGGGTGAAGAGAGGAGAGTGCACTTCTGGGACGCATAGGTTTTCTCCTATAGAGGGCCATTTCTCCAAGGTCAAACATAACCAACGTACCACATAAAAATACAAGTAACTGTTTAGACAAAATGAGGTGACAAAGGAATATGTTTCAGAGAAAGGAACAAGATAAAACTGCAGAAGAACAACTAAGTGATGTAGAGATAGATAGGCAATCTACACAAGAAACAATTTGGAGTAATGATCATAAAGATGATCAAAGAACTCGTGAGGAGAATGGATGCACAGAGTGAGAAATTAGAAGTTTTAAAAAAATAATTAGAAAATATAACAATCAAACAGAATTAAAGAATACAATAACTGAAATGAAAAATACACTACATGGTATCAATAACAGACTAAATGAGGCAGAGGACCAGATCAATGAGCTGGAAGACAAAGTAGTGGAAATCACTGCTGCTGAAAAAAGAAAAAAGAATGAAGAGAAATGAGGACAGTTTAAGAGACCTCTGGGACAACATAAAGCACGCTAATATTTGCATGATCAGGGTCCCAAAAGGAGAAGAGAAAGGCTTGAGAAAATATTTGAAGAAACAATAGATGAAAACTTCTCTAATCTGCGGGAAGGAAACTGTCACCCAAGTCCAGGAATTGTGGAGAGTTTCATACAGGATTAACCCACAGAGGAACACAGCAGACACAGCGTAATCAATTAAAATGACTAAAAGAATACTAAGAGTAACAACATACAAGGGAACTCCCATAAGGCTATCAGCTGATTTTTCAGCAGAAACCTTGCAGGCCAGAAGGGAGTGGCAATGATATACTTAAAGTAATGAAAGAGAAAAACCTACAACCAAGAACACTCTACTCTGTAAGGCTCCTGTTCAGATTTGATGGAGAAATCAAAGCTTTACAGAGAAGCAAAAGCTAAAAGAGTTCACCACCAAACAAGCTTTACAAAAAATGCCAAAGGAAATTCTCCAGGCAGAAAAGGCCACAGCTAGAAACAAGAAAATTATGAAATGGAAAAGCTCACTAGTAAGGCAAACATACAGTAAAGGTAGTAAATCATCCACACACAAAGCTAGTGGAGTTAAAAGACAAAAGTAGTACAATTATTTGTATGCAAACTAAGTAGTTAAGGCCTACACACTGAAAAGATAGACTTAAAATATAATATCAAAAAGTAATTTTGAGGGGAGAAGAGTACAAATGCAGAGTATCTAAAATGTATTTGAAATTAAGAGGTCAGCAACTTAAAACAAGCATGTATCAATATAGACTGCTATAGAAAAACCTCATGGTAACTGCAAAACAAAAATCTATGATATAGACACAAAAAAGAAAAAGGGATCTAAACATAACACTAAAGATAGTCATCAAATCACAAGAGGAGAACACAAGAAGAAAGGGGAAAAAAAGCTACAAAAACAAATCCAAAACAACAAAATTGCAGTAAGAAGATACGTATGGATAGTTACGTTAAATGTAAAGGGTCTAAATGTTCCAAAACCAAAGACACAGGCTGGCTGAATGGATACAAAAACAATACCCAAATATTTGCTGCCTACAAGAGACTCACTTCAAACCTAGATACACAGATGGAGAGCGAGGGGATGGAAAAAGGTATACCATGCAAATGGAAATCAAAAGAAAACCAGAGTAGCAATACTCAGATAAAATAGACTTTAAAATAAAGACTGTTACAAGAGACAAAGAAGGACACTACATTATGATCAATGGATCAATCCAAGAAGATACAATTGTAAGTATATACATATGCACCCACCATAGGAGCACCTCAACATATAAGACGAATGTTAAAGACATAAAAGGAGAAATTGACAGTAACACAATAATAGTGAGGGACTGTAACACCCCACTTACATCAATGACAGATCATCCCAACAAAATCAATAAACACAGGCCTTAAGTGACACTTTAGACCAGATGGGCTTAATATTTATAGAGCATTCCATCCAAAAGCAGAAGAATACATTCTTTTCAAGTGCACATGGAACATTCTCCAGGATAGATCACATGCTCGGCCTCAAAGCAAACCTCGGTAAATTTAAGAAAACTTAAATCATCAGCATCTTTTCTGACCCCAACACTATGAGGCTAGAAATCAACTACAAGAAAAAAAAAAAAAACTGGGGAATTACCTGGTGGTCCAGTGGTTAGGACTCTTGAGTTTTCACTGCCAAGAGCATGGTTTCGGTTCCTGGTTGGGGAACTAAGATCCCACAAGCCATGTGGCACAGCAAACAGAAAAAAAAAAAAAAAAACTGCAAAAAACCCCACAAAACACGTGGAGGCTTAACAATATGTTAATAAACAACGAATGGGTCACTGAAGAAATCAAAGAGAAAGTTAAAGAAAATACCCAGAAACAAATGAAAATGAAAACACAACTATCCAAAACTTATGAGATGCACGGAAAGCAGTTCTACAGAGGGAAGTTCATAGCAGTACAAACTTACCTCTGGACACAAGAAAAAAAATTGCAAAACAACCTAATCTTACACCTAAAGCAACTAGAAAAAAAAGAACAAACAAAACCCAAAGTTGGTAGAAGGAACGAAATCAGAAAGAAAGATCAAACCAGAAATAAATGAAACAGATTTAAAAAACAGTAGAAAAGATCAATGAAACTAAAAGCTGGTTCTTTGAAAAGATAACCCAAATTGATAAACCTTTAGCCAGGGTCATCAAGGAAAAAAAGGGAAAGGGCCAAAATCAATGAAATCAGAAATGAAAAAGAAGTTACAGTGGACACCACAGAAATTCCAAGGATCATAACAGACTACTACAAGCAACTATACGCCAATAAAAATGGAGAACCTAGAAGAAATGGACAAATTCTTGAACCAAGAAGAAATAGAAAATGTGAATTACCAGAATTGAAATTGACAGTAATTTGAAAACTGTCAACAAGCAAAAGTCCAGGACCAGACAGCTTCATAGGTAAATTCTACCAAACATTTAGAGAAGAGAGGTAACGCCTATCCTTCTTAAACTATTCCAAAAAATTTGCAGAGGAACACTTCCGAACTCATTCTGTGAGGCCATTATCCTGATACCAAAACCAGACAAAGCTGTCACAAAAAATAAAATTACAGGCCAATATCACTGATGAACATAGATGCAGAAATCATCAACAAAATATTAGCAAACTGATTCTAACAATACATTGGATTATATACCATCATCAAGGGGGATTTATCCCAGGGATGCAAGGATTTTTCAATACCTGCAAATCAATCAGAGTGATACACTACATTAACAAATTGAAGAATAAAAACCATATGATCATCTCAATAGATGCAGGAAAAGCTTTTGATAAAATTCAACATCCACTTATAATAAAACTCTGCAGAAAGTGGGCATAGGGGGAAACATACCTCAACATAATAAAGGCCGTATATGACAAACCCACAGCTAACATACTCAACAGTGAAAAGCTGAAAGCATTTCCTCTAAGATCAGGAACAAAACACGGATGCCTGCTCTTGCCACTTTTATTCAACATAGTTTTGGAAGCCTTAGCCACAGCAATCAGAGAGGAAGAAGAAAAAAGGAATCCAAATTGGAAAAGAAGTAAAACTAACTGCAGATGACATGATGCTATCAGAAAACTAGTAGAGCTCATCAATGAATTCAGTAAACTTGCTGGATACAAAATTAATATACAGAAATATGTTTCATTTCTATACACTAACAACAAAGTATCAGAGAAATTAAAGAAACAATCTCATTTGCCATCGCATCAAAAAGAATAAATTTTTAGGAATAAACCTCCCTAAGGAGGCAAAAAGACCTGTACTCCAAAAACTACAACACACTGATGCAAGAAATCGAAGATGACACAAACAGATGAAAAGATATACTGTGTTCTTGGATTGGAAGAATCAATATTGTCAAAATGACTATACTACCAAAGGCAATCTAAAACTTCAGTGCAATTCCTATGAAATTAGCAATGGCATTTTTCACAGAACTAGAACAAAGTATTTTTTAATTTGTGTGGAAACACCAAAGAAAGACCCTGAATAGCCACAACAATCTAGAGAACCAAGAACGGAGCTGGAGGAATCCTGCTCCCTGAGTTCAGACTATACTAACAAAGCTACAGTAATCAAAAGAGTATGGTACTGGCACAAAGAGACATATAGATCAATGGAACAGGATAGAAAGCCCAGAAATAAATATATGCACTTATGGTCAATTAATCTATGACAAAGGATGCAAGAATATACAATAGAGAAAAGACAGTCTCTTCAATAAGTGGTGCTGGGAAAATGACATTTACATGTAAAAGAATGAAATTAGAACATTCTCTAACACCATATAGAAAAATAAACTCATAATGGATTAAAGACCTAAATGTAAGACTGGATACTGTAAAATTCCTAGAGGAAAACATAGAACACGCTTTGACACAAATTGCAGCAATAACTTTTTTGGATCCATCTCCTAGAGTAGTGGAAATAAAAGCAAAAATAAATAGATGGGATTAATTAAACTTAAAAAGTTTTGCACAGCAAAGGAATCCATAAAGAAAATGAAAAGACAACCTATGGACTGGGAGAAAATATTTGCAAATGATCCTACTGATAAGGGATTATTTTCAAAAATACAGAAATGTCTCATACAGCTTATAAAAAAACAAAAAACCCAATCAAAAAATGGGCAGAAGAACTACATAGATATCTCTCCAGAGAAGACATTCAGATAGCCAACAGGCACATGAAAAAATTTTCAACATAAGTAATTATTAAGAGAAATGCAAATGAAAACTACAATGAGGTATCACCTCACTGTGGTCAGAGTGGCCATCATTAAAAAGTCTACAAAGAATAAATGCTGGAGAGGACGTGGAGAAAAGGGAATCCTCCTACACTGTTAGTGTGAATGTAAATTGGTGCAGCCACTAGAAAAACAGTATAGACGTTCCTTAAGAAACTAAAAATAGAGTTACCATATGATCCAGTAATTCCACACCTGTGCATATATTCGGAGAAAACTCTAATTCGAAAAGATAAACACACCCATATACACAGTGGAATACTACTCAGTCATAAAAAAGAATGAAATAATGCCATTTGCATCAACATGGATGGAACTAGACATTATCATACTAAGTGAAGTAAGTCAGACAAAGACAAATATATGATATCCCTTATACCTGGATTGTAAAAAAATTATACAAATGAACTTATTTACAAAAGAGAAATAGACCCATAGACACAGAAAACAAATTTACAGTTACCAAAGGGGTTTGGAGGAGTTTGGGATTAACATATACACACTACTACATATAAAATCGGTAAACAACAAAGACTTACTGTATAGCACCTACTGTATTCAATATCTTATAATAAGCTATAGTGGAAAATAATATATATGTAAAACTGAATCACTCTGCTGTACAAATGAAACTAAGACAATATTGTAAATTAACTATACTTCAATTTAAAAAATACCTATAGAAGATACACACAAGACATTAAAGGAATCAAAGCACGTACATACCAAAAAAAAAAAAATCAATGAAACATCAATTAAGGCAGCAAGAGAAGGAAAGAGGGACAAAAATGCTCTAAGTCATATAGAAAAGAATTAACAAAATGGAAACAGTAAGCGCTGCTCTATCAGTAATTACTTTAAATGTAAAGAGTTTAAATGTACCAATCAAAAGATATAGATTAGCTGAATGGAGAAAAGAACAAAATTCAACTATATGCCATGTACGAGAGACTCACTTTTGATCTTAGGACATACATATGCTGCAAGTAAAAGGATGGAAAAAGATACTCCATGTAAATGCAACTAAAAAAGAACAAGAGTGGCCGTACTTATGTCAGACAAAATAGACTTTAAGACCAAAACAAGAAAAACATTACATAAAGATAAGGTCAGAAAGATACAGCAACTATAAGTATACAGGTACCTAACAAAGTAATCATTTCATGATGTGTACATATGTAAAACATGTTGTGCACCTTAAATATATTAAAGTTCTATCAATTATACCTCAATGTGACAGAATAGAAAACCAATAGAAAAAAAATGAAACTAAAAGTTGGTTTTTTGAATAGGTCAATAAAATTGACAAACCCTTAGCTACATTAACTAAGATAAAAAATGGAAGACAAATAAAATTAGATATTACAACAGAAAGCACATTATTTTAGAATTAAATGACTCAATTATCAGAGGGCCCAGTAAAGCAGATTATTTGGGTGTGGGCTCTGGATTGGTTACTTTGTATTTGAATAGCACTCTCAGGTGAGTTGTTTATCAACTCTAGGAATTGGTTAGCTCTGGGAGGGCCCCAGATGTCAAAGCATCAAAAATACAGAAAATAAAAAAGCATGATTAATATACTTCTTTAATAATATCATATTAGTAAGGTACACTTGTCCTAATTAATGAACCAATATTGACATGTTATTAATAACCACAGTTCATCCTAGATATTATGGACTGAATGTTTGTGTCCTCCAAACCCTATGTGACTGTATTCAGGGATTGGGCATTTATGGAAATAACTAAGGTTAAATGAGGTCATACAGATAGGACCCTGATCTGATAAGATTAGTGTCCACATGAGGAGAGACCTGAGCTCTCTCACTGTTTGTCCACATGCCCTAAGGAAAGGCCATGTGAGAAGGCATCCAGAAAGAGAGCTCTCACCAGAAAAGGGCCAGAGAGAAATGTGTTTATGGGAAAACGGTCAGAAAGATACATTTTTTTGAAGATGGAGGAGAGGGGCCATAAGCCAAGGAAATGTGAGCAGCATATAGAAGCCCAAAAAGGCAAGGAAATGGATTCTCTGGTAGAGCCTCCAGAAAGGAACACAGGACTGCTGACACCTGGTTTTTGGTCTAGTGCAACCTGTGTTGGACTTCTAGTCTACAGCACTGCAAGGTAATAAATTTTTGTTGTTTAAGTGCTAACTCTGTGGTAATTTGTTACAGCAATAACAGAACACAAATACCGTGGGTAAGGCCAAATAGAGGCTTCTGAAACTGCTACAGACCCATCTAAGATAGTAAGTTTTAAAAACCTATTGTATCTCAGGGGTAACAGCAGAAATTAATGTAAACCTTAATAACTCAAAGGATGCAGGCATGGTGGTCTTCATCATATGTTTAATTTGCCAGTTTGCCCCTACTTGACTCAACTAGTAGGTACACTGGTAGTTGCTATGACAGATGTGATATATTTGCTAGAGCAGATTTTCATGGCCTCTGGTACATGGCCACTATATGTGCTCTTTTTTCATTTTTACCAGAAAAGAAGATCAGAAATAATTTGCATCCACTTGGGATGGACAACAGTATACATCTACATGGCAGTGTTTACTCTCTCACTCTCATAAACATCTGAAGAGATGTGATCCAGTTGGACATGCTGATAAATATCACATCAGTTCACTGTGTCTTCAGATCTAAGTTCATTATTTCAGATAGTTAAGAGATCACAGTACATTGGATGCCTTCATAGCCATATGTACTCCAAGGGGTGGTAGATAAACCCTATAAATATTCAGTGGCAAACCAAATCAGTAAAGTTATTAGGGGCATGCTAAGATATCCCCTCTAAAGTGAAAGACAAATTATTACATTTCACAAATCTCACAATGAAGAATAAAAGAAAGTGCCTGGTAATCATATTTGGGTTCTGGAGGATGCATATTTGAAACTTGGAAATACTCACCTGACCCATATACCAGGCGATGCTGCCAGCTTTGAATGGGACTCAGGAAAGAGCTCTGGTGCAGTTGCAGTCTAGGGTTAAGCAGACAAGATGCTTGAATCCTATGAACTGATAGGCTCTATTATATGAAGCGGTTGGAAAGATGAATATGGAGTTTATGGCAAGCTCAAATAGCAGAATAATCTATATCCTTAGGGCAAGGCTGACATAAAAAAATGGACCTTGATAGAGAACTGTCTGTGGGACATCAAGTTTCTATGAAACTATAACTGTTAATCATAATCTGGGTTTTGTCAGATGATTCACATTAAAATGACAGGTGGGTCCAATAGCAATCTATTCTAGATAGCTGCTGTGCATCCAAGATAGGGCATGAGTAAAGCCAGAGGGCTCAAGTTAAGCTGAATAAGCTGATGACTCAGACCTCCATGTCATCTACCATCAGCACCTCCTCAGATCACACCCATAGATACATCAGTCAGAAGGTGGGAGAGTCCCTTATGTCTAGCTGATGGAAGAGGAAAAAAGCCAAACAAGATTCATGGAAGGATCACCTTGTATATGGATGCAAGTTAAAAATGGATTGTTGCTATATTCTAACTCCATACTCAGGTGGTGCTGAAAGACAGGTAATCCTCCAAGGAGAAATCCTCCCAAAGGTCAGAGCTCAAGTTGTATGTGCTCATCCACTTAGTATGTAAAGAGAAGTAGCCTGAGGTAAGAATACTTGCTCATTGGTAGTAGTGAATGACTTCTCTGGTTGGTCAGAAGCCTAGAAAGAGAAAAAATAGAGTGGGGAAAAAGAAGTTTAAAAAGAATCAGATAGATAAACTCACAGGTCCCACAGTGTGTAGTATCACATTTAATGCTCATCAAAGAACATCCACTAAGAAAGAGGCTCTTTAAAAAATACAGACTGAGTGAATCTGCCAGTTGGATTTACCTAGACTCAATCATCAGGCACTCTAGTGCTTCTGAATACCATGAATAATTATTAATTTGAGAAGAATCAGAAATCAAAATGTGAAATAATGAACCATACTACTACTAGAGAAATGTATCTTCTTTAAGTAGGCAGAAATTTCTAATATTGGAAACAAAAATAAAAAAATTATAAATTGGTCTTCACTAAAATTAAGAACTTCTGTTGATTGAAATATTAATAGAGTGAAAAATCAAGCAAGATACTGGGAAATAAAATTTGGAATAAATACATGTGATAAAAGATTTGTATTCAGAATATGTTAAGAATTCCTACAATCAATAAGTAAAAAACAGAATAACCCACTTTGAAAAACTGGCAAAAGACCTGAACAGCCATGTCACTAAAGAGATCCAAGTGAGGAATAAACATAGAAAATGATGCTCAATGTAATTATGCAACAGGGATATGTATATTAACAACATGACTGCAATTACATGCTACTTCAAACACACCAGAATGGCTGAAATGGAAAAAACATGGTAATATCGACTATTCCCAAGAATGTCCAGCAAATGCAATTTTCATTTGTGGCTTGTGGGAATGTAAAAAAATGTTTGGCATTATCTAGTAAATTTAATCACATGCATAACTTAATGGCCCTTCAATTTCACTTCTAGGTGTTTACCCTAGATAAATGAGTACATAAGCCTACCAGATGTCATGTACAAATTGTTTCATAGCACCTCTATTTTTGATAGTCAACAACTTGAAGCAAACCAAGTGTTCATTATATGTTTATACAATGCAATACAAAACAGTGATTCAAGGAAAAAAGAATGAACTACTGATACATGCAACAACTTGGATAAATCTCACAAATTAATGTTGACTAAGAGAATACAGACACAAGAGTACATACTGTATGATTCTATTCATGTGAAGTTCAAGATAGACAAAATAATCAGTGGTGATTGAAATCAGAATGGTGATTAGTTTTGGGTGAGAGTGGGTGATGACTGGGAAGAGCAAAAGGAAAATTTCTGTGGTGATGGAAATGTTCTATATCTTGACTTCGATTTTGGTGGTAGATATATGGTTATATACAAATGTGAAAATTCATTGAACTGTACACTTTGGATTATGCACTTTACCTACTTTACTATGTTATACCTCAATGAAAACAAAAATATTAATTAGTACAATCTGCCATATTACAGAATTGAGGAACAATATCATTTGATAACCTTAATAGATGCAGATAAGTATTAAATAAAATTCAAAACATAGGTTAAAAAAAACAACTCAGAAACTAATAACAGAAGGGGAGGAGGTCTTTATCTGATAAAGGGAATCTGCAAAAAAGAATAACTCAGAAAACATTATACTTAATTACAAAATATTGAAAGCATTTCCTCTGAGATCAACGACAAAATAAAAATGTCTCCTGTGAAGCAGGTCTCAAGACAGAATTAGAATTGTGCTAGATTTATTGGAGAAAATGCTTGTGAAAGATAAGGGAGAGATGGAGCAGATGTTGGCCAGGAGAGCCTTGAAATTGTGATGGAGGTCTAACACACAAGAATGAAGGAAGGAAGATTAGATAGAAGAGTGTCCGACTATGGTGCATGTTCTAGAAAGAGTCATTCAGGCCAATGAGGAAACCAGATTAAAAATTGTTCATTAGCAGAGTCATGTGTAAGGCAGAAATAAACTGACTCTAGAAAATATAAGTAAAATTATAATAAATAGAAAATACAGTATAATATATAAGAAATAATAGAGAAATAAGCCCTAATGTAATAGCTGTTACAAAAATGGTAATTGGAGTAAAAAAGCTGCATCAAAATAGGTCATTTATAAGGGACACATTTAAAAGGACAGGCAGAGTTTGGCACACACACAAGAAAAGATGGAATGCAAGAATATTGAGAAGATCTAGTAATTAAATCCAACACTCTAATCAGCTAGTGGAGAAAATTCTAAACAAAACAAAAAGATGACGTACAGACTGGGAGAAAATATTTGCAAACAATGCAACCAACAAGGGCTTAATTTCCAAGATATACAAAGAGCTCATACATCTCAATACTAATAAAACAAGCAACCCAATCAGAAAATGGGCAGAAGTCCTAAATAGACATTTCTCCAACGAAGACATACAGATGGGCAACAGGCACATGAAAAGATGCTCAACATCACTAATTATTAGAGAAATGCAAGTTAAAACTACATGAGGTATCACATCACACCAGTCAGAATGGCTGTCATCAAAAAGTCTACAAATAATAAATGCTGGAGTGGTTGTGGAAAAAACAGAACCCTCCTACACTGTTGGTGGGAATATAAGTTGGTGCAGCCACTATGGAAAACAGTACGGAGGTTCCTTGAAAATCTAAAAATAGAGTTAACATATGATCCAGCAGTCCCACTCCTGGGCATATATCTGGAAAAGAGGAAAACTCTAATTCAAAAAGATGTGTGTTTGTGTGTGTATAACTGAATCACTTTGTTGTACACCTGAAACTAACACAATATCATAAATCAACTATACTTCAATAAAAATTAAACTCTCAGATAGTTTTAAAAAGCATTCAGAGAGTGACATCATCAAGATGGCAGAATAGGAGAACATCCATTGGTAACACCACAAAGCAACAATAATTTGGCAGCTATCCTATCCATGGACAATAGTGCCTTTGTGGGATCCAGGTAGAGATCCACATCTATGCTGTGGGTAGCAGGCCCTCCAACCTTGGTCTGACTATGGACCCTTTTATCAGCCTGTTATCTGGCTCCAGCCACTTTCACCTGAGGTCCAGGAGTGATCCTGCCAGCCCAGAGACCTGCTGGGAGTCATGCCTGCCTATACCTGCAGCAGCAGCCATATGATCTGGCTCCAAGCACACTTAACTGCAATACCAGAACAAATCCCATCATCTAGGAACCCAACAAGAGAAGGTCTTTACCTGCTAAAACCACACTGTAAAGACTGAAAGTGGTGTTTGTGCCTTAAAGTGCGTAGACACCAATGCAAGATTATAAGGATCGTGAAAATCAGGCAAACATAACACCACCAAAGGAAACTGATGCAGCTCCAGTAACTGACCCCAACAAAATGGAGATCTACTAATTGCCTGACAAAGAATTCAAACTAATCATCTTAAAGGAGCTCAATGATATGCAAAAAAACACTATAGACAACTAAATGAGATCAGGGAAATGCATGAACAAAATGAGGAGTTTAATAAACTAACAGAAACCATAAAAAAAGAACAGATGAAAAATCCTGAGGCTGAAGAATAAAATGACAGAACTAAAGAATTCTGGAGAGCTTCAAAAGCCTAATTGACCATGCAAAAGAAATAATTAGCAAACTTGAAGACAGACCATTTGAAATTAGAGCAGGGAAAGCACATGAAAAAAGAATGAAGAAAGCAAATGGGACTTATGGGACATAATTAATTAAACAAATGAATATACACATTATGGGAATTCCAGAAGGACAAGAGAGAGAGAAAGGAGCAGAGGGTTTATTCAAAGAAATAAAGCTGAAAACTTCCCAAATCTTAGAAGGCATAATGACACCCAGATTCATGAAGCTTAAAGGACCCCAAGCAAGCTCAACCCAAAGAAGACTACCATGAGACACATTATAATTAAATTGTCAATAGTCAAATACAAAGGAAGAATTTTGAAAGCAGCAAGAGAAAAATGACTTGCCACATAAAGCCTCCCCTCCCCCCATAAGGCTATCAACAGTTTTCTTAGCAGAAACCTTGCAGGACATGAGTGTGATAATATATTCAAAGAGATGAAAGAAAACAAAAAACCTGCCAACCAAGAACACTATACATGAAAAAATTGTCCTTCAGAAATGAGGACAGATGAAGACATTCCCAGACAAATAAAAGGTGAAGGAGTTTATCACCATTAGATCTGCCTTATAAGAAATGCTAAGGGGAATTTTTCAGGCTGAAAGGAAAGGACACTAAGTTACAACGGGAAAATATATAAAGTATAAAACTCCCTGGTAAAGATAACTATATAGTCAAATTCAGAATACTCTAATACTGTAATGGTGGTATATATAACAATTTTAACTCAGGTATAAATGTAAAAAACAAAAGTATTACATGTAACTATAGCTGCAATAATTTGTTAATGGATACACAGTATCAAGAGAGTTAAGTGTGATGTCAATAGCATAAAAGAGGGAGAGAAGTAAAAGTGTAGCATTTTTGTATGCAATTGAAGTTGTCATTATCAGTTTAAAATAGACTTATGACTTTAAGATGTTTGTGAGCCTCATGGTAACTACAAAGAAAAAAACCTCAGTAGATACACAACAGATAGAGAAATCAAAGCATATCACTTCAAAAAATCAATAAATCATGAAGACAGCAAGAAAGAAAAAAAGGAACTAGAAAACAGTTAACAAAATGGCTATAACTCCTAACCTATCAATAATTACTTTAAATTCGAATGGATTAAATTCTCCAATCAAAAGACAAGAGTGCCTGAATGGATTTTAAAAAGCAGGATCCAACAGTATGCTGAGTACTTAAAGCTCAATTTAGCTTTAAGGACACACATTGGCTGAAAGTGAATATATGGAAAAAGATATTCCATGTGAATAGTAATCAAAGACAGTAGAGGTCCTATACTTTTATCAGACACACTAAACTTTCAGTCAAAGTCTGTCACAAGAGACAAAGAAGATCACCATTATGAAGGAGTCCATTTGTCAAGAGGATATAAAAATTATAACATATATACCAAACACTGGAGCACTTAAATATATAAAGCAAATATTCTGACAGATCTGAAGCGAGGTAGAGACAGCAGTATAATAATAGTAGTAAGGGATTTCAATACTTTACTTTCAACAATGGATAGATCATCCAGATGGAAAAATCAACAAGGAAACAGCAGACTTGAATAACACTGCAGACAAGTGGATCTAAAAGACTTATACAGACCAATCTATCCAACAGTTACAGAACACACATTCTAAGAGTACACAGAACATTTTCCAGCATAGATCATATGCTAGACTGCAAAACAAGTGTTAACAATTTAAGAAGATTGAAATCATATCAGGTATCTTTTCTGATAACAGTGGTATGAACCTAGATACCAAAAATAAAAAATTGCAGAAGTCACAAATGTGTGGAAATTAAACAACAAGATCCTGAACAACTAATGGGTCAAAGAAGAAATCAAAGGGATATCAAAAAAATAACGAGACAAAATTGGAAACACAGCATACCAAAACTTATGCAATGCAGCAAAAGCATAAACTAAGGAAAGTTTATAGCAGTAAATGCCTACATTAAGAAAAAAGAAGTATCTTAAATATCTTAAATAAACAACCTAATTTTACATGTCAAAGAACAAAGTAAGCCCAAAGTTAGCAGAAAGGAGATTCAAAAGATCAGAGCAACAAGAAATGAAACAGAACAAGAATACAAATGAGAATAGAAAAGATCAGTGAAACTAAGAGTTGGTTTTTGAAAAGATAAGCAAAGTTGACAAACCTTTAGGTCGACTAACCAAGAAAGAGAGAAGACTCAACATACTCAAGTAATTAAAATTAGAAATAAGATGAGACATTACAACTGATACCACAGAAATAAAAAGGAATCATAGGAGACTACTGTCAGCAATCATATGTTAACAAATTGGAACCTGAAGAAATGGGTAAATTCCTAGAAACAAACTACTAAGACTAAGAATATGAACAGACCAATAATAAATAAGGGTATAGAAACAGTAATGAAAAGAGAAAACAAAGCTGGAGGCATCACACGTCTTGATTTCAAACTATATTGCAAAGCTATAGTAATCAAAACAGTATCTTACTGGCATTAAAAACTGACTCATAGACCAATGGAAATAAATAGAGAGTTCAGAGATAAACCCATATATATATATGTCAATTAATCTTTCACAAAGATGTCAAGAACACACAATGGGGAAAATGATAGTCTCCTTAATAAATGGTGTAGGAAAATATGGATAGCTGTCTGTGAAGGAATGAAATTGGACCCTTGTCTTACACCACAAAAAAATAATTAACTCAAAATGTACTAAAGACTTACATGTAAGACCTGAAACCATAAAATTCCTAAGTGAAAACACTGAGAAAATTCTTCTTGACATTGGTCTTGGCGATGCTTTTTTGGATATAACACAGAAACCAAAGTAAACAAAAGCAAAAATAAACAAGTGGGAATACGTCAAAGTAAAAAGTTTCTGCAACAGCAGAGAAAACATTATGGAAAACAACAGAATGAAAAGGCAGTATATGGAATGGGAGAAAATATTTACAAGCCATATATCTAATAAAGGGTTAATATCCAAAATATATAAGAAACTCACACACCTCAACAGCAAGATGTAAAAACGGGCAAAGGATATTATTTAGACATCATCCAAAGGAGACATACAAATATCCAACAGGTATTTGATTAGATGCTCAACATCACTAATCATCAGTGAAATGTAAATCAAAACAACAATGAGATATCATAACTGTCAGGATGGCTATTATCAATAACACAAGCACTTTTTGTGCTGACAGGGATGTGGAGAAAAGGGAAACCTTGTACACTTTTGATGGGAATGTAAATTGATATAGCCTTTATGGAAATCAGTGTAGGGGTTCCTCAGAAAAGTTAAAAATAGAACTACCATATGATCTAGAATCCCATTTTTGAGTTTATATACATATAAAGGAATTGGAATCAGGATCTCAAAGAGTTACCTGCACTCGTCCAATGTTCACTGCAGCATTGTTCACTACAGCCGAAATATGGAAAGAATCTAAGTGTCTGTTGACAGATGAATGGATAAAGAAAATGTGTGTGTGTGTGTGTGCGTGTGTGTTTGTGTGTGTATGTGTATGTATATAACTTGAGCTCATACTATCTGAGAGTAGAATGGTTATTGCCTGGGGCTGGAAGGTGGGGAAAATGGAGAGATGTTGACCAAAGGGTAAAAACTTTCAGTTATAAGATGAATAAAATCTGGAAATCTAATGTACAGCATGTTGACTATAGTTAATAAGACTGTATTATATACTTGAAATTTGCTGAGACTAGAGCTTGTGTTCATATAACACACATACAAAGTGGTTAGTATGTGAGGTTATGGATATGTTAATAGCTTGTTTGTGGTAATAATTTCACAATGCATACATATATCAAATCATCACATTGTATACCTTATACATATATTGTACAATTTTTATTTGTCACTTATACCTCAATAATGCTGGAAAAAAATTAAAGACATTCTTGACTTAAAATGTCCATCTAGCAGACACCTAATCAGTGGAAAAAATTTAGACTTATTTCCTTTAATACTGGCAACAAACCAAAGATAATCTCTCTGCTCACTAGTGTTCCATAAAATGTAGAGCCTGTCAGACAATATGAGAGAAAATGTTTGCAAGAGACATGACATACTCACTTCTATATAGGCAAACTATTAGAACCAGTAAGAAAGTTCAAAAAGATTGTCAGATAAAAACTCTGCTAGTAAAATTCAATACATTTTAATACCAGCAATAACTCACTGGAAAAATATAAAATAAGGTAGCAACAAAAATTAAGCATTAAGACTTTAACCTAACAAGGGTTAGGTTATGTATGTCTACCAAGGAATACATAAGACCTTAATAGAGAAATTGTTAAAGTTGCTTTAAAAATACTAAAAGAAGAAAAAAATGGATGGAAATATACCTCATATTCAAGGTGCAATGACTAATATGGTAAAGCTGCCACTTCTCTCCAGATTAACCTAAGAATTTAATGCAATTCCCATACAGATTTTATGTAGAAGAATAAAGGTCTATGAATAGCTAGAGCAATTTTTTAAAATGGAGCTATGTAGGTGTCTTATCCTACCAGATAAATGGTACAATACAAATCGATTTAAAAAATAGTGTGATAGTAGTGTAAGAACAAATAGACTAGTGTAAGAAGCAAATCAGAGACCCGAAGAACATCCCATCTCTGTGGGAACTTGGCATACAATAGATGTGGCTTCATAAATCAATCAGGAAAAGAATGGTTCTTTTGGTAGATGGAATTGGAAAAAAATGACTCATGCTATGGAGAAAAATAATATTGGATCCCTGTAGTATATTACATACCAAAATGATTTCTCATGGATTAAAGATCTAAACATGAAAGACAAAAGTATAAAATTAATAGAAATCAATGTAAAAGATATCTTTGTAATAACTTTTCTAAGTCCCCTAAATCCAAATCACAATAAAACAATGTATTTCACTGTATTAAAAATAAAGATTTCTGATCAACTAGACAATAGAGACATAGTTAATGGCATAGGTGGCAGAAAATATTGGCAACATTTAAAACCAATAAGCAATAAATATCTAGACTATGTAAGGAACCCCCGCACATCAACACAAATAGATAATAAATCAAACCCTTCCTTAGAACAAAATACCTAAATTGCTAAAAATGTATATGGATAAAAAATATATATGAAAAGAAACGGTTGCTTAAAGATGATGATCATGATTAGAAAAATACAATTTGGAATAATGAAATACCACTTTATGCTCACCTGATTAAGACAAATTAGAAAGACTGGTAACATCAAGTGTTAGTGAGTGGTTGACTGACAGGAACCTTCAGGCACTGCCACTGAAAGTGCAAACTAGTACTGCCACTTTGGAACAGCTGAGTAGAACTTCAGGAAAACAAATTTTACTCTGGCCCCTGCAATCTCACTCTTGCGGGTGTTCACCCTGCAAACATGAAAAAGGCATGTGGTTACAAATAATTGGATCCCATCACCAGGGAACTGGATGACTAGAGCATTAGAGTGTGATGCATCAGTGAGAAGCAATGGCTCAGATATACTTGCAACTACACAATAGTGCTTAAAACGTATGGCTGTTGAAAAGAAAAAAGAGATCTACAGTAGCACACTATGCAAATTTAAAATACTTTCATAAATTATATATATTTTTCAAACATCAAATTTATCTAAGGACACAAATACATTAGAGCAAATGCCTGTAGCTGAGTAGTAGAGGAGTGGGAAAAGGATAGGGATGAATGTGACCATGTGAAAATAAGAGAGGGACCTTGAATCAACTAGTGATGATAATATGCCACAGAATTAGTAGTATGATTACCTCTATCTCCCTTCAGTTAAAAAAAAAAAAAAAAGCAAAGTTAGAAGTGTTACACATTCACAGTCCATTTAAGGAAAA
Source organism: Physeter macrocephalus (assembly GCF_002837175.3). Classification (NCBI taxonomy): domain Eukaryota; kingdom Metazoa; phylum Chordata; class Mammalia; order Artiodactyla; family Physeteridae; genus Physeter; species Physeter macrocephalus. The sequence continues at coordinate 21,869,261 of NC_041224.1, read as the reverse complement.
GTCACGCAGTATTGAATTGTATCTTTCTATTTGAATACAGAAAAATAATGACCATTCAAGCTTACTGTTTTATGTAAAATTTTAATATTAAAATCAACAAAATGTAGGTAGAAAATTCAGTGATATCTCTGAGTTTACATTAGTTTATTGATGCTATTATTTAAAAATTTTTAAATATAATTTTCAAGAAAATAATTGCTGAAGTTAAGTGACCCAGATATGAAATTTTGTTATACTCTTACCTTTAGGTGACTTTGCTCTCTGTATCCTTTGGAAAACAAATTTATAAACTCTTCTAAAAGCTTTAAAGTCTTTGCTCCTCGGGCTTCCCTGGTGGCGCAGTGGTTGAGAGTCCGCATGCAGGGGACACGGGTTCGTGCCCTGGTCCGGGAAGATCCCACATGCCGCGGAGCGGCTGGACCCGTGAGCCATGGCCGCTGAGCCTATGCGTCCAGAGCCTGTGCTCCGCAACGGGAGAGGCCACAATAGTGAGAGGCCCGCGTACCGCAAAAAAAAAAAAAAAAAAAAAAAAAAGCAGTAAAGTCTTTGCTCCTCTAGAATATTTTCAAAGCTTATTCTTGTTAGATTTTCTTCATTTTTCTCTAAACAAATTAAATAGCAAATTACCTTGAAAAATTATAATTAGAAAACAATGTAAACATTTTTTATTGGGTAAAATATTCATAACATAAAATCTGTCATTTTACCTATTTTTAAGTGTACAGTTCAGTGGCATTGAGTACATTCACAATGATGTGCAACCATCACTATCATTCATCTCCAGAACTTTTTTTTAATCTTTCCAATCAGAAACTTTGTCCATTAAATAATAACTCCCCATTCACCCTTTCCCTAGCCCCTGGCAACCATTCTAACTTTTGTCTCTATGAATTTGAGTACTCGATATCTCATATATGTGGAATCATGCAGTATTTGCCCATTTGAGACTGGCTTATTTCACTTACATAAGTCTTCAAGGTTCATCCATGTTGCAGCATGTGTCAGAATTTCCTTTTTTCAGGCTGAATAATATTACATTGTATGTACATGTATCATTTTCTTTATGCATTCATCCATTGTTGGAGACTAGGACTGCTTCTATCTTTTGGCTATTGTGAAATAATGCTGCTATAAACAGGAGTATACAAATATCTGTTTCAGTCTCTGCCTTCAATTCTTTTGGGTATATGTTTCATTATTTTCAGGAACTGCCATACATTTTCTACAGTAAACGTACTGTTTTACCTACTTGCTATTTTCTGTGATTTAAAAAAATTAGCCATTCTAATGGCTAATTAGAATGACATCTAATTAGGTGGCTAATTAGGTGACATCTCATTGTGGTTTTGTTTTGCATTTTCTTTTTTTTTTCATTTTTAAATATCAGTTTTATTTTTTCCTCATTGATGGAGAACATAGCTTACTGTAACATCAAGTCTTAGGGGAAAAAAAGAAAATCAGAAAGCAAAACCAACCCCAAACAAACGTAACACACAACTATGACATAATTTGGCAACAGTCTAGGCTTAGAAATTTAAGAAGCTTGGAAGAGGAATAAAATATTCACCTTTTGTTGGTTCCGTCCTTGGACTTAAAAGATTATTTGGTATGAAAACTTTTTGTTTGTAAGTTGATGGTTGTATTATTTAAGGGTACAGGGAGACTCAAAAGAGGAGCCTAGCTCATTGAGAGAGAGGCATTACTGATAAAGGGAGAAGAGCTTGTGTACACTTGGCAAGACTAAGGGGTTTTTGTCTGATATCTGTCTGTGTATGATGGCTAATGACACATGCTTATTACCTTCACTCATAAAGGTAGAAGCAGTGCTATTAGGGTCTTATCTACTCTGTACAACTCATACATTGTGGACATTAGCAGAATGACAAAGGAACTCTCGGTTGATGAAGCCTCCTACTGAGCCATGACTGCACCAGATCTGCACCTGCACCCATGCCCAAAAAATCTTCCAGAAAGTTCGCTGGTGCTTAAAAGGCCCTAAGGGAAGAGAACCTTTCCTCGCTGTTTCCCTCCTCTTTAAGGAAGTGAGCTCCTGCAAAACACAAGGGGGCGGGTAACAAGTAAAGAACAGATCTATGTTTTTATCCTGTTCTTTTATGGTATTGTTTCTAGAAGACTTGGTAAACTGTTTTTCCTATGTTTTTTTAGAGAAATGAGCATACTACAGATATGCACCTATTAAAAATTAAAATGTTTACGAGTGTTTTTTTGGCATGAGAGCTTTTAAAAGATTACAAAATATATACTTAAATGCTTGACTCCAGAAGTTTTAAGACAGAAGGGTTTAATAAAAAAATAAATAAGTATACTATATTAATGATCTGAGTGTGAACAATAGCAAGGACTAGAAATTACCAAGAGAAACAAGAGGAACTAGATACTTTTGTGGGGGAAAAAGAATCTGAATGTACGTGGAACATTAAGACAAAGGAATTATTTTAATCAAGATGGTTAATTTCAAATCTTTCATTCTGAGCTGTGTGGGCCCAATTTATAATTGTCTAGTTTCACAGTATATATATTTGCCAGTTTGTGGCCTGTGTAAGTTTGGCTTTGGGCATCTGAGGAAACGAAGGAAGAAACTCCTTTCTGCCTTCCTCATTACTTCATCCTCCGCTAGCCTTCTCCTTTGTATATGACTACATCTACCAACATCTATCATTAAAATCTATGCCAAAGATATGATTAATTCCACCCATAACTGATGAATGTTTTCTGGTTGTATTTCTCAAGGCAAATATCCCTAATAATACCACATATTACAAGCCGTATAAATACATAGATGGAGAAACAAAAACAGACACAGACCATGCAAACAATAAAGAGTTTGTGCAGAACTAGAAACAAAATAGAAGTTCACCTCGGTCAGACGTATGGGGTTAATTTCTCTTGCTGAGGCTCAGGCTTCCCCTTGATGGGTCTTTCATTGTTCACCTAAGTTCCAGTGGAGGGGTATCTTTCTTCTTTGTTAACCAAACATGCCCAGGTAGAGCTGCTTCTCTTTCCGATGGTAGCTGCTGAGTTCCGACTGCGTTAGCTGCAGGTACCGCCGGACACTGGCGTCTTTTGGTTGCCTACTGACAGTGGCCAGGAGGTAATGCCGAGCCTGGTCATAGTCCTTTAGGTGGAAAAAGGCCACTCCTGCCCGATACAAGGCCTTGGCATTATCAGGCTGTCACTCCAGGACTTTCTGACTGTATTCTTTCACCCGTTCGTAGTTTACTGGCTCCATCTGAAGAAGACAGGTTTAAAATTTATTTATGGGGACTTCCCTGGTGGTCCAGTGGTTGGGACTTTGCGTGTCCACTGCAGGGGGTGCGGGTTCAATCCCTGGTTGGGGAACTGGGATGTTGCATGCAGCTAGGTTGTTGTAGAAGTCTGTCTGGGTGGTGCGCAGTATGTTTTCTTGTTCAGGTGTGAGGGCCGAGCCCTGGGGTCCCAGATTAGGTATCAGGAAGGGCAGACTTGGATCCAGACCCCACAGCTGCAGCAGAGCCCGATGGTACCCACTCACAGCATCTTGGTACTTCCCTTCCTGGTAACATTGGTTTCCTTTCTCCTTGTACAGCTGGGCCTCCTGCAGGCGCTTCTCCATAACTTTGTCACCCAGTGCTCTTGAGGAATTGGGAAGTGAAAGCAACCGAAGCTCTGGGGATAGAAGCGAAATAACCTATTTTGGTAGCTGACTTAAAAAGCAGGAAATTCTCCTTCTCCAGGAGGCCTCTCAGGGAATGAGGTTTCCTTGATTCTACTACAGCCCCTTCCTTTCTTCTCTGCAGTTATTTTTCAATCTCTAGAAGTGCAGAGGATTGATCAGGGAGAGGACGTGGGAAGAGTAAAGCCAGAGATTAATTGATTTCCTAAAGCAGCGATTCTGGGGTGAGGAGACTGCACGAAAAAGCGAAGGCCGTACTATAAAATTGTGGCCGGCGTGCAAACGCCGGAGGAATTTGCTTCCTGCTTTCCTTCGGACACACCTCCCTGACCTGGAAGTGGAAGGGAGTAGGCGGGGACAACTGCTGAAAGAGGTCTAGAGGGCTTGCCTCCATCCCAGCTCTTTGTTCACACTTATTCAACCAGCGTTTGTTGACCTCCAGGCCGGGAGTTGGGGAACCGAGGTGAATGCGGTCCATGCACCCCAAACACAGGCCAAGGGTGACGCGGCTGCAGCGCCGCTCATGCAAGCCTCGCATGCCCTGTGGCCAGCCCCTTGCCCCCAGCAAGTGCCTGAACCCGAAGTCTCCCCACTGGGCTTCGATTTACTGGCAGGGAGTATGGAGAGGGCAGGGTCAGGCCTCACGACAGCTTGGTGTCTAAAGGGTGGCCTGCATTTTCTTAATAATTAGTGATGTTGAGCATCTTTTCACATACTTGTTTATTTCCTTTGGAGAAGTGTCTATTCAAGTCATTTGCCCATTTTTTAAAATAAATTTATTTTTGATTTATTTATTTTTGGCTGCATTGGGTCTTCGTTGCTGCACGTGGGCTTTCTCTAGTTGCGGTGAGCAGGGGCTTCTCTTTGTTGCAGCGCGTGGGCTTCTCATTGTGGTGGCTTCTCTTGTTGCGGAGCATGGGCTCTAGATGCATGGGCTTTCAGTAGTCGCAGCATGTGGGCTCAGTAGTTGTGGCTCACGGGCTCTAGGGTATATGGGCTTCAGCAGTTGTAGTCCATGGGCTCAGTAGTTGTGGTTCACAGGCTCCAGGGCACATGGGCTTCAATAGTTGTAGCACACGGGCTTAGTTGCCCCGCGGCATGTGGGATCTTCCCGGACCAGGGATCGAACCCATGTCCCCTGCATTGGCAGGCAGATTCTTAACCACTGTGCCACCAGGGAAGTCCCCATTTGCCCATTTTTAAATCAGGCTTTTGTTTTTGTTACTGAGTTGTAGGAGATATTTCTATATTCTGGATCTTAATGCCATATCAGATATATGATTTGCAAATATTTTCTCCCATCCTGTGGATTGCCTTTTCATTGTTGATAGTATCCTTTGACGTAGAAAAGTTTTAAATTTTGTTGAAGTCCAGTTTATCTATTTTTTCTTTTGTTGTCTGTGCTTTTTGCATCATTTTCAAGAAATTGTCAAATCTAATGTCATGAAGCTTTCCCCATTTTAAGAGTTTTGTAGTTTTAGCCCTCATGTTTATGTCTTTGATCTACTTAGAATTTTAAAATATGTGTTAAGGTAAGGATCCAACTTTTCTTTGTATGTAGATATCCAGTTTTCCCAGCACCACTTGTTGAAGAGACTGTTTTCCCCACTGAATGGTCTTGGCACCCCTGTCAAAATTCATTCGACCATATATGCAAGGGTTTATCTATGGGCTCGCTATTGTATTTGATAGGCCTATATGCCTGTCTGCATGCCAGTACCACACTGTTTTCTTTATGTAGTTTTGTGGAAAATTTTGATATCAGAAACTGTAAAACCTCCAAATTTTTTCTCCTTTTTCAAGATTGTCTTGGCTATTTGGGTTCCCTTGTGGGTCCATATAAATTTTAGTATGGATTTTTCCATTTCTGCAAAAATGTAACTCAAATTTTGATAAGGATTGTATTGAATCTGGAGACCACTTGGGATAATACTGACATCCTAACAGTATTATCTTCCAGTCCACGAACATGGGAAGTCTTTTCATTTATTTGTGTCTTTAGTTTCTTTCAGCAATGCTTTGTAGTTTCAGTGTACAAATCTTTTGCCTTCTTGGCTAAGTTTATTGCTAAGTATTTTATTCTTTTTGATACCATCATTAACAAAATTATTTTCTTCCTTTTCAGATTGGCCATCGTTACTGTAGAAACACAACTGATTTTTGTGTGTTGATTTTGCATCCTTCAACTCTGCTAAATTTATTAGTTTTAACAGTTATTCTGCCTGTGGAATCTTTAGGGTTTTCTACACATAAGGTGATCATGTTGTCTAAAAATATAATTTAACTTTTTCCTTTCCAGTTTGGATTCCTTTTATTAATTTTTCTTTCCTAATTAATCTGGCCAGGACTTCCAGTACTATATTAAATAGAAATGGCAAGAGTCAGAATATTATCTTGTTCCTGATCTTAGAGGAAAAGCTTTCAGTCTTTCATCATTGAATATGTTAACTGTGGACTTTTCATATATGGCTTTATCATGTTGAGTTAGTTTCCTTCTATTCCTAGTTTTTAGGGTGTTTTTAATCATGAAAAGGTATTGAATTATGTCAAATACTTTTTCTGCATCAATTGAGATGATCATGTGTTTTTTTTCTTTCATTCTGTTAATGTGGTACACTTCATTCAATAATTTTAATATGTTGAACCACACTTGCATTCCATTAATAAATACCACTTGGTCATGGTTTGTAAACCTTTAACTGTTGAATTCAGTTTTCTAGCATTTTTTTGAGTATTTTTACATTAATATATACAAGTGATACTGGTCTATATTTTTCTTCCCTTGTGATGTCTTTGTCTTTGGAATCAGAGTAATGCAGACTCTTAGAATGAGTGAGGACGTGTTCACTCTTTCAATTTTTTAAGAGTTTGAATTAAGATTGATGTTAATTTTTCTTTAAATATTTGGTACAATTACCCATGACACCACCTGTTCTGGGGCTTTTCTTTGTTGGGAGGTTTTTGATTACTGCTTCAGTTTCCTTGGTATTATAACTATGTTCAGATTGCCTATTTATTTACAATCACTGTTACTAGGCTTTTTCTTTCTTTTTTATTTTTAAAATTTTTTTATTTTTTTTAAAAATTGAAGTACAATTGACTTACAATATTGTATTAGTTTCAAATTTCAATATAGTGATTTGAAGTTTTTATACACTACAAATGATCACCACAATAATCTAGTTACCATCTGTCACCATATAAAATTATTATATTATTGGCTATATTGCCTATGTGATACATTACATCCCTGTGACTTATTTATGACTGGAAGTTTGTATGTATGTCTTAATCTCCCTCACCTATTTAACTCAACCCCCTCCCCCCCTCCCCTATGTCAACCACCAGTTTTTTCTCTGTATCTATGAGTCTGGTTCTGTTTTGTTATGTTTGTTCATTTATTTTGTTTCTTAGATTTCACATATAAATGAAATGGTGTATAGTATTTGTCTTTCTCTTTCTGACATTTCGCTTAGCATAATACCCTCTAGGTCCATTCCTGTTGTTGCAAATGGCAAGATTGCTTTTGATTTTATGGCTGAGTAATATTCAATTATGTGTGTGCATACACACACACATACACAAACACACATATACACATCTTTATCCATTCACAAGTGAGACTCTTGTAGGAAGCATATATATGCATTTTGTATTTTATCCATTCAGCCACTCTGTGTCATTTTTAAAATTTTTAGCTGCATTGGGTCTTCACTGTTGTGTGTGGGCTTCTCATTGCGGTGGCTTCTCTTGTTGTGGAGCACGGGCTCTAGGCGTGCGGGCTTCAGTAGTCGTGGCATGCGGGCTCAGCAGTTGTGGCTCGCGGGCTCTAGAGCTCAGGCTCAGTAGTTTTGGCACATGGGCTTAGTTGCTCCACAGCATGTGGGATCTTCCCAGACCAGGGATTGAACCCATGTTCCCTGCATTGGCAGGCAGATTGTTAACCACTGCACCACCAGGGAAGTCCCTACTCTGTGTCTTTTCATTGAAGTATTTAGTCCATTTATACTTAATTATTGATGCAAATGTACTTTTGTTTTCTGGTTGTTTTTGTAGTTCATTTTTGTTCCTTTCTTCTTCTTTTGCTCTCTTCTTTTGTGATCTGACTAGTTTCCAGAGCTCCTAAAATGTTATTTTAGTCAGCCTTTAGTTTTTTCCAAGCTTCCTAGTCCACCATCTTGTTGATGTAACTCCTCAAAGACAATGTAAATCTTGTAAATTTTTAACAAGTGTTAATTATCAATTAGTACCATTTTTCCCCTTCAATCACCTTAGCAACGGAAGGTACCTCTGGGAATTCCCAACTTCATTTCTTATTTCTAAGTAAGACTGTAATGAAATAGGTTAAAAAAACATCTTGCCAATCTAAACATAAACTTAGGCCCTTTGAAATTTTTCTTTCTCCATCCCAGACCTACTTGAAACCAGGTTTCTCTATATTGGTGATGTAATCTCTAAACGTAAGTAATTGCAAACATGAGTTTATAATCTACCTCTTCAGCCAACTCATGACTTGAAATTGTCATCTTGCCCTATTCAGTCTTATTCTTCCCTTTTTCCCCTATATCTAAGCCCTTCAATTTCCATTTTGGACAACTTCTTAAGTCAGACCTGTGTGGTGCATCCTTCCTTTGCCACTCAGCCATTAAATCCAATTTTGTTTTCAGACTTCTATTTGAACAGCCTAGTTTATTTTGTTTCTTACATACCTCATATCTTCATCACACTTTCATTGCTACTATCCTATTTGATTCTTACAGTCGTTGGTCATTAAGCTTTATCCAAGGCCTTTAATGTCAATCACTTTATCCTTACCTTTGAGGCATATATGATGTGTTCTACACACTGTGGAAAAAGGAAACATAATCTTGTGGTAGTATTATGGTTAAATTATGAAAGCAAACATATATTATCAAAACAGAACCCTTAAAAGACAAGAGAAATCCCCTGAAAGAAAAAACAATGAAACAGACCTCTCCAGTCTACCAGATCCCAAGTTCAAAAAGGAGGTAATAAAAATACTGAAGGAGTTAAGAAAGGCTATCAATAGAAATGCAGATCATTGTAACAAGGTACTAGAAACTATAAAGATGAGCCAATTAAAATTAGAAAACTCATTTGCTGAGATGAAAGCTGAGCAAAAGGCAATAAATAGCAAACTAGATAATGCAGAAGAATGAATAAGTGATCTGGCAGAGAGGATAATGGAAATCACCCAGTCAGAAAGCAGACAGAAAGACAAATGAAAAAAAAATGAAAGCAACATATGAGACCTATGGGATAATATAGAGCAAGACAATCCACACATAATAGGGATCCCAGAAAGAGAAGAAAGAGAAAAGGGGATTGAAAATGTATTTGAAGAAACTATGGCTGACAATTTCTGAAACCTAAAGAAGGAAACATATCCAAGTACAGGAAGCACAAAGAGCCTCAAAGAAGATAAACCCAAACAGACCTACACCAAGACATATTATAATTAAAATGACAAAAGTTAAAGAGAGGATTCTAAAGGCAGCATGAGAAAAACAAAGTTAGTTACAAGTGACCCCCATAAAGTTATCAGCTGATTTCTCTAAAGAGAGAGATTATCATACTAAGTGAGGTAAGACAGAGAAAGACAAATAGATGGTATCACTTATATGTGCAATCTTAAAAAATGATACAAATGAACTTATTTGCAAAACAAAAACAGACTCACAGACATAGAAAACAAATTTATGGTTGGTTACCAAAGGGGAAAGTTCAGGGCAGGGAGGGGGGGATAAATTAGGAGTTTGGGATTAGCAGATACAAACTACTATATATAAACAACAAGGTCCTACTGAATAGCACAGGGAACTATATTCAATATTTTGCAATAAACTATAATGGAAAAAAATATGAAAATATAAAAGTATATATATATTTACATATATATAAAAGTCTATACATACATATAACTGAATCACTTTGCTGTACACCAGAAACTAAAACATTATAAATTAACAATATTCAATTTTAAAATGTGTTATACATAGATATGTGTACTATACATACTTATGTATTCACAAATTCTGTATATAATTCACCTTACTATATACATGTTCATTTAACATTTGTTTCCCTCATTAGATTCAGAGTTGATGAAATGATGCTTGATTGGTTTACCCTCCCTTGTAAACCTAACAATTAACACTGTGCCTGGATATAATAAACACTGAATTTTAACTGAATTAATAAATGAATGGAAAAAACAAACAAACATAACCTGTTCTTCTGTCCAAATCTTAAATTTAGGATTTCCTGTTCATATTCTCATTTCATTATACAAATACTCTCTGGATGATTATTGAAAAATGTTTTAAAAATAATTCTAGACTTACATACAAGTTGCAAAAATAGTATGAAGACTTTGCGACATACCCATTACCATGGGGTTTATTCTAGGCTTTCAAACTTACTTACCTATACTTTCTCTCTCCAGCACTGAGAAACCTGGCTCTTACATTCCATCATTCCTGTATTTATTTGTTCAGCCCCAGTATACATGTATATTCAGAATTGGTAGCCTGTACTCCTGCAAGAAACAAATTTATTGACTAGAGTTTAGTGTTTACATACATTATTTTTGTCTTGAATTTCAGTTACCAGTATAATTTGATTTTCTTCAATCAATATTGTACTTAAAGGATTATTCTTAATTAAGAAAAGCTTATAAAGCATTTTCAATGGTTCTGATGATAATAATTAGGTCATCTTTGGTGCCAGGCACTGACCCAGGACTCTACTTTTAATATTGTCTCATTTAACTGCCTTTAAAATGTTTTTCAGTTTTAATCAAGCTCCACCAACAGGAATAACTTATATGAAGGTAGAATTTGACTCGATGTTAAGAACAATTTCTGACACTGAGAGACTTCCTACAATCAAGAAAGTGAGACGATTGTAGCTAGATACACTAAGTAGAGGCCAAACAACCATCTTTCAAATATCAAGTTGTAAAAGTAATTCTCCATGGAGAAAAATTATATGTTGTATATGATTTGTTACAAGTTGTGCTCTAAAATCTAGGGTGTTTAAAGAAATATATTCTACAAAATGTAAAGAAAATAGGATAAAATGTTATCCTCCCCCTACATCTCACATTCAGGTCTCACATTTATCAAAATAAATTACTGTGGGCTTCCCTGGTGGTGCAGTCGTTGAGAGTCCGCCTACCGATGCAGGGTACATGGGTTTGTGCCCCGGTCTGGGAAGATCCCACATGCCGCGGAGCGGCTAGGCCCGTGAGCCATGGCCGCTGAGCCTGCGCGTCCGGAGCCTGTGCTCCGCAACGGGAGAGGCCACAACAGTGAGAGGCCCACGTACTGCACAAAAAAAAAATAAATAAAAAATTACTGTGATGAAATATATATATACATATATATATGAATAGTCTTAAAATTTGTATATCTGTATATAAAATTTGTCAATCTGTGTATCACTGAGGTGACAAAGAAACCACTTTCAATCTGTCTCTGGGATCTATAATGACTGTATATTACATACTGAGTTCCTATAGGTGAAAGATTCTGTTTTTTTTCTTTTTTAACATCTTTATTGGAATATAATTGCTTTACACGGTTGTGTAGATGCTGCTGTATAACAAAGTGAATCAGCTACACGTATACATATATCCCCATATCCCCTCCCTCTTGTGTCTCCCTACCACCCTCCCTATCCCACCCCTCTAGGTGGTCACAAAGCACCGAGCTGATCTCCCTGTGCAATGCAGATGCTTCCCACTAGCTATCTATTTTACATTTGGTAGTGTATATATGTCAGTGCTACTCTCTCAATTTGGCCCAGCTTACCCTTCCCCCTCCCCGTGTCAAGTCCTTTCTCTACGTCTGCATCTTTATTCCTGTCCTGCCCCTAAGTTCATCAGAACCTTTTTTTTTTTTTTTCGGACTCTAGGTCCTTGTTTCTTTTTAAGGCTAATATTCCATCATATATATGTGCCACATCTTCTTTAGGCATTCATCTGTTGATGGACACTTAGCTTGCTTCCATGTCCTGGCTATTGTAAATAGTGCTGCAATGAACATTGTGGTACATGACCCTTTTTGAATTATGGTTTTCTCAGGGTATATGCCTAGTAGAGGGATTGCTGGGTCATATGGTAGTTCTATTTTTAGTTTTTTAAGGAACCTCCATACTGTTCTCCATAGTGGCTGTATCAACTTACATTCCCACCAACAGTGCAGAAGAGTTCCGTTTTCTCCACACCCTCTCCAGCATTGTTTGTAGATTTTTTGCTGATGGCCATTCTGACTGGTGTGAGGTGACACCTGATTGTAGTTTTGATATGCATTTCTCTAATGATTAGTGATGTTGAGCATCTTTTCATGGGTTTGTTAGCAATCTGTATATCTTCTTTGGAGAAATGTCTATTTAGGTATTCTGTCCATTTTTGGATTGGGCTGTTTTTTTGATATTGAGCTGCATGAGCTGCTTGTATATTTTGGAGATTAATCCTTTGTCAGTTGCTCCGTTTGCAAATATGTTCCTCCATTCTGAGGTTTGTCTTTTTGTCTTGTTTATGGTTTCCTTTGCTGTGCAAAAGCTTTTAAGTTTCATTAGGTCTCATTTGTTTATTTTTATTTCCATTTCTTTAGGAGGTGGGTCATCTTGCTGTGATTTATGTCATAGAGTGTTCTGCCTATATTTTCCTCTAAGAGTTTTATAGTATCTGGCCTTACATTTAGGTCTTTAATCC
>NC_041224.1:21845401-21855444 GCF_002837175.3 Physeter macrocephalus | reverse complement strand
TATAGTTGCTTGTAGTAATCTCTCATGATCCTTTGTATTTCTGCAGTGTCATTTGTTACTTCTCCTTTTTCATTTCTAATTCTGTTGATTTGAGTCTTCTTCCTTTTTTTCTTGATAAGTCTGCTAATGGTTTATCAATTTTGTTTATCTTCTCAAAGAACCAGCTTTTAGTTTTATTGATCTTTGCTATCGTTTCCTTTATTTCTTTTTCATTTATTTCTGATCTGATCTTTCTTTCCTTCTGCTAACTTTGGGGTTTTTTGGTTCTTTCTCTAATTGCTTTAGGTGTAAGGTTAAGTTTTTTATTTGAGATTTTTCTTGTTTCTTGAGGTAGGATTGTATTGCTATAAAATTCCCTCTTAGAACTGCTTTTGCTACATCCCATGGGTTTTGGGCCATTGTGTTTTCATTGTCATTTTTTTCTAGGTATTTTTTGACTTCCTCTTTGATTTCTTCAGTAATCTCGTGGTTATTTAGTAGTGTATTGTTTAGCCTCCATGTGTTTATATTTTTTACAGGTTTTTATTCCTGTAATTGATACCTAGTCTCATAGCATTGTGGTTGGAGAAGATACTTGATACGATTCTAATTTTCTTAAATTTACCAAGGCTTGATTTGTGACCCAAGATATGATCTATCCTGGAGAATGTTCCATGAGCACTTGAGAAGAAAGTGTATTCTGGTGTTTTGGGATGGGATGTCCTATAAATACCAATTAAGTCTATCTTGTTTAATGTATCATTTAAAGCTTGTGTTTCCTTATTTATTTTCAGTTTCATTGATCTGTCCATGGGTGAAAGTGGGGTGTTATAGTCCCCTCCTATTATTGTGTTACTGTCGAAAGATTCTTAAATGTAGAAATTTAAATACCTATTGATATTTTTTTTTACTAAATTAGTAGCCTATCAACATAAGCATGTTTTGAAATGGTGCAATAATTCTAGATTCTGGAAAGAATCTAATTAAATACATAAGAGTATTATTTTATTTAGTTTTACTTCATTTCAGTTTTCAAACAGATAACGAACCAAAATATTTATTAATAATATTTAGAACTGTTAGAAGCTGATAAAAATATTCTAAAAATAAATAAAAGACATCTTCACATCAAAAGAGGCACATGATTAGATAATAACCAGTCATGAAAATCCATCAGTCTCAGGGCCAAAAGAGAAAACAAGGCAACAATAAAGATACTAGACTACTAACTTAATATTTACAAGTTTTTTCCTCTTATTCTTTTCAATGTTCCTTTAACACTAATACCAATTAAACTTGATATTCATTAATAACATTCCCACACAGAATAAGTTCTTTGAGTTTATAAATAATGTCTTTTATAGTTCAGCTACAGCTAGTAGTATGATTTGCAGTCTCACTAGGTTTAATAAATATTACATAAATAATAACTTTGTTCTGATCTCTTCAATGAATTTACAGTTTTAATATGAAAAAAACTAAAGCCAAATCTTTTCTAAATTCAGTTCCTCTATCTGGAAGTGTAAGAAATGTATGGCAGTGACTTTTCTCTATATAGTATGATAAAGAATAGATTTGCAAATAATTGACACAAATAATTATGACATTATCAAGACTTGCAGAGCACAAATTTCATTTAATTGCTTTTACACCACACCAGAAGGCATTACAGGGACATGAGTGAATAGAAGCAAGTTGGAACTTCAACAGAGAGCTCTTTTCTTAACATCAGCAAGAGAGGCTTTTATCTTAGCTTCAAATTTGTTCCACATGGCAAAGAAAAGTTCTGAAAATAAATCAAGTTGTGATATTTTTCATTTAATTGAACTTCTAATATACACAGAAGCATTTCTAAAACTTTCAGCTTTGTGCATCTCTCATCATTAGAGTAAATTCTACACTAATTGCATGGCATTTTTCAAAATTTTATCTAGAGATTTTGGTTTTCAAAATCAATGCTCTTTCTCTCAGTGCTTAAAAAAGTTCATTTTAGCTGAACCTTGACAAAAAATCCCTCCTTTAGTAAACTTTGGTTGGGTTCCTCTAAGACCTCTTTTCAAGTAGGCCTCATACTTGGCCCTGTCCTTGGCCTGCCTTTAGCAAGAAGGCTGTTAGGGTAATTTAGTAGGAATCCCCCACCCCTGATGCCTCCTCTTAGTAATGTTACATCCACTGATCCACTCACTTACTCTGCTCATTGGCTATAAATCCCCAGCTGTTTTTGCTATGTTTGGAGTTGAGTTCAGTCTTTGTCCCCTACTGCAATAGTGTCAAATAAAGTCTTCATTACCATTTTAAACAAATATCAGAATAATTTTTTTAAAATAACATTGTAAAGCTGGCTATTATGGACTATGGCCTTTTGGTGGGATATATACTAGAGATTAAAATCCTGGACTTTAGAGTCCAATTTTATGGGTTCCCATCCTTTATCTGCTGCTAATGTGCTCTATGACCTTGAGCAATTTAAATGAACTTGTGTCTTGATTCTCAGATAATAAATACATGCTCTGAACAGACAGAATTAACCATGAGACTATATGTACACATGAGAGCCTGTCCACACATAGTTTCTACCACTCTGACCCATGCCCAAACTGAAAGACTTGGGAATTCTAAGATAGGAATTATGATTGTATTTTGGGGAACTGAGAAAGTTGACCATGGGCACCCAGCCTGTAGCTTGCCATCTGCAACTCAGGCACCTGACTGGCTGTCTGGAAGGTGATAGGAGGGTAGAAAAGGTATGGGAGAGAGAACAATCACAATGCTTTTTCTCTTCCCAGTCTGTATATTCAGAGATGTCTCCATGAAACTCTTGAGTTGTAGGTTCCTGCCATTCGATTAAAGCAATGATAGACTTCAAAATGTCAAGCAGCTGCATGGACCAGGATTTCATTCAATAAGAAGCTATCGATACCCTGGATGCTAGTGACCAATACCTCTATTCCATGGCCCAGTGATTCAGCCATTTCTGTTGAAAATTCATATCCTATAAGTTACAGTTACTGCCTACACCCTGTTTAAAAATTCCATTTTATTTGCCACTGCAGTGCTCATTAACCTAGAGAGGAGCATAACAAACTGTGAATTGTTTTCTAAATCAAAAAACAATTGCATGATGCCCCTGCCTCAGGAACCTAACTGTGTAATCTGGTAACTCTACTCTCTCTCCGCACCTGAAATCATGGCCCTGTGCAAGAAGTTAGCCACCAATATACAGAGCGGGAAAATATGTTCCTTGAACCACGCCCCTCCTCCCAAGTAATCTCATGTTCTTGAAAAGAAAAATAAGGATTTTTGCCTCTCATCAAATACTAAAATATCAAGTGGTTACATTTAGATTACTGTCTGTTCCTGTTGCTCTCTAATCTCCTGCACCAGCTCTATGAGACATTTTGGAACTGAATGTTTAAGATACCAATAATATGATTTCAATTAGGGATTGTGACAAATAGAAAATGGAATGCTAGAGGTACTCTCGCCAACTGAATAGACCACAACAGCATGAATGATCACATAATTTTTATGAACAAAAAATTATTCTACTACCTTCTGGACAGAGCTTGTTTATAAAGATGATATTCTAATTTACATACCAAAGCAGAATTCAAATTAAACTTTGGATTAGGTAGTCCAGATCTCTCTTTAGCAGTACCATTTTTAGAACAACCATAGTAAAAACTGTATTCAGAAGTCTAGAGAAATACTCACTGAGCCTTTTTCAGTTTAATTAAAGCATTAATATGATCTCTAAAAGTTTTTAGGTTTTGAGTGCATCACAATAAAACCAAAGGAATTATTGAATTTCTAGTGATCATTAGATATTCATTCTTATAACTGTGCCCTGACTACTAATTATCTGACCTCCTCAAGAATGGATGAGACTTGCCTTATCTTTGAAGACAACCAAAGCCTTCCAAAGGCTGTAGCCTACTCACTTTTGCCCACTAATCCTGGCCGAATTTGAGCTATTCAGAGTCCGTGGTTGAAACTGACATCATCTGCTCAATATTAAGGGCCATCCTACTATCCTAAGAAGCATCTTATCCAACAGCTCTGCTGAAATACTACTACTCCTGCTCCTACTTCTCCTGGGAGATATATTTAGTTGTATTGGTCATTAATCAGTAAAAAGGTTTCGTATATGTCCTTCTGGATAGCTCACTGCCTTCCCAGGTCCTGATTGGTTGCTGGATCACTGATAATTCTTGAGTTGTGTTGTCCAATATAGGAGCCACAAACCATATATTGCTATTTAGATTTTAAACTAATTAAAATATACTAACCACATTTTAAGAGCTCAATAGCTGCATATGGCTCATAGCTCCCATATTGGAGGGCACAGATATAGAACATTTCCATTATCACAGGAAATTCTGTTGGGGAGTGCTTGGAGAGGAAGTCATAATTGCCATGAACGAGGTAGTCTGGGAGAAGGAACATATAAGTGAACCCAGTATAGACTGAATCTATTTATTGGGCCCCACTAGGACAGTAGCTACAAGATCCGGATTAAAAAAAAAAATCAGCCACAACCATTTGTATATGGGCTGAGGTATCAGTTGATTTCCTTTATATCATCAAATAATAGGCATCATGGTGCTCAACTCTGGCTGCACAGTTTAATCACCTAAGGAGAATCTAGTTTAATTGGTCTGGGGCTGGGGCAGAGAATTGGTAGCTTTTAAAGCACCCCAGGTGAATCCTATTTTGTAGATAGGCTTGCAAAGCACTGATTTAGCACATATATTAGCTCATTTAATCAAATGATCACATAATTAATGTATAAATTATATTCACTGTTATCTGGATAGTCCACAGAAGCAAACTGAGAAATTGGTTTGGGTCCAGCAATCACCATTCATAGGATCAGACTGCTATGATGAATTTATGTTGGAAAAATAATTCTAGAGAGAAGTATAAAATGTGCATTGCTCACAATCCAATTATTGGCAACTTGCAACAACAATTCTCCTATTCATTTCTGCATATATTCTCTCTAAAACCCTCACAAAAGTTATTAATACACATTATTTTTATATTACCTCTGGGACCTTTCACAGTTTCAGAGAATAATCAGTAATTAGTGAAGAATTCCTCCATTTATTTTCTCTTGACTGACACTTTATGCTCACTCAATTGATTTCTTCTTGCCATGTAAGTTGTACTTTTTTTTTACTACTGTATAAAATATAAATAGTATTTTATAATGAGAGATTATAGAGGATAGCCACTATTTCATCAACTTTATTCCACTCTATATTGTTCCTGTAGAAATCCAAATTTCCTATTAAATATTGATACAAAACATAACTCCAGAATACTTAGGTTAATATTATTACTAACTGCTCTAATTCTTGCTGACGAAATATAGTAACATTCAAGGTACAAAAAGATTTTCTATAAGTTTAAATACCTATGTCAGTAATAATCCAGACTGGATTATAGACAGTTTCATCCAATAATATTTATGCTTCCCAAGGCACGTAAAAATGTGGTTAAAAATAATATCTTAACGGTTATTATTAAAATTGCTAATAACATTGACTGTTACATATATGTATACAATATTATACATTATAATAATAAGATTCTTAACAACAATATTATTAACATTGGTTGGCAAGATTCATGTCTTTAAAATTCTTATCACTTGTATTTTGTCTCATTACAAATTCCACAGAATATGCTCCAACACATATCAATTAGGTTACTGTCATGGGGCACTGATGTTTATTTCCTTTCCTTTTTGAAATTGGTTGTGCAGTGTTTAAACATTGCTATTTTGAATCAGGTGAATATTTTCATCATTTGTAATTCATTCAATAAAAGACAATTGTAACTTTTTCAAACTTAGGAAAAAGGAAAAGCCATTCAAACTCACCCTCCATGATCTGGGTCTACCCTGTTTATTCAGGATCTTTCTCATTATTGTTCAATAAGCAGCATCCACTCAAGGCATTGTTATTTTCATAAGGCTTCCACTCTTGCAATTTCATTGCTGTCTCGATGAATTTGCTCATGTTATTTATTTTGCCCAGAATTAATTTATTCTCAAAAGTATGGGTGGGGTAGAGATTTTCGGGTAGCAGTATATGGCACTTTAAAGGAAAATTATTGTGATTAAAAAAGTAATTCTATTAAATTTCATTTTAGTTGATACAATTTTTATTATGTGACAGTATGAAAAACAGATTATATACAAATATTAACAATGGAAATGGAAAAGGAGTACATAAATCTAACTACCTATGTTTCTATAGAAATGTTTCTCCAATTTTAGCCTGCATCAGAATACCCAGAGAACCTGTTAAACAAATTAGTGGCCTTGAACCCCGCAGCTTCTATTTCAGTAGGTCTGGGGTGGGGTCCAAGAATTTGTATTTCTAGTAAGTTCCTAGTTAATGCCCAGGCTGCCAGTCCAGGGACCACACTTTGAGAAGCATTGATAGAGGACTTCAAAAAGTTCAAGTTCACTAGAATACTGCTTTTTGGAATATATAAGTTGTATATGCTTAATATATCTATGCTTTTCAAAACAGTCAGTTTTAAATAAGTCAACTTCTGAGCTGCAAAAGAAAGGAATCAAAAGAAATCAGTTTCAGGGAAGAAATAATGGCAATTCCTTTTAGGTGGAAGACTCATATCTCTGAACTGATGGAGTCAAGATTGGATTATAAAACATCTAATGACTTCAATGATGTATGTTGCAACATTGTTATAGAAAGAAAACTGGAAACAACCAAAGTGTCCATTTAACAGAGGCCTAGTTAAGTAATATACTTTTACTGCCAATAATAACATACTTGTGGTATGCTCAGATATAAAGGACTTAAAAAGAATTAGGTTGATTTGGATATGCTAATGTGGAAATATTTTCAAGATATATTATTATGCTTTAAAAAGTAAAAGAACAAAAAAGATGCATAATTTCTTTGAATAAATAATGATAGAGGTAATGTCAGCAAGATAGAGGGCTAGGAGGTCCCAATGCTCTTCTCCTTCACAAACAAGCAAAATAATAAACGAACAACTGCAAACCAATGAAAATAGCTCTAGGAAAGCTCTGCACTTCAAAGAAAAAGCAGCAGAAATCCGGAGGAGCTCAAAATCCAAGGATGGCTGCATAGAAAAATGCAGGAAGCATTTTACCTGAGTCACCTCATCTTCTAGCCCAGGCCAGCTAGGAGGGACCCCCTCAGAGGAATTTCACCCCATGAGGAAAATGAGAGGAGAACCCCAGCAAGCCTCACTGCCATGGGGAACTCCCACATATGCACCAGTGCTAATCCCAAGCTGATGGAGCTACCTGGAATCCCCCCGCTACCACACCCCTCCCCCATTACTCCCCAGGGTTAGAGCTGTCACAGTAGTAAGACCTGTCCCCAGGACCCAGTTGCTGCTGTGCCCCATTCTCTGAGATTGGGAAGCCATAGCACCATACTGCCTATGGAACCAGATGAGCTGCCACTGCTCTGAGCCTCACCCCAGGTCCTAGGTTGTGGCTTTGACTCACCATTACCAGGCCAAGCTGCTGCTGCTCTGTACTCCACCCTCTGTAACCATTATCTGGACCCACCTGGCTTTAATGGGTTATCAGCTGGATGCACTGCTGCTGCTCTGTGACTGCCTCCCTGGGCCAGACTTGGGGCTTTGACCCACCATCTCCATGCCATGCTGCTACTGCACCCTGCTCCCTGGGCCCAAGCCACTATTGCACCCTGTCATCCCAGGGCCCATGCTGTAGCTGAGTCCCTCTCTCTCCCCAAGTCACTGCAGCAAACTGCAGAGACCTAGACCTCGGTTCCACAGGAGATGTGCACATTCCCACACCTCAGACTCTAGCGCCAGACAAGAACACTATAAGAAAAGAAAATTATAGGGCAATCCCTGATGACCATACATGCAAAAATTCTGAACAAAATACTAGCAGATAGAATTCAAGAGAACATTAAAAGGATCATAAGCCACGATCAAGTGGGATTCATCCCTGGGATGCAAGGATGATTCAATATAGCAAATCAATAAATGTGATATGTACCATTAACAAAATTAAGGATAAAAATCGCATAATCAATTCAATAGATGAAGAAAAAATTTAACAAATTTCAACACCCATTCATGATAAAAGGTTTCAACAAGTTAGATATAGAAGGACTATACCTAATAAAAGCCATATATGACAAGCTCACAGCTAACATACTCAATGGTGATAAGTTAAAACCTTATTCATCCAACATCAGGAACAAGACAAGGATGCCAACTCTCACCATTTCTACTCAAAATAGTACTGGAAGTTCTAGCCATAGCAAGTAGAGAAAAAAAAAAAGAAATAAAATACATACACATCAGAAAGGAAGAAGTAAAATGTAGTTGTTTTCAGATGACACGATTTTATATACAAAAAATCCAAAAGACTCCACAAAAAAGTTAGAACAAATGAATTCAATAAAGTTGCAGGATATAAAATCAACATACAGAAATCAGTTGAATTTCTATATACTAACAGTGACACACCTGAAAGAGAAAATAAGAAAAAAATCCATTTTACAACAGCATGAAAAAAATACTTAAGAATAAATTTAAGCAGAAACACTTTACCTTGAAAATTATAAGACAATGATTAAAGGAATTAAAGAAGACACAAATAAATGGAAAGATATCCTGTGTTCTTGAATTGGAAGAATTAATATGGTGAAAATGTCCACACAAAGCCATGAAAACATGCTCAGCCTCACTAATTATTAGAGAAATGCAAATCAAAAACACAAATTACCTCACACCTGTCAGAATGGCTATCATCAAAAATGTCTACAAATAACAAATGTTGGCAAGGATGTGGAGAAAAGGGAACCATCGTACACTGTTGGTGGGAATGTAAATTGGTGAAGCCACTATGGAAAACAGTATGGAGGTTCTGTAAAAAACTGAAAATGGAACTACCGTATGATCCAGCAATTCCTCTCCTGGGTATATATTCGGAAAAAAGTGAAAACACTAATTTGAAAAGATACATGCGCCCCAATATTCATAGCAGCACGATTTACAATAGCCAAGACACAGAAGCAACCCATGTACCCATCAACAGATGACTGGATTAAGTACATGTGGTGGGTATATATACAGTGGAATATTAGTCATAAAAAGAATACTACGGTCTCACTCCCTCTTCTGAGAACACCAGAATCACAACTAGCTCCTGGACAATCATCAACAGGAAGACACTGGAACTCACCAAAAAAGATACCCCACATCCAAAGACAAAGGAGAAGCCACAATGAGACAGTCAGAGGGGCGCAATCACAGTAAAATCAAATCCCATAACTGCTGGGTGGGTGACTCACAGACTGGAGAACACTTATACCACAGAAGTCCACCCACTGGAATGAAGGTTCTGAGCCCCACGTCAGGCTTCCCAACCTGGGGGTCCAGAAACGGGAGGAGGAATTCCTAGAGAATCAGACTTCGAAGCCTAGTGGGAATTGATTGCAGGACTTTGACAGGACTGGGGGAAACAGAGACTCCAATCTTAGAGGGCACACACAAAGTAGTGTGCACATTGGGACCCAGGGGAAGGAGCAGTGACCCCACAGGAGACTGAACCTGACCTACCTGCTAGTGTTGGAGGGTCCCCTGCAGAGGCGGGGGTGGAGGGACTGTGGCTCACCATGGGGACAAGGACACTGGCAGCAGAAGTTCTGGGAAGTACTCCTTGGCTTGAACCCTCCCAGAGTCTGTCATTAGCCCCACCAAAGAGCCCAGGTAGGTTCCAGTGTTGGGTTGCCTCAGGCCAAACAACCAACAGGGAGGGAACCCAGCCCCACCCATCAGCAGTCAAGCGGATTAAAGTTTTACTGAGCTCTGCCCACCAGGGCAACAGTCAGCTCTACCAACCACCAGTCCCTCCCATCAAATCTCTTAGATAGACTCATCCACCAGAGGGCAGAGGGCAGAAGCAAGAAGAACTACAATCCTGCAGCCTGTGGAACAAAAACCACATTCACAGAAAGATAGACAAGATGAAAAGGCAGAGGGCTATGTACCAGATGAAGGAACAAGAT
>NC_041224.1:21844263-21845148 GCF_002837175.3 Physeter macrocephalus | reverse complement strand
GCAACAACATTCACATTATAGGGGTCCCAGAAGGAGAAGAGAGAGAGAAAGGACCAGAGAAAATATTTGAAGAGATTATAGTCAAAAACTTCCCTAACATGGGAAAGGAAATAGCCACCCAAGTCCAGGAAGTGCAGCGAGTCCCATAAAGGATAAACCCAAGGAGAAACACGCCGAGACACATAGTAAGCAAATTGGCAAAAATTAAAGACAAAGAAAAATTACTGAAAGCAGCAAGGGAAAAACAACAAATAACATACAAGGGAACTCCCATAAAGTAAACAGCTGATTTCTCAGCAGAAACTCTACAAGCCAGAAGGGAGTGGCATGATATACTTGATATACTTAAAGTGATGAAAGGGAAGAACCTAAAACCAAGATTACTCTACCTGGCAAGGATCTCATTCAGATTCGATGGAGAAATCAAAATCTTTACAGACAAGCAAAGGCTAAGATTATTCAGCACCACCAAAACAGCTCTACCACAAATGCTAAAGGAACTTCTCTAAGTGGGAAACACAAGGGAAGAAAAGGATCTACAAAAACAAACCCAAAACAATTCAGAAAATGGTCATAGGAACATACATATCGATAATTACCTTAAACGTGAATGGATTCAATGCTCCAACGAAAAGACACAGGCTTGCTGAATGGATACAAAAACAAGACTCATACATATGCTGTCTTCAAGAGACCCCCTTCAGATCTAGGGACACATACAAAGTGAAAGTGAGGGGATGGAAAAAGATATTCCATGCAAATAGAAATCAAAAGAAAGCTGGAGTAGCTATACTCATATCAGATAACATAGACTTTAAAATAAAGAATGTTACAAGAGACAAGGAAGGACACTACATAATGATCAAGGGATCAACCCAAGAAGAA
>NC_041224.1:21842894-21844166 GCF_002837175.3 Physeter macrocephalus | reverse complement strand
AACACCTCACTTACACCAATGGACAGATCATCCAAAATGAAAATAAATAAGGAAACAGAAGCTTTAAATGACACAACAGAAGAGATACATTTAATTGATATTTATAAGACATTCCATCGAAAAACAGCAGATTACACTTTCTTCTCAAGTGCGCATGGAACATTCTCCAGGATAGATCACATCTTGGGTCACAAATCAAGCCTCAGTAAATTTAAGAAAACTGAAATCATATCAAGCATCTTTTCTGACCACAACACTATGAGATTAGAAATGAATTACAGGGAAAAAAACGTAAAAAACACAAACACATGGAGGTTAAACAATACGTTACTAAATAACCAAGAGATCATTGAAGAAATCAAAAAATACCTAGAGACAAATGACATTGAAAACAGGACGATCCAAAACCTATGGGATGCAGCAAAAGCAGTTCTAAGAGGGAAGTTTATAGCTATACAAGCCTACCTCAAGAAATAAGAAAAATCTCAAATAAACAATCTAACCGTACACCTATAGGAACTAGAGAAAGAAGAACAAACAAAACCCAAAGTTAGCAGAAGGAAAGAAATCATAAAGATCAAAGGAGAAATAAATGAAATAGAAACAAAGAAAACAATAGCAAAGATCAATACAACTAAAAGATGGTTCTTTGAGAAGATAAACAAAATTGCTAAACCATTAGCTGACTCATCAAGAAAAAGAGGGAGAGGACCAAATCAATAAAATTAGAAATGAAAAAGGAGAAGTTACAACAGACATCGCAGAAATACAAAGCATCCAAAGAGACTACGACAAGCAACTCTATGCCAATAAAATGGACAACTTGGAAGAAATGGACAAATTCTTAGAAAGGTATAACCTTCCAAGAGTGAACCAGGAAGAAACAGAAAATATGAACAGACCAATCACAAGTAATGAAATTGAAACTATGATTAAAAAATCTTCCAGGGCTTCCCTGGTGGTGCAGTGGTTGAGAGTCCGCCTGCTGATGCAGGGGACACGGGTTCATGCCCCGGTCTGGGAAGATCCCACATGCCGCGGAGCAGCTGGGCCCGTAAGCCATGGCCGCTGAGCCTGCGCGTCCGGAGCCTGTGCTCCGCAACGAGAGAGGGCACAACAGTGAGAGGCCCGCGTACCGCAAAAAAAAAAAAAAAAAAAAAAAAAAAAAAATCTTCCAAAAAAGAAAAGTCCAGGACCAGAGGGTTTCACAGGTGAATTCTATCAAACATTTAGAGAAGAGATAACACCCATCCTTCTCAAACTCTTCCAAAA
>NC_041224.1:21841154-21841917 GCF_002837175.3 Physeter macrocephalus | reverse complement strand
ATAGAGAATCCTAAAAATGCCACCAGAAAACTACTAGAGCTAATCAATGAATTTGGTAAAGTTGCAGGATACAAAATTAATGCACAGAAATCTCTTGCATTCCTATACACTAATGATGAAAAATCTGAGAGAGAAATTATGGAAACACTCCCATTTACCATTGCAACAAAAAGAATAAAATACCTAGGAATAAACCTATCTAAGGAAACAAAAGACCTCTATAAGGAAAACTGTAAGACACTGATGAAAGAAATTAAAGATGACACCAACAGATGGAGAAATATACCATGTGAAATGTGAAAATGAAATGTGAAAATGACTATACTACCCAAAGCAATCTACAGATTCAATGCAATCCCTATCAAATTACCAATGGAATTTTTTATGGAACTAGAACAAATCATCTCAAAATCTGTATGGAGACACAAAAGTTCCCGAATAGCCAAAGCAGTCTTGAGGGAAAAAGACAGAGCTGGAGGAATCAGACTCCCTGACTTCAGACTATACTACAAACCTACAGCCATTAAGGGAATATGGTACTGGCACAAAAACAGAAACATATATCAATGGAACAAGATAGAAAGCCCAGAGATAAACCCAGGCACCTATGGTCAACTAATCTATGACAAACGAGGCAAAGATATACAATGGAGAAAAGGCAGTCTCTTCAATAAGTGGTGCTGGGAAAACTGGACAGCTACATGTAAAGAATGAAATTAGAACATTCCCTAACACCATACACAAAAATAAACTCAAAACGGAT
>NC_041224.1:21840212-21840769 GCF_002837175.3 Physeter macrocephalus | reverse complement strand
TGTGGTACATATATACAATGGAATATTACTCAGCCATAAAAAGGAACGAAACTGAGTCATTTGTTGAGACGTGGATGGATCTAGAGACTGTCATACAGAGCGAAGTAAGTCAGAAAGAGAAAAACAAATATCGTATGTTAATGCATGTATGTGGAATCTAGAAAAATGGTACAGATGAACCTGTTTGCAGGACAGAAGTTGAGACACAGATGTAGAGAACAACTGTATGGACACCAAGGGGGGAAAACCGTGGTGGGGTGGGGATGGTGGTGTGCTGAATTGGGCAATTGGGATTGACATGTATACAGTGATGTGTATAAAACTGATGACTAATAAGAACCTGCAGTGTAAAACAAGAAACAAACAGAAAAACCAACTAACACTAAACTTTCTTTGGGTTATTTGTATGGAAATATGTTAATATAAATGTTTCAGACATTACATGAAATTTCTAAAAATCTTATATGTTCTGGTATAATGTTATAAGTCATAATTCTAGTTATTACTTTAAAATGTATATCTCAGAAATAACTAAATTTCCTTGTCAATTGCATTAT
>NC_041224.1:21838241-21839520 GCF_002837175.3 Physeter macrocephalus | reverse complement strand
ACTCAGAGGCAAAAAATATACAAATCAATTTTCACAGCAAAGTAAAGGAGCTGTTACAGTGGAGGATTACTGGACTGAATGCCAATATTATGACATAGTATGAGTGTGTTTCGTGTTTGGTAATTACAATAATTGTTGCTTTTGTTGTGGTCATCCATTTACAATGCTTGGTGTCAGTTTATCTCTTGTAAAAATAAAATACAGTGTGTGTGAAAAAAAAAGAATACTACCATTTGCAGCAACATGGGTGGACTTAGAGAATATTATGCTTAGTGAAATAAATCAGGGAAAAAATAATATATGCTATCACTTATATGTGGCATCTGAAAATAATACAAATGCATACATTTACAAAACAGAAACAGACTCACAGATATAGAAAACAAACTTGTGGTTATAAAAGGGGAGAGAGAAGGGGGGGAGGGACAAATTAGGGGTATGGGATGAACAGATACTAACTACTATATATAAAATAGATAAGCAGCAGGATATACCATATAGGACAGATAATTTTCATTATCTTGTATTAATCTATAATGCAATACAATCTGCAAAAATACTGAATGACTATGCTGTACACCTGAAGCTAACACAATATTGGAAATCAACTATACTTCAATAAAAGAAATGGAAATGTCTTTCAACAGAGGAATGGTTAAATAAGTTACAGCACAGTCATATGATAAAATATGCAGCAACTTAAAGGTGTGAGAAATGAAAGAAATCTATATCAATTTACTTGGATCAAAAAGTTTCACAATTTGCATGGAAACACAACAGACCCCAAATAGCCAAAGCAAACTTGAGAAAGAAAAATGGAGCTGGAGGAAATCAGGCTCCCTGACTTTAGACTATACTACAAAGCTACAGTAATCAAGACAGTATGGTACTGGCACAAAAACAGAAATATAGATCAATGGAATAGGCTAGAAAGCCCAGAGATAAACCCATGCACATATGGTCACCTTATCGTTGATAAAGGAAGCAAGAGTATACAATGAGAAAAGACAGCCTCTTCAATTACTGGTGCTGGGAAAACTGGACAGCTACATGTAAAAGAATGAAATTGGAACACTTCCTAATACCATACACAAAAATAAACTCAAAATGGATTAAAGACCTAAATGTAAGACTAGACACTATAAAACTCTTAGAGGAAAACACAGGCAGAACACTCTTTGACATTAATCACAGCAAGATCTTTTTAGATCCACCTCCTAGAGTAATGGAAATAAAAACAAAAATAAACAAATGGGACCTAATGAAACTTCAAAGCTTT
>NC_041224.1:21795340-21838072 GCF_002837175.3 Physeter macrocephalus | reverse complement strand
AAAAAAAAAAAAAAAACAAAACAGAGAACCCAATCTAAAAATGGGCAGAAGACCTAAATAGACATTTCCCCAAAGAAGATATACAGATGGCCAACAAACACATGAAAGGATGCTCAACATCATTAGTCATTAGAGAAATGCAAATCAAAACTACAATGAGGTAACCTCACACCGGTCAGAATGACTATCATCAAAAAATCTACAAACAATAAATGATGGAGAGGGTGTGGAGAAAAGGGAACCGTCTTGCACTGTTGGTGGGAATGTAAATTGATACAGCCACTATGGAGAACAGGATGGAGGTTCCTTAAAAAACAAAAAATAGAACTACCATATGACCCAGTAATCCCACTACTGGGCATATACTCTGATAAAACCAATATGTGGCACATATATACAATGGAATATTACTCAGCCATAAAAAGAAACAAAATTGAGTTATTTGCAGTGAGGTGGATGGACCTAGAGTCTGTCATACAGAATAAGTCAGAAAGTGAAAAACAAATACTGCATGCTAACACATATATATGGAAACTATAAAAAAAAAAGGTTCTGATGAACTTAGGGGCAGAACAGGAATAAAGATGCAGACGTAGAGAAAGGACCTGAGGACATGGGGAGGGGGAAGGGTAAGCTGGGCCGAAGTGAGAGTAGCACTGAAATATATACACTACCAAATGTAAAATAGATAGCTAGTGGGAAGCAGCTGCATCACACAGGGAGATCAGCTTGGTGCTTTGTGACCACCACAAAGGGTGGGATGGGAGGGTGGGAGGGAGACACAAGAGGGAGGGTATATGGGATATAGGTATGCATATAGCTGATTCACTTTGTTATACAGCAGAAAGTAACACAACATTGTAAAGCAATTATACTCCAATAAAGATGTTAAAAAAATTTACTTGGATCAGAGGTGAGGACAATCAATGCATACGATCCTCTCTTATTGTACAGAACATATATGTTCTCTGTGTGTCTGTGTGTGTGTATACGAAGAAATGTTTGGAAAAATATACTTGGCTTTGCTCCTAATAGGTTGTCGGGAGGAGAGGGCCCGTAGGTTCGAGGTGATTGGTAAATGGAGTCATTGGAAACAAAGTATAAGGTTTTATTTCATATATCTTTGTATAGCACGGATTATTTTACCTTTATAGATAGGTTTTCTAGCTGTAGTGATCACAGCAGGCAGAGTATCAAGTTCACCTTTCTTTTTGTTTAAGGTCAAATTTTTTCGATGCCCTAAAAAATAATAGTGTCACTAAATTATTCTAGAAATAACCTCATTTAAACTTTTAAAAAGTGAAAATAAATCTCATTAATCCACTTCTAAAGTACAGCTTCTGTATATATTTTTTTAATAATTTAGATAAAGCAGCTTTACTAACACAAATATTTTCTCTTTGATTTTACCTTGCCGTGTATTTGATATTTATAAACATCAACAATAAGGGTGTAAATCAAGAAAAAGAAATAACTAAAAAACTATATAAAAATGTTAGAGAAAGAGCTTTTTAAATAGTATGTCAGTAAAAAAAATACTTAAGCAATCAAATCAATAAATTCTCAAGTAAAGTTTTTATCTCTACATAGCTTTATCTTAAATAAAGCATATCTTTATTTAACAAAAAAAGAAGTTTGTATTCCTACAGTGAAAAATCTAGTGCTAGAATGGAGGGAGAGATGCTATAGAAATGCTGTTTTAAAGTTACATATTTTGAGCCCTGTTAAAAATAAAAGTATGTAATAATGAAAACAGTTTCAGTATGCTCACTTAGAGAAAAATACATTAAAATAAAATGCAGAATGTGCAGTATTTAGATGGTACTTTCTCAAAGTTAGTAGAAAAAATTACATTAATGTGTTTAATTTCCACAATATGTATCTTACAGAGAAATAAAGCATGATTATATAACACCACTGGAGCAATGGATAAGAAATAGGGTCTGTAAATTAGTTCTTAAATATTAGTGGATTAGATGGTTGGGAGATGATAATGCAAGGAAAGGAAGAAAATGAACATAACGTTTATTTTCCTTCACACTTACCCTCATGTTGACTCTTTCTATTGACCTTGCCTGGGATTGGACAAAAGAGGTATATATAAGTATAAGGAAGAGGATTATAAAATGGGTTTATCTCAGTCATCTGCAGGATCTATATAGTGTATAAGAAAGGAATGTTGAGAAAAAACTCAAGTTCCAATTTAGTGGTGGTGGGGAAGGAAAAGCCATGCCAGAGACACACCACTCATCCACTAAGAATGCATATATGTTAGATGAGCTTAATTCAGAATTTACTTTCACTTATGTTTTGCTAAACTGGTTATATGACTAAGGCTAGTACAATCTGGTAACTTCCATATAATTAAATCTTTATTCATTGAAAACATCACATTGTACACTAAAAATATTACAAATTACCTGAATGTTCTTTATTCAATGAAGGAAAGTGGAAGGTTTTATAAACACTTGACCCAGCCCTAGATGCTCTATGAAGTACTTTTGGACGTTCAGTCACATGGGGTGAAAAGTACTCATAAGGTTCTTCCAGAAATATTTAGAAAATAAGTTAGCTGTAAGATGGATCACACTTATAACTATTTTTATTTTTAATACTCACACATTAAGTTAGTTGCCAATAAAAATAAAATTAAATAAATTAAAATAATGAACATTAATTTTTTGAGATCATTAATTTAATTAAATAATAAAGATGTATATTTAGAAGACAGTTTGGAGATCAGAGCTAAGTAAAAGAAGCAAATAACAAAAGAACTCATAAGATTCCATTTCTATGAAATGTCCAGTATAGGCAAATTTTATACAGACAGAAATTAGATTAGTGGTTGCCTAGGGCTGGGGGAGTAAGAGGACTAGAGGAGAGAAGGCAGGGGGATTCTGTTTTCAAAGTGCTGAAAGCAAAAATTCACAACCAAGAATTTTATACCCAGAGAAACTATCATTCAAAAATAAAGATGAAACAAAGATATTCCTAAATTAAAAAAAAAATTAAGAGATTTTGATCTTATACTACCAGCCATGTCTTAAAAGAAATGCTAAAGGGAAAACCTCAGGCTGAAACAAAATGACACCCAAATGGTAACTCAAATCCACATGAAGAAATAAAAAAGCACCTTATATAGGTAAATATAAATGACAATATACATTTTTCTCTTTTCTTCAATTAACTGGCTAAAAAAGACTACTGCATAAAACTGTATTGCTGGACATATAAAATAAAACTCAATTTTATTTCTACATAAGAGCAATGAATAATCCAAAAACGAAATCAGAGAAACAATTTTATTTGCAATAGCATCAGAAGTAATTAAATTGTAATAAATTTAACAGAGGGGCACAGCTTTTACCACAAGTTACAAGACACTGCTCAGGGAAATTAAAGAAATCTAAATAAAGACATACATTCACTGGAATGAACAGTATTCCATTGTGTGTGTATGTGTATACATATATACGAATATTGTATATTTTATAGATTAATAATATCATATATAATTATTAACACATACAAAATAAAACAGCTATTTTGAATTCTTTATTGGGTAAATTGCAGACTTCCATGTCTTTGGGGTTGGTTTCTGGAAGATTATTGTGATCCTTTGGTAGTATCATGTTGCCTTGATTTTTCGTGTGGCTTGGGGTTTTGTGTGCTGTCTTCACAGTTGAAGTAGCAGTCACTTCCTCCAGTCTTTACTACTGCCTTCAGGGAAGAAATACCTTCCATCAGCACTGTTACAGACTCTGAGGCTTTCTCAGACCTTGAGTGGATACACCTACTCACACTTCTTGCTCCCTCTTGTGGCAGAATTCTTAAGCTTGTATATCTTTGGATTCTGCAAGGCATCAGCCCCAATGCTGACTGCCACCCTTTTGTTTCCCTAAAGTGGGGCTACAGCTCAAGTTTCTGGTTTCTCTCTGGTCCACAGACTCCGGCCTGCTTTCTCCAAGTGCTCCCTAGTTGTCCAACAAAGCTTGCGCTGCCGCCACCCTCAGGAGCATCCACAGGGAGTTGGCTGCAGCGTGAGGGAAAGTGGGTGAGGCATGCCTGTCGCTTGGGGTACCAAAGGCTAGCCAGGGGGATCCGCATGTGAGGCTTTCCCAGAAGTTCATGGGTGGGCTTTCTGATGGAGTTCACAGCATAGTCAGCAGGAACCGAATCCCTTTAATGCTCCCCCAAAATGTTATGTGCCTCTCTCCTGATCTCTTCTCACCCCAAATTTACTACTCTGGATGCTGCAGGAGAGAAATGAGTCTCTTTGGCAGTGTCCTGGACAGTTGGGGAAGCCTGGTGTTCATTCACCTGCTCTTCTTCCCACCCCACCTCTCACCCACCTCACAGGCTGGCCTTGCTTGGCCCAGCTGTGTCACCTTGGGGAAGGTGGGCAAAGTCAAACTGTTCCTCTTATCCACTCGAATGTGTCCAAATTCTTATTTTTCACTCCACTGGAGTGCTGGAACTTCTCCTCTAGAAACCCAGACTTCCATAAAGGCTCTCTTGTCTGTGGTGACTGCCCAAGTCAGGGTTATCCAGATGCTTCTGGACCATGGCCAAGAGGGGCTGGAACCAGTTCATAAGCTACTGAAGGGTCCACAGTCAGGATGGAGGTCTATCTTCCTATTATTTGATGCACAGGTGGATGAAACTCCTCTGGGTCCCTTGGCATATGATGCTGGATCCCAAACTCCCACAAAGTCACTTTTGTTCATGGATGGATGTCAAATTTTTGTTGATGAGGAGAGTTTAGGAGGGGTATCTTATGCCATCATGATGATGATGTCACCTGTCATATATTTGCAGTGAAGTCAGTTCTGTATATCCTAGTCTGCATTCCCTCCTGGGATCTCCCAACATCCTGGTTTTTGAATGCATAGTTTTACTGAGAAAATTAAAATTAACATATAATCAAATGATGGAAAAGATGACCTAAATTTACGGATCATTGACTGCTATATGCCTCTGTTTATTTTTTCCACCTTTTTGTAGGGGAGTGCCTACCGTGGAGTCTATCCTTGTCTGTGCTACTATATTGTTTGTGTGTGTGTGTGCTTTGTGGGAAGTCACATCACAGGAACTGTCTCTGAAAATGATTACAGATCACAAGACTGTGGTCTTTGGCACTGATGCCAAATTTTAATGAGAATCTGTGTAGCTCTTGGAAGAGCACGTGTATTTTGCATGCAAGGGGTAGGGATCATGGATATTTGCAAACAGAGGGAGCACTGGTGCACTGGATTCGACAACAGCTTCAACATGTCCTTGACTACCTGTATTCACGTCCTCCCACACAACTCTGATCTTAGTATATGACTTTAGTGAATGCAAGAAAAGCAAACAAATGCAAGCAGAGATGTCAAAATTGCTTGTTCATTAAGGTTTGCCCCACATGCTGTGCTAAGAACCTGAGGTTACAATGTAAACACCCCTAAGCCAACCAGCTGGAAGATGAGAGACATGTAGCCAGGTCACCTCCTGTGACACTTGAAAAGCTTATTTTCTCTTAGCTCCCAAACCACTCTTCTACATTCTGCTTTGTGGTACTGGATCTGGGATTCTAAAAACCACATTTTTGCTTTGCCAGGTAGCTCCAAGTTAGGCTGTGCAAATAGGGCAAGCTAGACGTAGATTGCAAGGTTGGAAAAGAAACAAGGGATTTGTTTCTCCCACTTGGTTACCAATGGGCTTCCTGAGAGCTCATATCCCTTTTCAGTTCTGGTGAACATCATGCCAGGAATGTTTCTTTTTCCCAGGAGCAGAAGTTCTTTCCATGACACAAATGGTTTGCATTCTTTCCAACATATGCAGATCAAGTTTTATTAAATTCTTACCACCCGAGACACTAGCAGTGCCTCCTCTTCAGAGGTACATCTGAGACTCTTCCTGCAAAATCAGCCAAGTAACATTCTTTACACTCAGAGGTCTCCTTCAGCCCTAATGGTGGAAACTTCTCCTGAAACTGCTTTCTCCATGTTACCTTACAATTCTTTTTACACTTTCAGCTACTTGGCTAACAATTTTATATTTAACTAGTTTTTTATTCTTGCTCTCTTTTCAAACAGTTAGTGTGGTCTCTATCTCCTGATGAACCCCAACTATATACCTGTATTGTCCCAAATAACAGTGAGCCAACTGCTAGACAAGTGAGTGAAGCCACTGACCACAAGCTGACCAAAGATGTATAAAGTTAGCCCAGCTCACAGCAGTCTACATTGCTAACTCCCAAATCGTGAACTGTATGAATAGTTATGCTTTAAGCTAAATAGTTTTTGGGTAATTGTTTAGTAAAATAACACTAACAAATGTGGAAAAAATTTAAAAAAGAATGAGATATGATTTAATAACTCTAAGATGGACATAAATGAAAAAACCCCCCACCAATCTGTATGGCTGACGGTTATGTAGAGAAAAGTATATTTTTCCCAAATTGCTGGTAAAAATGTTAACACCCTTTTAGGAAAAGTCTCACAGTATCTTTTAATATTAAAAATAAATATACGCTTTAACACTATCAATCCTGCGACACTACCCCAAAGAGATAAAAACATCAAATGTAATAATATATATTCATGGACACATTTAGTAGTGAAAAGCTTAAAAAGTCAATGACCTTTAATAGAAGAATGATCAAATAATTCTGCTAGTAAAAAGGATAAATTAAAGTTGTTTCATTTTCAGGCTTGCAAGGATTTATCTGTTTCTGAATAATAAGATGCAAAAAGAGTAAAATGAAAAACTGTACCACAAGAATCATTCTAAGTAATTATATAGTATTTTATATCTTTATATATAATTTTTTACCTTCATCATCAAAAGGTGATAAATTAATCACTTTTGTTTTATATTTACTTGGTGCAATGTGCCTGGCGTAGAAATCTTCTTGATGTGAGAATGCATTTTTGTTTTTAAATAAACTCATACCTAAAATAAAGTTTAAAAACAAAAATTATATGAAGTCTGAATATTTACACACTACTCCTCAAACTCCATGTATTAGTCTTTATGCATTTGTAATGTTTCCTTCCCACAGTTTGGCCACTCATCTATTACTGTTACTCCAGTTTCTATAAACTATTTCATCCTTTTTTCTTCCTTCTCTTTATTCTGTGTTCCTTGGTAGCATCTTTTTTTCCCTTCTACTTCACTGAGGTATACTTAGTATAAAAAATTGCGCATATTTATACATTTTGATGAATTTGAAAATATGCATACACCTGTGATGCCATCATGACAATCAAGGTAATAAAAATATCCATCGCCTCTAAAAGACTACTCTTTGTCTCCTTGCTTTTTTATGTTTATGTGGTAAGAACACTTAGCATGAAGCACTCCCTCTAACAATTTTTACATGCACAAGACTGTATTGTTAACTATAGACATAATGTTGTTCAGATCTCCAGAACTCACTCATGTAGTATAAATGTGACTTTACACCCATTTAACTACTACCCATTTCCCCCTACCCCCAGGCCCCTGGAAACCACCATTTTATTCTCTGTTTCTGTGAGTTTGACTATTTTACATCTCATATAAGTGAAATTATGCATTATCTGTCCTTCTGTGACTGGTTTATTTCATTTAGCATTAATACCTTTCAGGTTCATCCTTGTTGTTGTGTATGGAAGGACATCCTTATCTTTTAAGACTGAATAATATTCTATTATATGTCTATACCATATTTTCATTTTTCCTCAGATTTATTGAGACATAATTAACATAAAACATTGCATAAGTTTAAGGTGTACAATGTGATTATTTGATACATGAAAGGATTACCACAATAGGGTTAGTTAAAACCTCCATCCCCACACATAATTACCTTTTTAAATTTTGTAGTAAGAACATTGAAGATCTACTCTCCTAGCAACTTTTAACTATTGTCATCACACTGTATATTAGATCCCAGGACTTATTCTTCTTCTCCCTAGAAGTTTGTACCCTTTAACCAACATCTCCCCATATCCTCCAACCCACAGCCCCTGGTAACCACTATTCTACTGTTTCTGAGTTCAGCTTTTTTAGATTCCACATATGAGTGATATCATACAAATGCTTTCTGTCTCACTTATTTCACTTATATAATGACCTCAAGTTCCACACTGTCCCAAATGGCAGGATTTCCTTTTTTTATATAGCTGAATGATATTCGATTGATTATCTGTCTTTATCTCTTTATCTGTCTTCAGACACTTAGTTGTTTCTAAGACTTGGCTATTGTGAATAATGCTGCAGGGAATACGGGAGTGCAGGTATCTCTTTTAAATAGTGACTTGACTTCTTCAGCTATGTACCCAGAAGTGGAATTGCTGGATCATACGACAGTTCTATTTTTAATTTTTGGAGGAACATCTATACTGGTTTCCATAGTGGCTGTATCAACTTACAATCTCACCAACAGTGCACAAAGGTTCCCTCTTCCCCACATCCTCACCAACTTTTATCTTTTTGATAATAGTAATTTTAACAGGTGTGAGATGATATCTCACTGTGGCTTTGATTTGCATTTTCTTGATTAGTGATGTTGAGCACCTTTTCATGTATCCATTAGCCATTCATATATCTTCTTTGGGAAAATGTCTATTCAGGCCTCTTCCCATTTATAGTCACATTGTTTGTTTGTTTTAATATTGAGTTGTATGAGTCCTTATATACTTTGGATATTAACCCCTTATCAGATAGATGGTTTACAAATCTTTTCTCCCATTCCTTAGGTTGCCTTGTGATTTTTGATGGTTCCTTTTGCTGTGTAAAAGATTTTTAATTTGATGTTGTCCAAGCTGTTGACTTTTGGTTTTGTTGCTTGTGCTTTTAGTGCAATGTCCGAAATGTCATTGCCAAGAGCAATGTCACGGAGCTTTTTCACTATGTTTTACTGTAGGAGTATTGAGGTTTTAGAGCTCACATTTAAATATTTAATTCATTTTGAGTGAAACATTGTAAACAATATAAGATACAGGTCGAATTTCATTCTTGCATATGGATATCCAATTTTCCAAAACCATTTATTAAAGAGACTATCTTTTCCCCATTTGTAAGATATTCTCTGTAGATGATATGATATTTTTTTCTTATTGAAGTTGATTTACAATGTTGTGTTAATTTCTGCTGTACAGCAAAGTGATTCAGTTATATATATGTATACATTTTTTATATTCCTTTCCATTATGGTTTATCACAGGATATTGAATACAGTTTCCCTGTGATTTACAGTAGGACCTTGTTGTTTATCCATTCTATATATAATAGTTTGCATCTGCTAATCCCGAACTCCCAATCCATCCCTCCCTGATCCCCTCCCCCTAGGCAACCACAAGTCTGTTCTCTATGTCTGTGAGTCTCTTTCTGTTTCATAGATAGGTTCATTTGTGTCATATTTTAGATTCCACATATAAGTGGTATCACATAGTATTTTTCTTTCTCTTTCCGACTTACTTCACTTAGCATGATGATCTCTAAGTCCATACATGTTGCTGCAAATGGCGTTATTTCATTCTTTTTTATGGCTGAGTAGTACTGCATTTTATATATGTACCACATCTTCTTTATCCATTCATCTATTGATATACATTTAGTTTGTTTCCATGTCTTGGCTACTGTGAATAGTGCTGCTATGAACGTAGGGGTGCATGTATCTTTTTGAATTACAGTTTTGTCCAAATATATGCCCAGGAGCGGGATTGGTAGATCATATGCTCACTCTATTTTTAGTTTTTTTGAGGAAACTCCATACTGTTTTTCATAGTGGTGGCACCAATTTACATTCCCACCAATGGTGTATGAGGGTTCCCTTTTCTCCACATCCTCTTCAGCATTTGTCATTTATGGATTTTTTAATGATGGCCATTCTGAATGGTGTGAGGTGATACCTCATGGTAGTTTTGATTTGCATTACTCTAATAATTAGTGATGTTGAGCATCTTTTCATATGCCTGTTGGCCATCTGTATGTTTTCTTTGGAGAAATGTCTATTTAGGTCTTCTGCCCATTTTCTGATTGGGTTGCTTGTTTCTTTGATATTGAGATATATGAGCTGTTTGTATACTTTGGAAATTAAGCCCTTGTCAGTCGCATCATTTGGCAAGGCTCTTTTTTTATGGTCTTGACTCGAGCAATATAAGCCCTAGATTTCATGGCTGAATGGTGCCACTGGCTTTGCTCTGCTGAAGATCAGCTTTGCCTGCTGTACTCTCTGCTTAAGTGTTGCTTGGATACAAACCCTCCAAATGTTCTGGCCAGGCTTTCTGGCCAGGAAGGGCCAGGAGCTACACTCAGGAGTGAGGCAAAATTGAGCTCCCCTGCCTGGGCAGAATGGGAGGGCCACCTGCAAGCAGGCCCCCTGGTCTTCCTGATCAGGCTTTCTGGTCAAGAGGGGCCGGGAGCTTTGTCCAACAGTTGGTGGGGGCTATTAATTAGCTCCCTGCCTGGGCCAAGCAGGGATACTGACTCTAATCCCTCTAAGGCTCTTTGAAGTCTTGACTCAAGCTGACCTGCTCCCCAAGTTCCCTGGTTAAATGGTGCCACTGGACTTGCTCTATGGACAATCAGCTTTGCCTGCCATACTCTTCACTCAAGAAGTGCTCCATAGTTTCCAGGTGTTCTGACTCATCTGCCTGGTAAGGTGGGGCAAGGAGCTACTCAGCAGTATATCAAGCTAGGACTCAGCTCCCCTGCTTGGAGGGGGTAGACAGGGCTCCAGAGCTGTCAAGGCTCTTCATTTGAGGAACCAAACCATACAGACCTGCATCTCAATGTGTCACCTGGTGAGACTGTGCCACCCTCTTGTTTCTCTAGATGAGCAAAGCTGCTGGTCAGGACTACTGCTTGGGTACTGCGGGTAGGAACTTGGTCTGCCAAGATCCCAGTGCTGGTTGTTGCAAGCCCCTCCCCCTTCTCTGTCACAATCAGATTCCCAGTAGTCAAGCCCAGCAGATTACCCCAAAATCCCTGTGGTAAGAAGTGAGGGCTCTCAAGAAGTGACCCACAATGCTGGTAGAGCTGGAAATCCATGCTGGGCTCTTGTTTCAAACTGGAGGAATTGAGGGCTGAGGGGAGACTTCTTGGTGTGGTGCTGCACCAGTCTGGGGGAAGGGCAATATGGTCAGTGTGTAGCCGCTCCTCTTATCTGTCTAATGTGGTGTGTCTTGGTCTCTGTTGTGCAGGGGGTGCGCTACAGCCTCACTCCCATGTTCTAGGATTTTCTCAGTGGTGTCTGGTCCATGAATAGTTTTTAGTCATTCTTCTTGTGAGGAGGAGTGACATCAGGAATGACCTATGTTACCATCTTGATGACATCACTCCTCACCTTTTATGGTACTGATGTCATAATTTACCTTTTGTTTATATTGTGTATCCATTACCGTAGCTGTAGTTATTTTTAATATTTTTGTCCTTTAACCTTTATGATAGGTTTAACACACCACCATATTACAGCATCAGAGTATTTGAAATTTGACTATATACTTACCTTTAATAGGGTGTTATATATTTTCATATCACTAATTAGTGTGCTTTCATCTCAGCTTGAAAAACTCGTTTCAATATTTCTAATAAAGCAGTTCTACTGGTGATGAATTCACCCAGCTTTCCTTTGTTTGTGAGTCTTATCTCACCTTCATTTCTAGAGGACAGCTTTGTCTGGCTGCTATGAACATAGGGGTGCATGTATCTTTTTGAATTACAGTTTTGTCCAAATATATGCCCAGGAGCGGGATTGGTAGATCATATGCTCACTCTATTTTTAGTTTTTTTGAGGAAACTCCATACTGTTTTTCATAGTGGTGGCACCAATTTACATTCCCACCAATGGTGTATGAGGGTTCCCTTTTCTCCACATCCTCTTCAGCATTTGTCATTTATGGATTTTTTAATGATGGCCATTCTGAATGGTGTGAGGTGATACCTCATGGTAGTTTTGATTTGCATTACTCTAATAATTAGTGATGTTGAGCATCTTTTCATATGCCTGTTGGCCATCTGTATGTTTTCTTTGGAGAAATGTCTATTTAGGTCTTCTGCCCATTTTCTGATTGGGTTGCTTGTTTCTTTGATATTGAGATATATGAGCTGTTTGTATACTTTGGAAATTAAGCCCTTGTCAGTCGCATCATTTGGCAAGGCTCTTTTTTTATGGTCTTGACTCGAGCAATATAAGCCCTAGATTTCATGGCTGAATGGTGCCACTGGCTTTGCTCTGCTGAAGATCAGCTTTGCCTGCTGTACTCTCTGCTTAAGTGTTGCTTGGATACAAACCCTCCAAATGTTCTGGCCAGGCTTTCTGGCCAGGAAGGGCCAGGAGCTACACTCAGGAGTGAGGCAAAATTGAGCTCCCCTGCCTGGGCAGAATGGGAGGGCCACCTGCAAGCAGGCCCCCTGGTCTTCCTGATCAGGCTTTCTGGTCAAGAGGGGCCGGGAGCTTTGTCCAACAGTTGGTGGGGGCTATTAATTAGCTCCCTGCCTGGGCCAAGCAGGGATACTGACTCTAATCCCTCTAAGGCTCTTTGAAGTCTTGACTCAAGCTGACCTGCTCCCCAAGTTCCCTGGTTAAATGGTGCCACTGGACTTGCTCTATGGACAATCAGCTTTGCCTGCCATACTCTTCACTCAAGAAGTGCTCCATAGTTTCCAGGTGTTCTGACTCATCTGCCTGGTAAGGTGGGGCAAGGAGCTACTCAGCAGTATATCAAGCTAGGACTCAGCTCCCCTGCTTGGAGGGGGTAGACAGGGCTCCAGAGCTGTCAAGGCTCTTCATTTGAGGAACCAAACCATACAGACCTGCATCTCAATGTGTCACCTGGTGAGACTGTGCCACCCTCTTGTTTCTCTAGATGAGCAAAGCTGCTGGTCAGGACTACTGCTTGGGTACTGCGGGTAGGAACTTGGTCTGCCAAGATCCCAGTGCTGGTTGTTGCAAGCCCCTCCCCCTTCTCTGTCACAATCAGATTCCCAGTAGTCAAGCCCAGCAGATTACCCCAAAATCCCTGTGGTAAGAAGTGAGGGCTCTCAAGAAGTGACCCACAATGCTGGTAGAGCTGGAAATCCATGCTGGGCTCTTGTTTCAAACTGGAGGAATTGAGGGCTGAGGGGAGACTTCTTGGTGTGGTGCTGCACCAGTCTGGGGGAAGGGCAATATGGTCAGTGTGTAGCCGCTCCTCTTATCTGTCTAATGTGGTGTGTCTTGGTCTCTGTTGTGCAGGGGGTGCGCTACAGCCTCACTCCCATGTTCTAGGATTTTCTCAGTGGTGTCTGGTCCATGAATAGTTTTTAGTCATTCTTCTTGTGAGGAGGAGTGACATCAGGAATGACCTATGTTACCATCTTGATGACATCACTCCTCACCTTTTATGGTACTGATGTCATAATTTACCTTTTGTTTATATTGTGTATCCATTACCGTAGCTGTAGTTATTTTTAATATTTTTGTCCTTTAACCTTTATGATAGGTTTAACACACCACCATATTACAGCATCAGAGTATTTGAAATTTGACTATATACTTACCTTTAATAGGGTGTTATATATTTTCATATCACTAATTAGTGTGCTTTCATCTCAGCTTGAAAAACTCGTTTCAATATTTCTAATAAAGCAGTTCTACTGGTGATGAATTCACCCAGCTTTCCTTTGTTTGTGAGTCTTATCTCACCTTCATTTCTAGAGGACAGCTTTGTCTGGTAAAGTATTCTTTTTAGGCAGTTTTTTTTTTTCTTTCAACACTTTGAATATATCATCCTACTCTCTCCTGGCCTGCAATGTTTTTGCAGAAAAAGCTTCTAATAGCTTGATAAGGATTCACTTGTATGAGAGAAATATTTTCCTCTTGCTACTTTTAAAATTCTATCTTTGTTTTTGATTTTAGACAGTTTTATTATAATATTTCATGGTAGATACTGTTGTGAATTGAAATTTGGGGGTGATTTATTAGCTTCATGACCTTGGACATTCAAATCTCTCCCTAGATTTGGGAAGTTCTCAGCCATTACTTCTTTAGATAAGTGTTCTGCCGCCTTCTCCTTATCTTCTCCTTCTGGGACTCCAATCATTTATATATTATTTAGCTTATTGTCCTATAGTTCACAGTTTTACTTCATTCTTTAAAAATTTTTTTTCTTTACTCTTCTTTGTATAATTCCAAAGGTACTGCCTTCTGCTTCACATATTCTCTCTTCCTCTAGATCCATTATGATGTTAATATTCTCTATTGCATTTTTCATTTCATTCACTGTATTCTTCAGCCCCAGAATTTGATTCGATTTTAATGATTTCTACTCTCTGCTAAACTTCTCATTTTATTTGTGCATTGTTTTCCTGCTTTTGTTGACCTGTCTTTCTGTGTTTTCCTGTAGCTTGCTAACCTTCCTTAAAACAGCTATTTTGAACTCTTTATCAGTTAAATTGCAAACCTCCTTTTCTTTGGGGTTATTGGAAAATTATTGTATCTCGTTCATGGTATCATCATGTTTCCTTGATTTTTCATGTTCCTTGATGTTTGTACTGCTGTCGTTCCATTTGAAGAAGCAGTCACCTCCTCCTTGCTTTACTGATGGCTTTTCAGAAATAAATCCTTTCTAACAGCCCTGCTGAGGATTCTGAGGCTTTCTTAGACCTTTCCTATGAGTACATCTACTCTACACTTCTTGCTATCTTTTGTGGCAGAATTCATAAGCTTGTATGCCTTCTTCCTATCCTGTAATGCCAGACTGGTTGCTGCCAGCTTCCATTTTGCCTTCCCTCTGGCAGTGTTGTATGTTCCATTTTGTGGTTTCTACAAGGCCTTCAGATTTGGGCCTGCTTTCTGTGGGTGCTCACTAGCTGTCTGTAAAAGCTAATTTTTGCTGCCATGGGGAACACACACAGGGAGCCAATCACAGGGTGAGGGTTTGTGGGTGAGGTGCATGGAGTGTTGGAAATGTGTATGGGCCAGTTTTAGGGGGTTCACAGGTGATGTGTGGGACTCCCAATGGAGTCCTTGACATGGTTAGCAGTATCCACATCCCTTTCATATATTCTATTCTGAGCCCTGGCTGCTGTTCTCTCAGCCACTCACCACTCCCAGTCATGCAGCTAATGACACAGATCTCTGGATGGGACAAGAGAGAAATGGGTCTCTTGACAGTGTCCTGTACAGCTAGAGAAGCTGGGCAGTCACTCATGTTCTCACTTTCCCCCATGGGAGGAGAAGGGCTCTTTTGGCACCAAGGTTTGCTGTCCTGGGGGAGGAGTGAGGCAGGTAAACTGTCCTTCTTACCCTCTTCAATGCCTCCAATCTTGGATTGTTTTAAAAATTCCAACAGCGTGCTGAAACTTTTCTGCTTTAACTCCTGGACTTCCACAAAGGCTCTCTTGTCTGTGGGTGATTGTCAAGTTGGTTTTCTTTGGGTGGAAGATGGTAGAAAACTCCTGTTCTACCTTGTTGATGTCACCACTGTAAAATTCCTTCTCTCTTGCCAAATATTCTGGAAGGAATTTCACTCATTGTCTTAGTTCCCTGATTTGTCCAATTCTTTCAAAGTCATTTAGAGAACTTTTTTCCTTCTGGTTGAGAAAGATTCTTTTGTAAAGAAAGGTTCTTCTTTTATAGCATTTTGATGGAGTAACATTTTTAGTATTTGCAAATGTACATGTACAAGAGCTCTTCCTACTCTTCGTGGGTAAATTAATTAGCAGCAAAGCCCTCACTTTTTTTTTTTCTTTTAAATGGATACGGAGGGTGGCACACATGGCTTTTCTCTGAAGGACAGTTTCCATTCTTAGCATCTCCCTTAATTTTGACCTGTATCACAACCCTGTTTTACTTTGAAGCAGAATATTCACTTCTTTATTTGATCTGTACACTATATTTAGAAGGATGCATTTATAAGAACAGTTTTGGAGATCAGAGCTCTATGCATGAAACACTGGCTTCCCCGCACCCCATTCAATCAATGTTCATAAGATTTATATTTCATATATCCTACTTATTATAAAAGTAATATGTGCTATTGTAGAACACTCCCATTTAAACAAAAATTATAAACCTCATCTTATTTTATCAGTGGCTAGAGATTAAACTGAAGCCACAGCCTGAGAGGTTGTTACTGAGAAAATAAAATATTGTTGACACAATTTACTCCAGAAGCCATGACTCTAAGCTAGCCATTCATATTTGTCAAACAAGAGTAGACTCTGGGGAGGATATTCAAATTACTAAAAATAAAAGCCTTAAGGCATGTTAGGGTAATGGGGCCATACTGTCATGTTTATGTTTATTCTTAATTTTATTTTCATGAAAGCATCAAGCCTAGATTGTTTGTATGAAAATATTTTGGTACAGCTTGGTATTCCAATTTAAATGTAATTTTGAATGCAGTAGTACAGGAGACTAGCTATCCCAAATGACCTCTCTAATTCCAAGAACTAAAATGCTACATTAAAAAATGTACTTTAAAAAGTATTGCTGAGATGGCATAAAAATATACTCTAGAGACCAAAAAGGAAGTAAAAGCAGTTAACTTGGGAATTCCTACTAAAAAGGAGTGTGTATGTATGTGTGTGTGCATGCACACACATTTTTTATAAACCTGACTGACCTGCAATAATGTGGGTAGTGGGGAGGAAGACAAGGTGGGAAATTCCATAATGAAGAATAATTAAAAATAAAGAGGGCACAATATTTTGGAATATATTTGTATAGAGCATCATTATACACTCTTTATGACTGCATATGATAAAAGCTGAGAAGGGAGGGATTGGGATTGTAACATCATAGATAGGGAACCATTAGAATGTTGTGTATTTTATGTTAGTGTTACATATTTTCTGGGTGTTTAAAATATTTCATACGGAGTAAAATTTTAAAAGCATACTACAAAAAGTATTCTAAGTAGCTAGATATTTATTTTAAATTGTTATATCTCTTATTTTAAATGTCAGAGGGTGAAAAATTGATCACATTTGTTGAGAATTTACTTGGTGCAATGTGCCGGTAAAAAAACTGTTTGATGTTGTGTGGACATATATTTGTTTTTAAATAAATTCTCACCTAAAGTAAAATTAAAAAGAAAAAATTCACA
This sequence comes from Physeter macrocephalus, assembly GCF_002837175.3. Classification (NCBI taxonomy): domain Eukaryota; kingdom Metazoa; phylum Chordata; class Mammalia; order Artiodactyla; family Physeteridae; genus Physeter; species Physeter macrocephalus. Next base: position 21,821,009 of record NC_041224.1, on the reverse strand, counting down.
CAGACACCATTACTATTTGCACACTACTTCCCAAACTCCATGTATTAGTCTTTGTTTCTGCAGTTTTTCTTCCCACATTTGAGTTGTTACTTTTCTATCACTCCAATTTCTATAAACTAATTCTTCATTTTCTCTTCCTTTTCTTTGTTCTGTGTTCTTAGGTAGCATCTTACTTAATTTTGACCTTTAATCTAACCATATTTTATCTTAAACAAGTATATTTATTTCTATATTTGATCTGTACTCTCCTTTCAATACCTTTTCTCTTAGCAATTAATATTGCTAATATAAAATTTTCTTTAGAGCATTTAATTATAAACTCACCATTAATAAGTATAAAATAATTAATTTTGTTGATAAAAGGCATGACATTTTAAATTGAATGGATGTAAATGAAAGCACTTTATTGCTGTGTCTAAGGCTGTTATTCAAAACTGACAAGGACTCCTATTGATAAAAGCAACACTGAAGCAAAAATTAATTGAAAGAACCTAACCAAAAATACTCTGAAAATTAAAGACATGGAAAAATGGCTTATCGTAATACACCAAATTTAACTGCTTGTTTCCAACAATTTCATTTTTATACCACCAGCTTTTCCCCAGTTAAAAGCTGTTGGAGCAAGTAATATTTATTTGATTCACTTATAACCCAACTTTTTTACAGGAATAAAAGCGAGAATATAATAAAATAAAGCATTCAAAAGCAAAGTTTCAGAAATATTGCCTTAAATTCCAGTGAAAACACATATTTTGGTGCTTATATCTGAGGATTCAGTTACTTTCCAATGCTAGCTTTCAGCATCAATTCTGTAAAAAGTTCGTAACGACAGTATTTCTTGCAACGAAGAGAAATGTATTGAACCCTGTTACTCCAGGACTAAAGCAGTAATCTGTGAATAATAAAACTCAGCTAGAGAACTCCACTCTAGTAGAGATATAAATTTACACACCAACTTAATTATGTAGAGGAAATTGGTAATCAGTGAAATAACTGTTATATTCCTCTTCTTATACCACTCATCAACTAGCTTTTTTTGCTTTTTCAATTTCAAAGCAATGTTCCTTTCTAAGCCAGCAAGAAAGTGAGTAGAATCGCAGTTATAAATACATAAACAAAGCATATTATAAGGTCATTAGAGCATTGGATTATGTGGATTACTTTCCAAATGGATGAGATTACAACTAAAAAAAATCCAGCTAAATTTCCATTGGTAGTAAATACTAGAATTTAACTAATTATAAGAGGAAATTCAAGAAGATTACGGCCCATTAATACTAACATACAGTTACTGTTATCATTAATGATTCATAGTTAATTAAATCCCAGAGAAGACATAAACCATAAATATTAGACTTGGAAAATTCTTGTTCTTACCAGGGTGACTCTTATGATGTTTCTTGAGTTCATCAATTGCTTTTTCTCTTCCAACAGTATCTCTCATGTGTTCTCCATCAGTCTCTATGGATATAAACCAAATTTCAAAACACATTCTAAGGTAACCATTAACATACATGTATGTGTATTTTTGTGTCTGTGTGTAGTACTAACTTAATTAGTACTTGTATTATCGAAGAGAAAAAATATAATGTCTGCATTGCACAATCATAAAACATTAGAATTTGAAGGGCTCTTAGCAATCATATAAGCCTCATGATACTGAAGCTTAGAGATGTTTTGTGATTTGATTGAAAACACACACCAAGATAAAGCAAAACTGAGTACAAGATGATGCCCCATAATTCCTTAACCAGTGCTTTTCATACACAGTGCACTGTCCCATACAAACTTTAGTCATCTTGGGGAGTTCGTGTAAGTGATATAACTGCCAAGTTTACACTAAGAGGACACTCATACTGTAAGGATATACCTATGAGTGGAACGTGGCATTTTTTCCCCACTGGTCAAGAGACAAAGCATGGTCCCACATCACGGAAAGTTACTACCAGGCAGAAATTCTTTGACTCTCTCAAGAATGTTTAATGCCATTTTTAAGGCTATGTAAATCAAGTAGACATCAAAGATGTAGAAGAGTAACAAGATATTCTGTGGTCTAAGAAAAACTGCCTATCAGGTCCTCTTACTATGTACACCTTGCAGCTGGGGAGGGGGAAATGGGTAAATCTGCAGCAGTACCAGCACTGGGACTGCATCCCATTCGAGTTTTTATGTGATTTGGACATTTGGCGGGATTTAGAAAGTACTAACTAGGTCAAAGGAGAGGAATAACATTCATGTATTTTGTTTTAATACATGGAAGTTATTAAAGAAAAATTCATATTGAAAAAGGGGTTAAGGGGCTTCCCTGGTGGCGCAGTGGTTGCGCGTCCGCCTGCCGATGCAGGGGAACCGGGTTCGCGCCCCGGTCTGGGAGGATCCCGCGTGCCGCGGAGCTGCTGGGCCCGTGAGCCGTGGCCGCTGAGCCTGCGCGTCCCAAATGAGTAGATATAATTGACGCTCTCTGGTTTTTCTCCAACTGGTATAGGTTAAGAATGACAGGCCCAGTTGAAAGAAGCATGTAAAGATGCTTATATAAGCAAGGAAGCATTAAGAAGAGCATTTGATAGCAGATAGAATTAAGGACGAGGGAAAAGGGAGTATGTGCTAGAGAAATCTGCAATCTAGTAAGAATCACAATTTCCCTCTTCACAATACCCTCCCACTGCTTAAATTATTTTTTAAGCCTACCCTTCCTGAAGTTCCTAGTATATGATTCACACTTTACTGTTTCTTTGCATGTCTCATATTTTTGGGGGGTTTATACTGGGCATTCTAGACAATATCTTGTAAGAAATCTGGATACTGAGTTCCCCTCCCCTTTGGAGGCTTGCTGTTGCTGTTTGCCTGATTATTTATTTAGTGACTTGGCTGGAATATATTCTATTGTAGAGAAGTCTCCTTCTCTGCAGTGTGAATCTTCTAATGTTGCTCCTCTGGGGGCACAGACTTGGGCATGCAAACGGTCACCTTTGGATGACACTTGTTTTTCCCGTTGACTGTCTCTTTCCCTTGTTTTTCTGTTAAGCTCTCTGCCTCCTTTAATATCACACCAAAGATCAAGAAGCACTGTGTCAAACACTGTAACACCAAGACAAGGGGCAGTAGTGTAAACTACGGACTATATAACAAAACTAAACACCTCTACTTCACCTGAGATACTGAAAATGTGCCTGGTATTTTAATTATATAGAGGGAATTAGTAAGCAATGAAATTTCTCTTTTAATCCCATTCATAAGCTAGCCTTTCTGCTTTTGCAACTAGCCTGAAAAAGAAAGTGAGTAGCACTTAAAATGCTTCCATCAAGAATATTCCAAGCTCACTATACCACTGAAATTTTGAGGATCACTTTTTAAATGAAGGAGTTCTAAAATTCACAATATGTAAATCCATCGATAATAACTTTTGGAGTTCCACTAATTATTATAGGAGGGAATTTATGAAGACATTGCATCATGTAATAACAGCTTATAGGTACTGTAATCAGATTCAAACTTAAATAAACTTAAATAAACTCTAGATAAGATAAATAAGCCAGAACAGACTTGCAATATTGTTACCAGGATAACTCTTGGATTGTGTCTTGATTTCACCCTTTATTATACCTTTTCCAACAGCATCTGGGAAGTGCTCTGTATCAGTGTCTATAGAAATAAACAGTTTCAAAACACTTTTGTAAGGTAAATATTAACATGTAGTTGTGTTTGTTTGTAACACTCCTTTAATTAGCATTATTTTATTATAGAAGAATTATAATGAAATGTCTTACTTTCAGAATCAGTACACGTTAGAATTGGAAGAGCCATTGGCAACCATATAAGCCTCACTATGTTGTAGCTTAGAAATGGTTAGTGATTTGACCAAGACCACATAGTCAGGTAGCAATAAAACTGATCTATAAACTGATGCCTCATTAATTCCTTAACTAGAGCTTTTTCCATAAAATACAAAGTCTCTTGCAAATTTAAGTCATCCTATAGAGTTTATCTTAATAAATATAACTGTCTTGTGTACATTAAAAGCACATTCATATCATAAGGATATATCTGGTGAGGCCAGGCATGACATTTTTTTCCCAGACCAAATTGCAAACAATGGGCATCATAGTCACAGAATGTTACTGTGAGGCAGAAATTCTTTGACTTGTCCAGGAATATTTTAATTCCTTTTTTAAAGGCCATGTAACTATATGTCAGTAGACATCAGTGATGGAGGAAAAACAACAAGTAATTTGTAGACTGGGATAAAGTACCCTCTCAGTTTCTCTTAACACGTAGACCTACGTGGGGAGGAAGAAATGGGTAATTTGTAGGAATGTGAGCATTGGTATTGCACTCCTTCCATTTGAGTCTTTATGTGATTTTCACTGTTTTGCTGGATTCAGAAATGATGATATAGGTCCAATGATAGAAAAAAAATGAAATTTATTTAAAAGATTTTATTTTGCAAAAGGAATAATTAGAATTGGTGACTCTGAGTCACCTGTTGCGTAAAGTTTTGTGTGGGCAAAAATTGGTTCTAACACCGCATGTAAATGAAGTTGGAACCTGTCATATCCAGAATTTATAGATTGGAAGTCTTGCTTCAGAGAAATCGCTGAGCCCATGAATATTTCAAATACTCTCTATCACTGAGGCAGCACAAATTTATCACCACTGGAATCTAAACAAAGGTGAAGACCACATGGGGTATCACTACTAAAATCAAAGACACGTTGGATTGGGCAGAACAAGTTTTTAGTAATTAAGTTACAGCATTTGTGAAAGTAATGTCTGCTATAGCAACACATAACTGGAGAACATCAGCAGACAAACTTTAGCCCTCTGGTCTTTCTCCAACAGAAATAATTAGAAGAACTGATTCATTTGATCTGAGAAAGCAAAGGACCCTTAGGTGAGCAGGGAGGCAGTGAGAACAGCCCTTGAGGGCAGACTGAATTAAAAACTGGGAGCATAATAAATGATATGGGGTGGAGAAACCTAATCTATTAAGAGCCACAATTTTGCTCCTTCACAACATCCTCCCACTGCTTTTAAGTATTTGAAAAAAATCCTATCCTGCTTGGAGTTCACTAAACCATTTTTTAAAAAAACATTTAACATACTATACAATATGCCCATTTAAAATGTATAATCAATGGTTATTAATATATTCATAGAATGTGTAACAATCACCATAGTCAATTTTAGAATCAACTTCAGAGTCATACTAATTAAATTCCAGGTAAATGTAGAAACATGACTGACACGTAGTTTTATTCTCTTATCTTCATTTTTGTGCTACTGAATTACATGTTACACATATAAAATTAAAGACATTGTTAAAATTGTTCTTATAATTATTTCTTTATGAACCTTTATAACTTTTAAAGAAGATGAGAGACAAAAAGTTAGAGCAAGTTGGTATATATTTACACTGTTTGTTATATTAGCATTCTTATTTACAATCTTTGGTTCTTTTCATTGGTTCCTATGGACTCAAGTTACCATCTAGTGTCACTTTCTTACTTAAATTCATCCTTGTTCACACCATCTTCTTTGTACAGCTCTGTGAAATATATGTCTGTATGTTAGAGGCCCAACAATACATTTTATACCTATTGTGTTATACAATTGCCTTTTAAATCAGTTAAAAGAAGAGACAAGGGCTTCCCTGGTGGCGCAGTGGTTGCGCGTCCGCCTGCCGATGCAGGGGAACCGGGTTCGCGCCCCGGTCTGGGAAGATCCCACGTGCCGCGGAGCGGCTGGGCCCGTGAGCCGTGGCCGCTGAGCCTGCGCGTCTGGAGCCTGCGCTCCGCAACGGGAGAGGCCACAGCAAAGGGAGGCCCGCATACCACAAAAAAAAAAAAAAAAAAAAAGAAGAGACAAATATGCATTTACATGGTCTTTTGCAATACTAGAATTATTCTAAGCCATTTTTTGTTTGTTTTGTTTACTTTTTATTTCTTTTTTGTGTATTCAAATTACTGTGTGAGATCATTCACTTTCAGCGGGAAAAACTTCCTTTAGCATTTCTTGTAAAGTGGGTCTGCCAGCAATATATTCTCTGGAATTTTTTACTTGGGAATTTCACCATTTTTGAAAGATAGTTTGCCTGATATAAGTTTCTTGGTTGACAGATTTTTCTTTCATCATTTCAATATTCCATTCCACTGCCTCTGGCCTCCATAGCTTCTGTTGCTAAATGAAGGTTACTGGGATTCTGTTTTACACAATCAGTTGGTTTTCTCCTGTTGCCTTCAAGATTTTATCTTTGTCTTTGTCTCTCAACATTTTTACTATGATGGGTCTGGTTGTAGATTCTTTTGTGCTTATTCTATTTAAATTTCACTGAGGTTGAATGTGTAGATTCATAATTTTCATTGAATAGTTTTCACAATTTTCAGCCATCTTTTCAAATATTTTTACTGTTCCTTTCTCTCTCTGTTCTCCTAGTATCCCCATACCTTTAGTTTGCTGTTTCTTTCTTCAGACTAATCCAATCTCTTGAACCCCTTAGGCAATATTTTCATTTCATTGCTGTACATTTCAACCACAGAATTTGCTTTGGGTTCTTTTACATTAATTTTTATTTTTAGTTGATAATGTCTATTTTACAAAATATTTTCATGGTATCTTCTTTTTTTAAAAGTTTTTTTTTTTTTGATGTGGACCATTTTGAAAGTCTTTACTGAATTTGTTACAATATTGCTTCTGTTTTATGTTTTGGTTTTTTGGCTGCAAGGTACATGGGATCTTAGCTCCCTGACCAGGGATCGAACCCGCACCCCCTGCACTGGAAGGCGAAGTGTTAACCACTGGACCACCAGTGAAGATCCTAATTGTACCTTTGTTTTCTTCTTAAAGCAAGGTTTCCTTTAATTCTTTGAGCACATTTATAATAACTACTAGGTAGTCATTGTCTGCTAAGTCCAACATCTAGGATTCTTGCAAGCATATTTTGTTTCCTGCTTTTTCCTGTGCTTGGGTCACAATTTACTATTTTCTTACATGTCTTAATTTTTTTTTTTTACTAATAACTGGACATTTAAGATAATATATCATAGCATCTTTGGACTCTGATTTCTGTTTCCCTTTCTGAGGCTTGTTGTTTAGTGTGCTTGCTTGCTTGTTTGTATACAGTGATTTCTCAGAGGTATCTTACTAACATATCTTTCCCCTGAGGTGTGAAGCCTCACACATTGCTCCCAGAGGGCACATCCTTGGGCATGCACACAGCTGCCTCTTGATGTTTGTGGTTTTAACAGGGCTCTGTTTGAATGACTGTTTCCCTTTTTTCTCTATTTAGGTGTCTTCTTTCAACATCACAGAAAACACCATAGAGAAATGTGTCTAACACTGTTACTTCAGGTCTAATAAAGAAGGAATTGATAACCATCTGTTATATTCATCTTATCACATTCCTTAGCTAACCTTTCTACTTTTGCAAATTCAGGAGAACTGTCTATCTAAGTTGAAAATAGAAAGTGAATAGAATGTAATTGGGCATATTTATTTGTACCAAGCATATTCTAAGTTTATTAAAGGACTGGTTTTTATGGATTAGCTCCTAAACGAATGAGCTCTAAAAATAGCAATATGTAACTAGTTTTACATTGATATTCAATACAAAAATTCAACTAATTAAAGGAAGGAGTTCTTGAAAACTTTTGCCCATGTAATAATAAACCATAGATACTGATGTTATTCATGATTCTTAATTAATTAAACTCCAGAGAAGGTAAGGAAACCTGAAATCTTAGATTTGTAAAATTCTTGTCCTTACCAGGGAGATTCATTGATTGTATCTTGAATTGTCCCTTTATTACACCTCTTCTAGTTTTATCTGTCAAGCCTTCTACATTAGTCCCTGTAGAAAGAACAAATTTCAAAACACTTTGCATGGTAACCATTTACATACAAATGTGTGTGTGTTTGCATGTGTGTGTGTGTCTGTGTGTGTGTAGCACTAACTTAATTAGCATTTGTTATTACGGAAGATGAGTTTTATTGAAATATCTGGTTTGGAGAATCACAAAACCTTAAATTAGAACAGATAAAGCAATTATATAAGTCACATTATATTGACGTTTAGAGGTTCCTTAACCAGTACTTTTCTGTAATTCCTTAACCAGTACTTAATTCCTTAACCAGTGCTTTTCAATATAATGCTATCTCTTACATAAGTGGAAATCATCCCAGAGAATTTATGATGGCAATATAATTTCCAGATTTATATTAAAAGAACACTTATTCTGCAAGGACGTACCCGATGAGGCAGAACTTAACATTTTTTTTTCCCGACAAGACAAGATGTAAACCATAGTCTTCTTAGTCATAGTAACTTACCATGAGCCAGAAATTCTCTGACTTACTGGACATTTTAATTCCCTTTTAGGCTAAGTAACTGTAAATCATGTAGGTATCACTGATTTAAATAGTAACGTGATATTCACTGAATTGAGAAAAAGTGTCTCTGAGATTCCTCGAGCATGTACACTTTATGTCTTGCAAGGAGGAAATGGTGAAATTTGTACCACAACCAGGACTCTGATTGGATCCATTTCCACTTGAGCTTTTTATGTGATCTAAATTTTTGCTATAATTAACAATGATTAACTATGTTCGATGACATGAAAAATACATGAAAGTTATTATAAAGGTATTCACACTGAGAAAGGGATAACTAGGACTGGGGACCTAAAGGGTACATCCTTGGGCATGCACACAGTTGCCTTTTGATGTTAGTGGTTTTAGCAGGGCTCTGTTTGAATGCCTGTTTCCCTGGGTTAAAAGTTTAGTGCATGAAGTTGGTTCTAGTAGAGCATGTAAATGGAGTTGGAAACCTGTCATGATCCTGACATTGTCTAGTAGAAGACTGCTTTGAAAAAAGGGCTGAGCCCATGAATAAATGCAAAAGGTCACACTATGATTTTGGCAGCCCAAATGTACCATATTGCATTCTTCACAGAGAGGATACCACCTGGGGCATCATTAACAAAATAAACAAAGATGCATCAGATTAGGCAGGCAAGTTTTCAATAAATAACAACATTTTGTGAAAGTAATAAAATCTATAGCCACACAAAATTAGGGAATATTAGCACATATATTTTAGCCACTCTGGTCTTTCTTCAACAGATATAACTAAGGTGAATGGAGTCATTTGAATCAAGAAAGCAGAGGATCCTCAGATAAGCAGGGAGGTAATCAGAACAGCATTTGAGGGAAGATTGGGTTAAGCACTAGGAATTAAAGGTATGCACTAGAGAAATCTTTAATCGAGTAAGAGTCACAATTTCCCTCCTTCATGGTATCCTCGCATTGCTTTAAATCTTTTTAAAACCTCTTAATTTTTGTAGTTCACTAAGCTATTTTTAAAATATATAACATACCATAATATTCGTCCACTTAAAGTGTGTCCAAATCAATGGTTTCATTAAAAATTATATTCAGAGTTGTGTAACCATAACCACAGTCAATTTTAGAGTCTACTTCAGATTTATATTATTGAATTCCAATTATATATAGAAATATTACTCCTATATAGCTCTGTTATCTCTTCCCCATTTTTGTGCTATTGTTATACATATTATACCTTTAAATATAAAACAGTTTGTAATAATTATTTCTTCATATAACTCTAGGCCCTTGAAAGAAGCTGAAAGAAGCTGACAGAGCAAGTATATATTTACAGTGTTTGTTATATTAACCTTCTTGTTTACAATTTCTGGTTCTCTTCATTTGTTCCTGCGGATTCAAGTTAACATCTGCTATCATTTTTTACTCAGATACATCACCATTCTCATACATCTCCTTTGCACAGCTACTACAGAATATATCACTTTTCCATATTTTTATAGGCCCGACAATACAACGATATACATATTGTTCTATACAATCGCCTTTTAAATCAATTAAGAGGACACAAAATATGCATTCATATTGTCTTTTGAAGTACAGAATTCCTTTTTTAAACTTTAATCCATTTACTTCTATTTTTTACATGAACTTGTTCATGCAGTAGCCATAAAGTACATTGGGAACATATATTTTGTTTCACAAAGGAGAAAAAACTGAAAAAATATGGTTGCTTATGGAAAGCTGCAAAAGGGAAGGAGAAAGGAGGATGGAACAAAAGAGAATACAACCCAAGAGTCTTGCTCTTCAGACTATAGTTTAGGTTACTGTGTAAAAACAGTTTATACCTTGGCCATCAGGGCTGCTCTAATTACTTGGGTGTCTAGAACTTCAGAGCACTATTTCTCTTTCAGGTTTGTTTTCTGCTTCCCAAGTGAAACACCTTATTGTTTCTATGATTATTAAAGTAATACATGGTTAACTTTTAAAATTCCACATGAGTGAAATCATGTGGTACGTATTTGTCTCTGTCTGATTTATTTCACTTAGCGTAACACCATCAAGGGTATTATGGGTTCCGCCATGTTGTTGCATATGCAAGATTTCATCTTTTATGGATGAGTAGTATTCCATTGTATATACACATACCACATCTTTTTTACATTCTCACCAACAGTGTATTAAGGTTCCCTTTTCTCCAAATCCTCTCCAACACTTCTTGTCTTTTTGATAATGGCTATTCTGACAAGTGTTAGGTAGCATCTCTTCATAGTTTTTTGTTTTAAACATCTTTATTGGAGTATAATTGCTTTACAATGGTGTGTTAGTTTCTGCTTTACAACAAAGTGAATTAGTCATACATATACATATGATCCCGTATCTCTTCCCTCTTGCGTCTTCCTCCCTGCCACCCTCCCTATCCCACACCTCTAGGTGGTCACAAACCACCTAGCTGATCTCCCTGTGCCATGTGGCTGCTTCCTGCTAGCTATCCACCCTACGTTTGGTAGTGTATATATGTCCATTCCACTCTCTCACGTCGTCACAGCTTACCCTTCCCCCTCCCCATATCCTCAAGTCAATGCTCTAATAGGTCTGTGTTTTATTCCCGTTCTACCCCTAGTCTCTTCATGACATTTTTTTTCTGGGATTCCATATATATGTGTTAGCATACGGTATTTGTTTTTCTCCTTCTGACTTACTTCACTCTGTATGACACACTCCAGGTCTATCCACCTCACTACAAATAACTCAATTTCGTTTCTTTTTATGGCTGAATAATATTCCATTGTATAAATGTGCCACATCTTCTTTATCCATTCATCTGTTGATGGACACTTAGGTGGCTTCCATGTCCTGGCTATTGTAAATAGAGCTGCAATGAACATTTTGGTACATGACTCTTTTTGAATTATGGTTTTCTCAGGGTATATGCCCAGTAGTGGGATTGCGGGGTCGTATGGTAGTTCTATTTGTAGTCTTCTTCTGCCCATTTTTGGATTGGGTTGTTTGTTTTTTTGTTATTGAGCTGCATGAGTTGCTTATAAATTTTGGATATTAATCCTTTGTCAGTTGCTTCATTTGCAAATATTACTCCCTTTCTGAGGGTTGTCTTTTTGTCTTGTTTATGGTTTCCTTTGCTGTGCAAAAGCTTTTAAGTTTCATTAGGTCCCATTTGTTTATTTTTGTTTTTATTTCCATTTCTCTAGGAGATGGGTCAAAAAGGATCTTGCTGTGATTTATGTCATAGAGTGTTCTGCCTATGTTTTCCTCTAAGAGTTTGATAGTGTCTGGCCTTATATTTAGGTCTTTAACCCATTTTGAGTTTATTCTTGTGTGTGTTGTTAGGGAGTGTTCTAATTTCATACTTTTACATGTACCTGTCCAGTTTTCTCAGCACCACTTATTGAAGAGGCTGTCTTTTCTCCACTGTATATTCTTGCCTCCTTTATCAAAGATAAGGTGACCATATGTGTGTGGGTTTATCTCTGGGCTTTCTATCCTGTTCCATTGATTCTTCATAGTTTTGATTTGCATTTCCTTAATGGTAATAGTGAACATCTTTTCTTGTGCCTGTTGGCCATGTGCTTGTTTTCTTGGAAAAATTTCTGTTCAGCTCCTCTGCTCATTTTTTTTAATGGCATTGTTGGCTTTTTTGTTTTTGAATTATATGAGTTCTTTTATATATTTTGGATATTTATACCTTGTCAGATACATCATTTGCAAATATATCTCCCATTTGTTAGGTTGTCTTTTCATTTTTGTGTGCGTGTGTGGTACGTGGGCCTCTCACTGCTGTGGCCTCTCCTGTTGCGGAGCGGAGGCTCTGGATGCGCAGGCTCAGCAGCCATGGCTCAAGCGCCCAGCCACTCCGCGGCATGTGGGATCTTCCCGGACCGGGGCACGAACCTGTGTCCCCTGCATCGGCAGGCAGACTCTCAACCACTGCGCCACCAGGGAAGCCCTGTCGTTTCATTTTATTGATAGTTTCCTTGCTGTGCAGAAGCTTTTCAGTTTGATGCAACCCCATTTTTTCATTTTTGCTTTTGTTTCCCTTGCTTGAGGAGACACAAATAGATATTGTTAAGACTGATGTCAAAGAGCATACTGCCTATGTTTTCTTCTAGAGATTATGATTTCAGGTCTTACATTCAAGTCTTTAATTCATCTTGAGTTAATTTTTCTGTATGGTGTGAGATAGTAGTCTAGTTTCACTTTTTTTGCCATGTGGCTGTCCAGTATTCACAATATCATTTATTGAATAGACTTATCATTTCTCCATTGTATGTTCTTTATTCCTTTGTCCTAAATTAATTGTCTATATATGCATAGGTTTATTTCCGGGCTCTCAGTTCTGCTTCATTGATCTTTATATCTGTTTTTCTGCCAACACCAGGCTGTTTTACATTACTATGGCTTTCTAATATACTTTGAAACCAGGGAGTTGATACTTCCAGCTTTGTTATTTTTTCTCAGGATTGCTTTGGCTATTTTGGAGGAGTCTTTTGTGGTTCCATAGAAATTTTAGAAGTTTCTGCTCTGTGTCTGTGAAAAATGTCCTTGGGATTTTGATAGGGATTGCACTGAATCTGTGGATTGCTTTAAGTAATATGGACAGTTTTTACAATGTTAATTCTTCTAATTCATGAGGATGGAGTATCTTTCCATTGTTGGTGTCTTCAATTTATTTTAACAATGTCTTATAGTTTTCAGTATAAGTCTTTTCACCTTCTTGGTTAAATTGATTCCTAGGCATTTTCTGCCTTTTGTTGAGACTGTAAATGGGATTGTTTTTGTTAATATCTCTTTCTGCTAGCCCACTGTTAGCATATAGAAATGGAACAGATATTTGTATACTGATTTTGTATCCTTTACTGTATTTGTTTATTATTTCCAACAGTTTTTTGGTGGAGTTTTTAGGGCTTTGTATATACAAAAGCATGTCATCTGCAAATAGAGACAGTTCTAGTTCTTCCTTTCCAATCTGGATGACTTTAATTTCTTTTTCTTGCCTAATTGCTCTGGCCAGCACTTCCAACACTATGTTGAATAAGAGGGGTGAGAGTGGACATCTCTGAATTGTTCCTGACCTTAGAGGCGTAGCTCTCAATTGCTCACCACTGAGTATGACATTAGCTGTGGGTTTATCCTATATTATGTTGAGGTATGGCCATTCTATACTCACTTAATTGAGAAGTTTTATAATAAATGGATGTTGAATCTTTTCAAATGTTCTTTCTGCATCTATTGAGATGATCATGTGGTTTTTATTCTTTATTTTGTTAATGTGGTGTATCACACTGATTGATTTGTGGGTGTTGAACCATCCTTGCATCCCTGGAATAAATCACACTTGTATGACCCTTTGATGTATTGTTGAATTTGGCTTGCCAATATTTTGTTGAGGACTTTTGCATACATCTTCATCAGAGATATAGGCCTATAATGTTCTTTGTGTGTGTGTGTCTCTGTGTGTGTGTGTTGTATTTTTCTGGTGTTGGTATCAAGGTGATGTTGACCTCATAAAATGAGTTTGGAAGTGTTACTTCCTCTTCCTCTTCAATTTTTTCAAATAGTTTTAGAAGGATTGGGTATTAAATCTTTGAATGTTTGGTAGAATTCACTTGTGAAGCAGTCTGTTCCTGGACTTTTGTTTTTTGGGAGGTTTTTAATTACTGTTTCAATCTCTGTCCTAGTGACTGGTATATTCAGATTTTGGAATTACAGAATTCTTCTAATGCATGCTCCTTTTTGGAACGGATTAAAATCACTGCCTAAGGGCCACTGCTTTCAGCTTGAAGAACTCTCATTAGTATTTCTCATAAGGCAGGTCTGCTAACAAACAGTTCTCTCGGTGTTTATTTATTTGGGAATCTGTTTATCTCACCTTCACTTTTGAAAGATAAATTTCATGGTGACAATTTCTTCCTTCAGCATTTTAATATGGCATCCCACTGCCTTCTGGGCTACATAGTTTCTTTCTTTTTTTGGCCACACCTCACAGCATGCAGAACTTCCCTGACCAGAGATTGAACCTGTGCCTCCCTGCAGTGGAAGCATGGAAGTGCAGAGTCCTAACAACTGAACCACCAGGGAAGCCCCTGGGCTTCATAGTTTCTGATGCTATGTAAGCTCTTAATCTTACCAGGGTTCTCTTTTTTTATGATGTGTTGCTTTCCCTTTGTGACATTCGAGAGTTTCTGTCTTTGTCTTCCATTACTTTTACTTGATGTATCTGGTTGTAGATTTCTTTGTGCTTATTCTTAGACTTCATTTGGCTTGGATATCCAGATTCATATTCATCATCAAATGTGCTTCCAAACTGTCAGCCATAATTACTTCAAATATTTTTTCTGCCCCCTTTTCTCTCAGCTCTACTTCTTCTGTAGTCATTAAGTGTGGAGATTCTTTCTTTTGACAATCAAATCTACTCCTGAACCCCTCTAGTGAATTTTTCCTTACAGTTTTTGTACACTCAACTCCACAGTTATCACTGTGTTTTTTGAACAAAAATAATTTCTATCTCTTTGTTAATATTCTCTATTTGATTAGATATTGTCATCAATATTCCTTTCTGTTTTAAGCATGGGTTTCTTTAATTCTTCAAAAATATTTATAACTGTTTTACAGTATCTTACATCTGGAACCACACTGTGGTCTGCTTTTTTTCCTTAGTTCATACTTTACTGTTTTTTTGCATGTCTCATATTTTGAGGGGGGGCAGTGTATCTAATATATTGTAGGAAATCTGGATACTGAGCTCCCATCCCCTTTGAAGGCTTGTTGTTTGCGTGATTAATTATTTAGTGACTGGGCTAAACTATCTTCTGTCCTACTGAAGTCTCCTTCCCTGCACTGTGCAGCTTCTAATGTTGCTCCTCTGTGGGCACAGCCTTGGGCATGCATGCAATCACCTTTGGATGACAGTTTTTTTTTTTTAATTTTTTATTGAGGCATATTTGATTTACAATATTATACAAGTTTCAGGTGTACAACATAGTGACTCACATTTTTTAAAAGTTAACTCCATTTATAGTTACTATACAATATTGGCTATATTCCCTGTGCACTACAATGCATCCTTATAGCTTATTTATTTTAAATATAGTAGTTTGTACTTCTTAATCCCTTACCCTTATCTTGCTCCTCCACCATTTTCTCTCCACTGGTGACCACTAGTTTTTTCTCTATATCTGTGAGTCTGCTTTTTTTGTTATATTCACTAGTTTGTTGTATTTTTTAGATTTCCTATGTAAGTGGTATCATACAGTATTTGTCTTTGTCTGACTTACTTCACTTAGCATAATGCCCTCTATCTATGTTGTGCAAAAGGCAAAGTTTTGTTTTTTTTTATGGTCAGTAGTATTCCATTGTGTGTGTGCATATGTACATCTCCTCTATCCATTCATCTGTTAATGGACGCTTAGGGTGTTTCTATATGTTGGCAATTGTAAATAATGCTGCTATGAACATTCGGGTGAATGTATCTTTTTGAATTACTGTGTTTGTTTGTTTTGGACATATACCCCAAAGTGGAACTGCTGGGTCATATGGTAGCTCTATTTTTAGTTTTTTGAGAAACCTCCATACTGTTTTCCACAGTGGCCACACCAATTTACTTTCTGACCAACAGTGTAGAAGGGTTCCCTTTTCTCCACACTCTTGCCAACATTTGTTATTTGTAGTTTTTTGATGATAACCATTCTGACAGGTGTGAGGTGATATTGTGATTTGATTGGCATTATCAGTATATTAAGTAGTGATGTTGAGCATCTTTTCATACATCTGTTGGTCAACTGCATGTCTTCTTTGGAAAAATGTCTATTCAGGTCTTCTGCCCACTTTTTAATTGGGTGTTCATGTTTTTGATATTGAGTTGTATGAGCTGTATATATATTTTGGATATTAACCCCTTAACAGTTATATCATTTGTAAATATTTTCTCCCATCAGTAAGATGTCTTTTCATTTTGTCTCTGGTTTCCTTTGTTGTGGAAAAGCTTTTAAGTTCAATTAGTTCCCATTTGTTTATTTTTGCTTTTGTTTTCTTTAAGAGACATATCCAAAAGAATATTGCCACCATTTATGTCAAAGTGTGTTCTGCCTAAGTTTTCTTCCAAAGTTTTATGGTTTCCAGTCTTACATTTAGATCTTTAATCCACTTTGCGTTTAGTTTTGTATACGGTGTTAGAGAATATTCTAATTTCATTCTTTTACATGTAGCTGTCTGGTTTTCCCAGCACCACTTATTGAATAGACTTCTCTTTTCTCCATTGTATTGTATATTCTTGTCTCCTTTGTCATAGATTAATTGGCCATAAGTGTGTGGGATTATTTCTGGGCTCTCTATTCTGTTCCTTTGATCTATGTATCTGATTTTGTACCAGTATCATACAGTTTTGATTACTGTAGCCTTGTAGTATAATCTGAAGTTAGGGAGCATGCTACCACCATCTCTGTTTTTCTTTCTCAAGATTGTTTTGTCTATTCAGGGTCTTTTTTGTTTCTATACTATTTTGAAATTATTTCTCCTAATTCTAAGAATGCCTTTGGTACTTTGATAGGTTTTGCACTGAATCTGTAGACTGCCTTGGGTAATACAGTCATTTTAACAAATATTAATTCTTCCAATCCATGAACATGGTATATCTTTCCATCGGTTTGTGTCATCTTCAATTTCTTTCATCAGTGTCTTATAATTTTCTGATTTCAAGTCTTTTACCTCCTTACGTAAGTTTATTCCTAAGTATTTTATTCTTTTTGATGCAACTGTAAATGAGATTGTTTCCTTAATTTCTTTCTGATAGTTTGTTGTTTGTGTATAGAATTGCAACATATTCCTCTATATTAATTTTGTACCTGAAAATTACTGAATTTATCCTTGAGCTCTAGTATTTTTTTGGTAGCTGTTTTAAGGATTCTCTTTGTTTAGTATGTTGTCTACAAAGTGACAATTTTACTTTCCCTTTTTAATTTGGATTCCTTTTATTTCTTTTCCTTGTTTGACTGTGGTGGCTAAGACTTCTAATAATATGTTGAATAAAAGTGGCAATAGTGGGCATCCTTGTTTCATATCTTAGAGGAAATGCTTTCATGTTTTCACTGTTGAGTATAATGTTAGCTATGGGATTATCATATATGGCCTTTATTATGTTGAGGCATGTTCCTTGTATACCCACTTTCTGGAGAGTTTTTATCATAAATGGATGTTGAATTTTGTCAAAATCTTTTTCTGTATCTATTGAGATAATCATATAGTTTTTATTCTTTAATTTGTTAATGTGATGTATCGCACTGATTGATTTGCAGACACTGAAACATCCTTGTATCCCTGGGATAAATCCCACTTAATCATGGTGTATGATCATTTTAATGTATTGTTGGAGTCAGTTTGCTAATATTTTGTTGAGGGTTTCTGCATCGACTTTCACCTGTGTAATTTTCTGTTCTGTGATATCTCTGTCTCATTTTGGTATCACGTGATGCTGGCCTTATAGAATGACTTTGGAAACATTCCTTTCTCTGCAACCTTGTGCAATACTTTGAGAAGTATAGGTATTAATTCTTCTCTAAATGTTTGGTAGAATTCCCCTATGAAGTCACTTGTTCTTGGACTTATGTTTTTTGGTTTTTTTTTTATTACTGGCTCAATTACATTACTGATAATTGGTCTGTTCATATTTTCTTTTTATTCCTGTTTCAGTTTTGGGAGATTGTATATTTCTTCTAGGTTGTCTGTTTTATTGTCATACGGTTTTTCCGAATAATGTCTCATGATCAGTTGCACTTCTGTGGTGTCGGTTGGAACGTCTTTTTCATTTCTGATTTTATTGATATGGGCCCTGCATCTTACTCTTGATGAATCTGGCTAAAGGTATGTCAATTTTGTTTATCTTTTCAAAGAAACAGGTTATAGTTTCATTGATATTTTCCATTTTTAAGTCTCTATTTCATTTATTTCTTCTCTGGTCTTTATTATTTCTTTCCTTCTGCTAACTTTGTGTTTTGTTTGTTCATCTTTCTCCTAGTTCCTTTAGGTGTAAGTTAAGTTGTTCATTTGAGATTTTTCATGTTTCCTGAGGTTTGTTTGTATCAGTATAAATTTTTATTTTAGAACTGCTTTTGCTGCATCTCATAGATTTTTGGATCATTTTCTGTTCATCTGTCTCTAGGTCTTTTTTGATTTCCTTTTTGATTTCTTCATGATCCATTGGTTGCTTAGTAGCATGCTGCTTAGCTTCTGTGTGTTTGTGATTTCTGCAGTATTTTCTTTTAGTTGATTTCTAGTCTCATAGTGTTGTGGTGGGAAAAGATACTTGATATGATTTCAGTTTTCTTAAATTTACCAGGGCTTGTTTTGTGGCCTAACATTCCTAGAGAATGTTCCATGTAGACTTGAATGTGTGTTCTGCTGCTGTTGGATGGAATGTTCTATACCTATCTATTAAGTCCATATGGTCTAATGTGTCATTTAAGGCCAGTGTCTCCTTATGGATATCTGTCTGTTGACTTGAGCGGGCTTTTAAAGTCCCTTACTATTATTGTGTAACTGTCTGTTTCTCCCTTTATGTCTGTTAATATTTGCTTTATTTATTAAGGAGCTCCTATGTTGGGTGCATATATATATTTTCAATGTTACATCTTTTTCTTGGACTGATCCTTTGATCATTAGGTAACATCCTTCTTTGTTGCTTATTACAGTCTTTGTCTTAAAGTCTATTTTGTCTGATATAATTATTGCTACCTGGGCTTTCTTTTGATTTCCATTTGCCTGGAATTACTTTTTCAATCTCTTCACTTTCAGTCTGTGTCTTTAGATCAGAAGTGAGTCTCTCTTAGGTAGCATATATAAAGGTCTTGCGTTTGTATCCATTCAGCAACTCCATGTCTTTTGATCGGAGCATTTAGCTCATTTAAATGTAATTATTGATATGTGTGTTCTTATTGCCATAAGAATAGTTAATAGTAGTTTTGTTAATAGTTTTGGGGTTGTTTTTCTAGGTCTTTTTGTTCCCTTCTTCTTTTGTTCTTTTGTGATTTGATGACTACCTTTAGTGCTATGTTTGGGTTACTTTCTCTTGTGTATCTATTACAGAATTTTTGGTTGTGGTTATCATGAGGTTTATATACAGCTATCTATCTATCTATCTATCTGAAGTTTGATCTCTTAATTTCAAACACATTTTAACTATGCTTCATTTGTACTCTCCTCCCCTCATGATTACTATTTTTGACATATTTTACATCTAATTATTTTGTGTATCTGTTAACTTCTTATTGTGGTTATAGATGACTTTACCATTTTTGTCTTTAATCCTTCTTATGAGCTTTGCATATGGTTTTCTACTTTTACTATATATTTGCTTTTACTGATGAGCTTTTCCTTTCATAATTTTCATGTTTATAGTTGTGGCCTTTTCTTTTTTGCTTAGAGATGTCCCTTTAACATTTCTGGTAAAGCTGGCTTGGTGGTGTGGAACTCTTTCAGCTTTTGCTTGCCTGTAAAGCTTTTGATGTCTCCATGAAATGTGAATGAGAGCTTTGCTGGATAGAGTATTCTTGGTTCTAGGTTGTTCCTTTTCATCAGTTTAAATATATCTTGCCACTGCCTTCTGCCTGCAAAGTTTCTGCTGAAAAGCCAGCTGATAGCCTTATGGGTGTTCCCTTGTATGTAACTTGTTGCTTTTCCCTTGCTGCTTTTAATATTCTCTCTTTAGCTTTAATTTTTGCATTTTTAATTACAGTGTGTGTTGGTGTGTTCCTCTTTGGATTGGAACTCTCTGTTCTTTCTGGACTGGGATTTGTTCATCTCCCTAGTTAGGGACATTTTCAGCTATTATATCTAAATATGTTCTCTGTCACCTTTTTTCTCTTCTTCTTCTGGGACCCCTCTAATGTGAATGTTAATATGCTTGATGTTGTCCCAGAAGTCTCTTTAACAGTCTTCATTTCTTTCCATTCTTTTTTTCTGCTAAGCATCAGTGATTTCCACTAATCTGTCCTCCAGCCCACTGATCTGTTCCTCTGTACCATTTAGTCTACTGCTGATTCCTCCTAGTGTATTTTTCATTTCAGTTATTGTATTCTTCATCTGTTTAGTATTTATATTTTCCAACTCTTTGTTAAAAACTTCTAATTTCTCACTCTGTCCATCCATTCTTCTCCCAAGTTGTTTATCATCACCCTGAATTCGTTGTTGGGTAGTTGTCTATCTCTACTGCACTTAGCTCTTCTTCTGGGGTTGTATTTTATTCCTTCATTTGGACCATTTTCCTCTGTTGATTCATTTTGTCTAACTTAATGTTTATATTTCTATGTATCTGGGAGGTTGGTTACATTTCCCAACCTTGAAGAAGAGGCCTTTTGCAAGATACTTCCTATGAATCCCAGCAGTACACTGCCCTCTCGTCATCAGAGCTATATCCTCTAGGACTGTCCCTATATGTGCTGTGCGGGTCCTTCTGTTGCGGCAAGCTGATAGCTATGGGTGGCCTGGTTGGCTTGGTTGGCCCCCAGTCTGGTTGTTTGCCAGGACCTTCCTGTGTAGAGGCTGCCGGCCACTGGTTGGCAGGGTTGGGTCACAAGGTGGCTGGCTGTAGAACCCTGGGGAGCCCTGGGGTTAGTTCTGTATCACTGGTGAATGGAGTCAGGTCTAGGAGATCCTGAGGCTGGGGCCAGCCCACCAATGGGTGAAGCCAGATCCAAGGGACAGTGCCGGCCCAAAGGCAGTCAGTGACAGCTTCTGGGGTCCGGCTGCAGGGCTGAGGGCTTCCAGAGATGGCAACAGACTGCTGTTGGGTGGGTCTGGTTCCTTACACAGTTGACTGTGGGGTCCATGGGTCCCAAAGCTTGTGTTGCCTTGTCAGCAGGTGGGGCATGGCTCAGCCAATCTCAGAGATGGTTCTGGCCTTCTGGTGGGTGGGCTGAGTCTGCAGGCTGCAGGGATGCATTTTCCTGCATCTGGTGTCCACCCACTGGTGGGTGAGGCTATAGCAGAGATGTCATTGCCTTGGGGCTGGTGTCCCTCCGCTGGTTGGAGAGGCTGTTCCTGAAGCTAGAGCAAGCTTATTGGTGGGTGGAGTCAGTGATTCTGGGGCTGGTGCCTGCCCACTGGTGGGTGGATCTGGGTCTCTGGCTGCAGGGCCCTGTGGGTCCTGGGTCTACTGCCTGCACATTGGTGTGTGGTGCCTAGTCCTAGATCCTCTGGTGTGCAGGTATGTGTCCAGGGGTGGCTTTGGGCTCAGAAAGTCTTAAAGCAGTCTCTCTTCTGATGGGTTGGGATGTGTCACTGCCCAGTTAGTTGCTTAGCCTGAGGCTTCCCAGTACTGGTGCCTACAGGTTGTTTGTTGTTGGTGGGGCAGATTCCAAAATGGTGCTGCAGCACCAGTGGTAGAATGAGCTCTCAAGAATGGCTACTGTCAGTGTCTATGTCCCTAGGGAGACTCTTCAAGATTAGCAGGTAGGTTTGACCCCAAATCCTTTAAATTACTGCCTCTATGCTGGGTCCTGAAGCATGTGAGATGTTGTGTGTGTCCTTGGAGAGTGAAGCCTCTATTTCGCAGAGCCCTCTGGAACTCCTAAAAGCAAGCCCCACTGGCCTTCAAAGTCAAAGGTTCTGGGGACTCATCTTCTTGTTGCAGAACCTCCAGGCTGGGCAGACTGATGTGGGGCTCAGAGCCCTTACTCGTTGGGGAGAATCTCTGTAACTGTAATTATTCTCCCATTCATGAGTTGCCCAAGCCAGGGACCTGACTATACTGTGACTCTGCCCCTACTACCTGCCTTGCTGTCGTCCCTTTTTTATATTCTTAGTTCTAGAAGACCTTTCTTGGTAGGTTACAGTCTTTTACATCAATGGTTGTTCTGTAAATAGTTGTAATTTTGCTATGCCCATGAGCTAAGGTGAGCTCAGGGTTATTACTCCACCATTTTCAATGACAGCTGTTTTAGAAAGGATTCTGTTGACTGTCTCTTTCCCTTATTTTTCTGTTAAGCTCTCTGCCTCCTTTGGTATCACACCAAGCGAGAAGAAGTGTGTCAAACACTGTTATGCCAACACAAGGGGCAATAGTGTGAACTATAAACTGTATAACAGAACTAAAGGTGTCTACTTCACATGAGATATTGAAAATGTGTCTGATATTTTAATTATATAGAGGGAATCAGTAACCAATGAAATAACTATCTGCTAAATCCCTCTTCTAATCCCATTCATAAAATAGCCTTTCTGCATTTGCAAATACAAAGCAACTATACTTCTAGCCCGAAAAAGAAAGTGAGTAGAACAGCATTTGAAATGCTTCCATCAAGCATGTTCCAAGCTCACTGTATCATTCAATTTTTATGGATCACTTTTTTAAATGAATGAATTCCAAAATTAAAAATATGCAGCTAATTCTCCATTGATAGCAACTGCTAGAATTCCAGTAATTATAGGAGGGAATTTGTGAAGACTTTTTATCCTGTAATAATAGCATATAGGTACTGTAGTCACTAAAGATCCAAAGTTAAATAAACTTCAGAGAAGATAAAAAACAGGAAATAGATGTGAAATATTCTTGTTCTTACCAAGACGATTCTTGGGTTGTGTCTTGAATTCACCCTTCATAATACTTCTTCCAACAACATTTGGGAAGCGTTCTGTATCAGTCTCTATAGAAATAAACAGTTTCAAAATACTTTTGTAAGCTAAATATTAACATGTGTATGTTTGTGTGTATGTAGAATGTGTGTATCCTTTAATTAGATCTTTTTATTATAGAAGAACTATAATGAAATGTCTGGACTGCAGACATAATACCTTAGAATTAGAAGAGTCATTAACAGTTGTATAAACCTCATTATACTGAGGCTTAGAAATGCTTAGTGATTTGAGCAAGACCATATACCCAGGTAATGACAAAACTGACTCATAAACTGAGGCTTCATAGTTCCTTAACTAGGACTTTTTCCTTAAAATATAAAGTCTTTCACAAATTTAAGTCATCCTAGAGAGTTTTCCTTAATAAATATAACTCTCCTGTGTATATTAAAAACACATTCATATGGGAGGGATGTACCTGGTGAGGTGGGACAAAACACTTTTTCATTTTTGTATTTGATCAGTACATTCATTTCAACTCCTTTCCTCATGTTAGTTTCTGTCTCTCAAATTTTATTTAGTGTTTAATTATAAATTTACCATTAATAAATATAAAATAATTAATTTTGTGGTTAAAAGCCATGACATTTTTTTTTGTATTTTATTTTTAAACATCTTTATTGGAGTATAATTGCTTTACAATGGTGTGTTAGTTTCTGCTTCATAACAAAGTGAATCAGCTATACATACACATATATCCTCATATTTCCTCCCTCTTGTGTCTCCCTCCCACTCTCCCTATCCCACACCTCTAGGTGGTCACAAAGCACCAAGCTGAACTCCCTGTGTTATGCGGCTGCTTCTCACTAGTGATCTATTTTACATTTGGTAGTATATAAAAGTCCATGCCACTCTCTCACTTCGTCCCAGAATTGAACACATATAAATGAAAGCACTTTATTGCTCTGTCTAAGGCTGTTATTCAAAACTGACAAGGACTCCTATTAATAAGCAACACTGAAGCAAAAATTAATTGAAAGAACCTAACCAAAATACTCTGAAAATTAAAGACATGGAAAAATGGCTTATCGTAATACACCAAATTTAACTGCTTGGTTCCAACAATTTCATTTTTACACAACCAGCTTTTCCCCAGTTAAAAGCTGTTGGAGCAAGTAATATTTATTTGATTCATTTATAACTCTACTTTTTTACAGGAATAAAAGCGAGAATATAATAAAATAAAGCATTCAAAAGCAAAGTTTCAGAAATATTGCCTTAAATTCCAGTGAAAACACATATTTTGGTGCTTATATCTGAGGATTCAGTTACTTTCCAATGCTAGCTTTCAGCATCAATTCTGTAAAAAGTTCATAACGACAGTATTTTTTGCAACAAAGAGAAATGTATCAAACCCTGTTACTCCAGGACTAAAGCAGTAATCTGTGAATAATAAAACTCAGCGAGAGAACTCCACTCTAGTAGAGATATAAATTTACACACCAACTTAATTATGTAGAGGAAATTGGTAATCAGTGAAATAACTGTTATATTCCTCTTATACCACTCATCAACTACCTTTTTTGCTTTCTCAATTTCAAAGCAATATTCCTTTCTAAGCCAGCAAGAAAGTGAGTAGAATCGCAGTTATAAATACTTAAACCAAGCATATTCTAAGGTCATTAGAGCATTTGATTATATAGATTACTTTCCAAATGGATGAGATTACAACTAAAAAATATCCAGCTAAATTTCCATTGATAGTAAATACTAGAGTTTAATTATAAGAGGAATTCATGAAGATCACTGCCCATTAACACTAACAAACAGTTACTGTTATCATTAATGATTCATAGTTAATTAAATCCCAAAGAAGACATAAACCATAAATATTAGACTTGGAAAATTCTTGTTCTTACTAGTGTGATTCTGATGATGTGTCTTGATTTCACCAACTGCTTTTTCTCTTCCAACAGTATCTCTCATGTGTTTTATATCAGTCTCTATAGATAGAAAAAAAATTTCAAAACACATTCAAAGGTAACCATTAATACACATGTATGTATGTCTTTGTGTCTGTGTGTAGTACTAACTTAAATAGTACTTGTATTACAGAAGAGAAATAATATAATGTCAGCACTGCACAATCATAAAACATTACAATTTTTTTTAAAACATCTTTATTGGAGTATAACTGTTTTACAATGGTGTGTTAGTTTCTGCTTTATAAACAAAGTGAATCAGTTATACATACATACATATGTTCCCATATGTCTTCCCTCTTGCATCTCCTTCCCTCCCACCCTCCCTACCTCACCCCTCTACTGGTCACAAAGCACCGAGCTGATCTCCCTGTGCTATGCGGCTGCTTCCCACTAGCTATCTATTTTACATTTGGTAGTGTATACATCCCATGCCACTCTCTCACTTCGTCACAGCTTACCCTTCCCCCTCCCCATATCCTCAAGTCCATGCTCTAGTAGGTCTGTGTTTTATTCCCGTCCTACCCCTAGTCTCTTCATGACATTCTTTTTCTTAGATTCCATTCATATGTGTTAGCATGCGGTATTTGTTTCTCTCTTTTTTTTTTAACATCTTTGTTGGAGTATACCTGTTTTACAATGGTGTTAGTTTCTGCTTTACAACAAAGTGAATCAGTTATACATATACATATGTTCCCATATCTCTTCCCTCTTGCATCTCCCTCCCTCCCACCCTCCCTATCCCACCCCTCTAGGTGGTCACAAAGCAC
>NC_041224.1:21783826-21792757 GCF_002837175.3 Physeter macrocephalus | reverse complement strand
TAATCTCTAATAATCTTTTGTATTTCTGCACTGTCCGTTGTTACGTCTCCTTTTTAATTTCTAATTCTATTGATTTGAGTCCTCTCGCTTTTTTTCTTAATGAGTCTGGCTAATGGTTTATCAATTTTGTTTATCTTCTCAAAGAACCAGCTTTTAGTTTTACTGATCTTTGCTATCGTTTCCTTCATTTCTTTTGCATTTATTTCTGATCTGATCTTTATGAGTTCTTTCCTTCTGCTATTTGGGGTTTTTTTTGTTCTTCTTTCTCTAATTGCTTTAGGTGCAAAGTTAGGTTGTTTATTCGAGATGTTTCCTATTTCTTAATGTAGGATTGTATTGCTATTAACTTCCCTCTTAGAACTGCTTTTGCTGCATCCCATAGGTTCCAGGACTAAAGCAGTAATCTGTGAATAATAAAACTCAGCTAGAGAACTCCACTCTAGTAGAGATATAAATTTACACACCAACTTAATTATGTAGAGGAAATTGGTAATCAGTGAAATAACTGTTATATTCCTCTTCTTATACCACTCATCAACTAGCTTTTTTTGCTTTTTCAATTTCAAAGCAATGTTCCTTTCTAAGCCAGCAAGAAAGTGAGTAGAATCGCAGTTATAAATACATAAACAAAGCATATTATAAGGTCATTAGAGCATTGGATTATGTGGATTACTTTCCAAATGGATGAGATTACAACTAAAAAAAATCCAGCTAAATTTCCATTGGTAGTAAATACTAGAATTTAACTAATTATAAGAGGAAATTCAAGAAGATTACGGCCCATTAATACTAACATACAGTTACTGTTATCATTAATGATTCATAGTTAATTAAATCCCAGAGAAGACATAAACCATAAATATTAGACTTGGAAAATTCTTGTTCTTACCAGGGTGACTCTTATGATGTTTCTTGAGTTCATCAATTGCTTTTTCTCTTCCAACAGTATCTCTCATGTGTTCTCCATCAGTCTCTATGGATATAAACCAAATTTCAAAACACATTCTAAGGTAACCATTAACATACATGTATGTGTATTTTTGTGTCTGTGTGTAGTACTAACTTAATTAGTACTTGTATTATCGAAGAGAAAAAATATAATGTCTGCATTGCACAATCATAAAACATTAGAATTTGAAGGGCTCTTAGCAATCATATAAGCCTCATGATACTGAAGCTTAGAGATGTTTTGTGATTTGATTGAAAACACACACCAAGATAAAGCAAAACTGAGTACAAGATGATGCCCCATAATTCCTTAACCAGTGCTTTTCATACACAGTGCACTGTCCCATACAAACTTTAGTCATCTTGGGGAGTTCGTGTAAGTGATATAACTGCCAAGTTTACACTAAGAGGACACTCATACTGTAAGGATATACCTATGAGTGGAACGTGGCATTTTTTCCCCACTGGTCAAGAGACAAAGCATGGTCCCACATCACGGAAAGTTACTACCAGGCAGAAATTCTTTGACTCTCTCAAGAATGTTTAATGCCATTTTTAAGGCTATGTAAATCAAGTAGACATCAAAGATGTAGAAGAGTAACAAGATATTCTGTGGTCTAAGAAAAACTGCCTATCAGGTCCTCTTACTATGTACACCTTGCAGCTGGGGAGGGGGAAATGGGTAAATCTGCAGCAGTACCAGCACTGGGACTGCATCCCATTCGAGTTTTTATGTGATTTGGACATTTGGCGGGATTTAGAAAGTACTAACTAGGTCAAAGGAGAGGAATAACATTCATGTATTTTGTTTTAATACATGGAAGTTATTAAAGAAAAATTCATATTGAAAAAGGGGTTAAGTAGGATTGCTGACTTGGGTCAAATTATGTGTCCAGTGTTTTGTGAATGAAAGCTAGTTACAGAAGAGCACGTACCAGAGGTTGGAAACCTATCCTGAACCTGACACCATAAGGTGGATCTTACTTTGTTGTAATGGCTGAGACCAGAAGTAAGTGTTAAAGATCCAAATGAGTAGATATAATTGACGCTCTCTGGTTTTTCTCCAACTGGTATAGGTTAAGAATGACAGGCCCAGTTGAAAGAAGCATGTAAAGATGCTTATATAAGCAAGGAAGCATTAAGAAGAGCATTTGATAGCAGATAGAATTAAGGACGAGGGAAAAGGGAGTATGTGCTAGAGAAATCTGCAATCTAGTAAGAATCACAATTTCCCTCTTCACAATACCCTCCCACTGCTTAAATTATTTTTTAAGCCTACCCTTCCTGAAGTTCCTAGTATATGATTCACACTTTACTGTTTCTTTGCATGTCTCATATTTTTGGGGGGTTTATACTGGGCATTCTAGACAATATCTTGTAAGAAATCTGGATACTGAGTTCCCCTCCCCTTTGGAGGCTTGCTGTTGCTGTTTGCCTGATTATTTATTTAGTGACTTGGCTGGAATATATTCTATTGTAGAGAAGTCTCCTTCTCTGCAGTGTGAATCTTCTAATGTTGCTCCTCTGGGGGCACAGACTTGGGCATGCAAACGGTCACCTTTGGATGACACTTGTTTTTCCCGTTGACTGTCTCTTTCCCTTGTTTTTCTGTTAAGCTCTCTGCCTCCTTTAATATCACACCAAAGATCAAGAAGCACTGTGTCAAACACTGTAACACCAAGACAAGGGGCAGTAGTGTAAACTACGGACTATATAACAAAACTAAACACCTCTACTTCACCTGAGATACTGAAAATGTGCCTGGTATTTCAATTATATAGAGGGAATTAGTAAGCAATGAAATCTTTTAATCCCATTCATAAACCAGCCTTTCTGCTTTCGCAAATAGAAAGCAACTATCTTTCTAGCCTGAAAAAGAAAGTAAGTAGAGCAATCTTTGAAATGTTTCCATCAAGCATATTCTAAGCTTACTACAGCATTGAATTTTTATGGATAAGTTTTAAATGAATGGGTTCTAAAACTTACACTATGTAACCTATTTTCCATTGTTAGTAACTGCTAGAGTTCCAATAATAGGAGGGAATTAGTGAAAACGTTTCATCTTGTAATAATAGCATATAGGTACTATAGTCATTTAGATCCAAACTTAAACTCCAGAGAAGATAAATAAAGCAGAAATAGACTTGAAATATTCTTGTTCTTACCAGGATGACTCTTGGATTGTGTCTTGATTTCACCCTTTATTATACCTCTTCCAATAGCATCTGGAAAACTCTCTGTATCAGTGTCTATAGAAATAAACAGTTTCAAAACACTTTTGTAAGGTATATATTAACATGTGTTTGTGTGTTTATGTGTGTATAGTACTCCTTTAATTAGCATTTTAAAATTATAGGACAACAATTATAATGAAATGCCTGGACTGTAGGCTCACAGGACCTTAGCGTTGGAAGGGCCGTTAGCAATCATACAAGCCTCATTATACTGAGGCCTAGAAATGGTTAGTGATTTGACCAAGGCCAAAACTGATCCATAAACTGATACCTCATAATTCCTTAACTAGGGTTTTATCCATGAAATACAAAGTCTTTTGCAAATTTAAGTCATCCTAGAGAGTTTATTTTAATAAATATAACTTTCTTCTCTACATTAAAAGCATATTCATATCGTAAAGATATACCTGGTGAGGCCAGACATGACATTTTTTCCCAGGTTAAATTGCAAACAACGGGCATCACAGTCACAGAATTTTACTGTGAGGCAGAAATTCTTTGACTTGTCCAGGAATACTTTAATTCCCTTTTTTTAAGGTTATGTAACTATTTGTCAAGTAGGCATCATTGATGGAAAAGAAAAACAAGTAATTTGTGGACAGAGATAAAGCACCCTCTCAGGTTCTCTTAGCATGTAGACCTTTTCTCCCCTGCGGAGGAGAGGAAAAGGGTAATTTGCAGGAATGTGAGCACTGATAGTGTACCCCTTTCCATTTGAGTCTTTACATGGTTTTTACTTTTTGTTGGATTCAGAAATGATGATCTAGGTCCAATATCAGAAAAACATTTATTTAAAGGAATTTTATATTGCAAAAGGAATAATGAGAATTGGTGACTCTGTGTCACCTGTTGCGTAAAGTTTTGTGTGGGCAAAAATTGGTTCTAACACAGCATGTAAGTGAAGTTGGAACCTGTCATATCCAGAGAATTTATAGATTGGAAGTCTTCCTTTGGAGAAATGGCTAAGCCCATGAATATTTCAAATATGCTCTATCACTGAGGCAACACAAATTTATCACCACTGCAATCTAAACAGCGGTAAAGACCATATGGGGTGTCACTACTAAAATCAAAGACATGTGGATTGGGCAGAACAAGTTTTTAGTAATTAAGTTATGGCATTTGTCAAAGTAAATTCTGCTATAGCAACACGTAACTGGAGAACATCAGCAGACAAACTTTAGCCCTCTGGTCTTTCTCCAACAGATATAATTGGAAGAACTGATTCATTTGGTTTGAGAAATCAAAGAATCCTTAGGTGAGCAGGGAGGCAGTGAGAACAGCCCTTGAGGGCAGACTGAATTAAAAACTGGGAGCATAATAAATGATATGGGGTGGAGAAACCTAATCTATTAAGAGCCACAATTTTCCTCCTTCACAACATTCTCCTATTGCTTTTAAGTCTTTTAAAAAATCCTACCCTGCTTGGCGTTTGCTGAACTATTTTTTAAAAAACATGTAACAGGTTATACAATTGACCCATTTTAAATGTCCATTCTATGCTTATCAGTATATTCATAGAACTGTGTAACAATCACCATAGTCAATTTTACAATCTACTTCTACTTATACTAAACAGATTAAATTCCAGCAAGATTTAGAAATGTTATTTTCATATTCTACATATATAGTTCTCTTTATAACTTAATTCTTATAATTTTTTCCCATTTTTATATATGAAACATATAAACATAAATTCATTTATTACAATTGTGTTTTAAATTATTTATTTACATAACTTTGTGCTATACAGAGAAACTGAGAGGAGAAGACAAAGCATGTAAGTATAGTGCTTATTATTTTAACCATTTTATTTATAATATCTGGTTTTCTTTTGTCATTATTTAAAATGATATTTTCTGCTCTTTAATGCCTCTGCTGTCCATGCTATATTTCCATACTTTAAATTTGCTGATTCTTTCTTCTGACAATGTAAAAATACTGAACACCCCCTATTGGATTTAAAAAATTTCAGTTATTGTACTTTCAACTCCTGGATTTACATGTGTTCCTTTTCAAAATAATGTATTTCTCTTTGTATATATTCCCTATTTGATGAAACACTATCAGACCTTCCTTTCCTTCTAAATAACGTTTACATTTAGTTCTTTGAACATATTTATAATAACTGCTTTTTAGTTTTGTTCTTTAAGTCTAATATCTAGGATTCTCACAAGCAGTTTTTGTTGCATGTCTTTTTCCTTGTTATATGTCACATTTTACTGTTTCTTTATATGACCCATAATTTTATGTTGAAAACTGAATATTTTAGATATATAATATAGCATCTCTGCATACTGACTTCTTCCTCTTACAGGGCATATTATTATTGTTTTCTTGTTTATATTTTTAGTTATTTGGCTAAAATATTTTACTTAAGTCATTTCCCTTTGCAGTTTGAAAGCACAACTGTTGCTCCCCAAGGGAAAAAGCCTTGGATAATAGTGGTTTTAGGAGTGCTGTCTTTGTCTCTTTCTGTTACATCTCTGTTAAATTGTCTGCCTCTTTTGGTGTCATACCAGAAGTCAAGGGCAGTGTGTCTATCACTGTTACAAGAGTAAAGGCTGTAGTACAATCTCTGAACTATGTAACACAACTAATGACTCTACCACAGATGAGTTAGGATAATATACCTGATATTTCCATCAAATAGAGAGAAATGGTAACCAATGAATTAACTATCTGTTAAATTCCCCTTGTTATTATCACATTCATCAGGAAACCTTTCTCCTTTTCCTTCTATCTAAGCCAGTAATAGAAAAAGATTAGAACAGAACTGAACATACTTGCATCAAGTATATTCTAAGGCCACTATAGCATTTAATTTTATGGTTTAATTTTTAAATGGCTCATTTCTAAAAATCATAATGTCTAGCTAACTTTTAAAGTTCTAGTAAATACCATAGTACAATTAATTATGAGGGTAATCACGAAGACTTTACCTATATAATAATAATATACAAGTACTCTTATCATTAAAAAATTCATACTTAAACTCCAAAGAAGGTAAATAAACCACAAAGATTAGACTTGGAAGGATTAGACTTACCAGGGACACTCTTTGGTTGTATCTTCATTTCTGCCATTAATACACGTCTTCTAACAGTATCTTTCAAGTGTTCTAGATCAATTTCTATAGAAATAAACAGATATCAAAACACTTTATAAAGTAACCCTAACACATGAATGTGTGTCTGTGTGTTCACGTGCGGTACTATCATATATATATATACATATATATATATATGTATATATATATACACATATATATTTTTAAAATTTATTTATTTTTGGCTGTGTTGGGTCTTCATTGCTGCGCGTGGACTTTTTTTAAAATTTATTTATTTTTGGCTGTGTTGGGTCTTCATTGCTGCGCGTGGACTTTCTCTAGTTGTGGCAAGCGGGGGCTACTCTTAGTTTCAGTGCACAGCCTTCTCATTGTGGTGGCTTCTCTTGTTGCGGAGCATGGGCTCCAGGTGTGCGGGCTTCAGTAGTTGTGGCACATGGGCTCAGCAGTTGTGGCTCATGGGCTCTGGAGCGCAGGCTCAGTAGTTGTGGCGCACGGGCTTAGTTGCTCTGTGGCATGTGGGATCTTCCTGGACCAGGGCTCGAACCCATGTCCTCTGCACTGGCAGGTGCATTCTCAACCACTGCGCCACCAAGGAAGCCCCATGTGCGGTACTATCTTAATTAGCCTTGTTATTAATAAATATGCATTATAATGGAGTATATGGGTTGCAGAATCATTAAATCTTAGAATTGGAATGGCCGTTAGCAATCATTAAGCCTCCATATATTGAGGCTTAGAGATGTTAATGACTTGACCAAGATTGTGTATCCAGATAATGACAAACTTGATGTACAACCTTCCAACTTATAATTCTTTAACCAATGCTTTTTCCATACAATGCTATCTCTTATGCTAAATTAAAATATCCGGGAGAGTTATGATAATAATATAACTCTTAAGTGTACATTAAACTCATAATCATACTGTAGGGATATATATCCAGTGATGTGGAATATAACAGTTTTTTCCTCAGATTATGTTGCAAACTGGGGTCTCCATGGAAATTTACCATGGAGCAGAAATACTTGGACTCATCCAGGAATATTTTAATGCCCTTTTAATGTTACTTAAGTGTAAACAAAGTAGGCATCAGTGATGGAAAAGAATAACAGAATGTTTTATGTGCTCT
Organism: Physeter macrocephalus; assembly: GCF_002837175.3. Lineage (NCBI taxonomy): Eukaryota > Metazoa > Chordata > Mammalia > Artiodactyla > Physeteridae > Physeter > Physeter macrocephalus. Next base: position 21,785,376 of record NC_041224.1, on the reverse strand, counting down.
CCCAGGTCCTTTTAGCATGTAGACCTTGTAGCTTGGGAGGAAGAAATGGTTAAATTTGTAGAAGTACCTGGATTGAGATTGGGTCTCTTACCATTTGAGTTCCTATGTCATTTAAAATTTTTGCTTGATTTAGTAACTGCAATTAGGTCCAATTACAAGAAAAATACATGAACATTATTAAAGGAGAGTTTATACTGAAAAGGAATAATTAGAAATGATCAACTATTGGGTCTAAAATTTTGTGGTGAATTTGTTTCTAGCAGAGCGTGTACCTCAAGTTAGAAACCTGTCATGACTAAGATACCCAGATGGAAGTCTTTTTTCAGAGAAATGGATGAGTCAGTAAGTATTAAAGGTTGTGCAACCTGTGTAGAGGTGGTTACCTGCTGCAGCACCATTACCATAATGAAACAGGTGTGTCAGATTAGGCAGAACAAGTTTTCAATACTTAAGTAGCAACATTTTGTGACAGTAATAAGATCTATAGCAAAACAAAACTAGGGAGTATTAGCAGTTATATTTTAGCTTCTCTAGTTCTTTCTCCAACTGGTAAATGTAAGAAGGACTTGCTCATTTGACTTAAGGAAGCAAACAATACTTAAATAAGCAAGAAGCAATGAGAACAGCATCTGAAGGAAGCACTAGCAATTAAAAAGTTAAGCACTAGCAATTAAAAAGTATGTGCTGGAGAAATGTATAATCAAGTAAAAGTCACAGTTTTCTCCCTTATCATACCCTCCCACTTTTCAAATCCTTTTTAATCCTATACTTCTTGGCATTCATTGAGCTAGCTTTAAAACATATATAATGTATTATACAATTTGCCCATTTAAAGTGTTCATTTCAATGTTTTTAAAGATATATTCACAGAGTTGTATGGCCATCACCACAGTCAATTTTAGAAGAGACTAGGCAACGTTCTTACCACAAAAAAGAAATGATAATTATCTGACATGATGGAGACATTAGCTAACACTAGGGTGGTCATCATGTTGCAATATACAAATGTATCAAATCAACACATTGTAAATGTTAAATACACAATGTTATAGGTCAATTTTTTCACAATGAAAAAAGAATCTACATCAGAATTATACTAAGCAAATTCCAGTAATTCCAGTGAAGTATAGAAATGCTACCCTCATATAGCATTATTCCCTCCTCCACATTTTTGCACTGTTGTTATATGTATTATAAATATAATAACCTATAAGCTATAGTCATTTTAAAAACATTATGTATGTTTAATTATTGTTTAATTATTTCTTTACATATATGTATTTATACTGTCTTTTGTAATTACAGAATTACTTTTACCCAGTCTCTTTTTTAGGGGATTCAAATTACTGTCTGAGGTCACTTGCTTTCAGCCTGAAGAACTTTCCTTTGTACTTGTCATAAAGTGAATCTGCTAGCAATGAATTTTCTCAATTTTTTATTTGTTTTAAAACCTCTTTATTTCACCTTTATTTTATTTTTTTGTTTATTTTTCTTTGTTTTTTGGGGTTTTTTTGCGGTACGCGGGCCTCTCACTGTTGTGGCCTCTCCCG
>NC_041224.1:21734283-21783816 GCF_002837175.3 Physeter macrocephalus | reverse complement strand
CCATGGCTCACGGGCCCAGCCGCTCCGCGGCATGTGGGATCTTCCCGGACCGGGGCATGAACCCGTGTCCCCTGCATTGGCAGGCGGACTCTCAACCACTGCGCCACCAGGGAAGCTCCACCTTTATTTTTGAGAGATAATTTCGCTGGATATAAAATTTTGGGTTGACAAGTTATTTTTGTTTTGCATTTTGAATAGGCCATCCTATTGCCTTTTGGTCTCCATAGTTTCTGATGTAAAGTCAGCCATCAATCTTACTGGAGTTCCCAATAAGTAGAAATAACAGTTTCCCAATGTGTGCATATATCAGTTTATACTACTACCAGCAGTTTCTGAAAGTTCTGTAATAGTTGCCCTACAACATTATCATGACTTGATTCTGTCATTCTTTCTGATTTATGCTCAATGATGGTATTATGAATTTAACTCATGAATTTAACTCCAATTTTCTAGATTACTAATAGGACTATAATTTTCAAATGTTTATTAGTCATTTAGATATCTTCTTTAGTGAAGTACATGTTTAAGATTTTGAACATTTTTATATTGGGTTTTCAATTTATTTCTTATTTCTATATTAGAAATTCTTTAAATATCTGGTTGAAAGCTTTCTGTTGGATATTTGTGCTGCAAACCTACTCTGTCATTTGCTTTTTTTTCTCTTAAGGGTTGAAATGATTTATTTTAAATGTTTTCTTTACAGCATTGGGACTGGCTAGCTAAAACTCAGTTTATAGGAGGAGCATATTGATCAGTCATGCCCCTGAAAATTAAGTACTGAAACTATTTTAACAAACCAGGAATTTAAGGCTAAGGTTTAACTCCACAGCAACAAAGAATAATTCCCTTTGTGCTAATTAACTTTTACTGCAGCTCTTTCATAGATGACCTGCTGAGTTTCTACTTTGTGGAATTGTGGATGAACGCCAATTCTTTTTTTTTATTAGTTATCTATTTTATACATATTAGTCAATCCCAATCTCCCAATTCATCCCTCCACCCCCCCACCCCCGCTTTCCCCCCTTGGTGTCCATACGTTTGTTCTCTACATCTGTGTCTCTCTTTCTGCCTTGCAAACAGGTTCATCTGCACCATTTTTCTAGATTCCACATATATGCCTTAATATACGATATCTGTTTTCCTCTTTCTGACTTACTTCACTCTGTATGACAGTCTAGATCCATCCACATCTCTACAAATGATGCAATTTCATTCCTTTTTATGGCTGAGTGATATTCCACTGTATTTATGTACCACATCTTCTTTATCCATTCATCTGTCAATGGGCATTTAGGTTGCTTCTGTGACCTGGCTATTGTAAATAGTGCTGCAATGAACATTGGGGTGCATGTGTGTTTCTGAATTATGGTTTTACCTGGGTGTATGCCCAGTAGTGGAATTGCTGGGTCATATGGCAATTCTACTTTTTGTTTTTTAAGAAACATCCATACTGTTCTCCACAGTGGCTGTATCAATTTACGTTCCCACCAACAGTGCACACCCTCTCCAGCAGTTGTTTGTAGATTTTCTGATGATGCCCAGTCTAACTGGTGTGAGGTGATACCTCATTGTAGTTTTGTTTTGCATTTCTCTAATAATTAGTGATGTTGAGCAGCTTCTCATGTGCCTCTTGGCCATCTGTGTCTTCTTTGGAGAAATGTCTATTTAGGTCTTCTGCCTATTGTTTGACTGGGTTGTTTGATTTTTAAATATTGAGCTGCATGAGCTGTTTACATATTTTGGAGATTAATCCTTTGTCCGTTGATTCGTTTGCAAATATCTTCTCCCATTCTGAGGGCTGTCTTTTCATCTTGCTTATAGTTTCCTTTGCTGTGCAAAAGCTTTTAAGTTTCATTAGGTCCCATTTGCTTATTGTTGTTTTCATTTCCATTACTCTAGGAGGTGGGTCAAAAAAGATCTTGCTGTGATTTATGTCAAAGACTGTTCTCCCTATGTTTTCCTCTAAGCGTTTTATAGTGTCCGGTCTTACATTTAGGTCTTTAATCCATTTTGAGTTTATTTTTGTGTATGGTGCTAGGGACTGTTCTAATTTCATTCTTTTACATGTAGCTACCCGGTCTTCCCAGCTGAACAGACTGTCTTTTCTCCATTGTATATCTTTGCCTCCTTTGTCATAGATTAGTTGACCATAGGTGCATGGGTTTATCCCTGGGCTTTCTATCCTGTTCCATTGATCTATATTTCCATTTTTGTGCCAGTACCATATTGTCTTGATTACTGTAGGTTTGTAGTATAGTCTGAAGTCAGGGAATCTGATTCCTGCAGCTCCATTTCTTTCCCCTCAAGATTGCTATTAGGGGTTTTTTGTGTCTCCATACAAATTTTAAGATTCTTTTGTTCTAGTTCTTTAAAACTGCCATTGGTAATTTGATAGGGATTGCATTGAATCTGTAGATTGCTTTGGGTAGTGTAGTCATTTTCACAATATTGATTCTTCCAATCCACAAACATAGTATATCTCTCCATCTGTTTGTGTCATCTTTGATTTCTTTCATCAGTGTCTAATAGTTTTCTGAGTACAGGTCTTTTACCTCCTTAGGTAGGTTTATTCCTAAGTATTTTACTCTTTTTGTTGCAATGGTGAGTGTCATTGCTTTTTAAATATCTTAATGGTGTTTTTTAATGGATACAATTCTGAATATTAAATCCAGTTTTAAAACATTTACATTTATAGTTAGTGTCAATAGTATCCTGTTTAAAAAATATCTAATCCAAAGATAGGAACATATTTTCCTATAGCATTTCCAAGAGGCCCATTATTTTATAATATGCACATGAATAGAATTATTTTGAAAAGAGTATTTTTTTACTGTTACATATTTTCTTCTTTGTCTTCAATACATTTAAGTCTATTTATCTATCATTGTACCAATAGCAAACTGCTTTTATTATTGTATTTTTATAATAATACCTGATACCAGATACTTTATATCCTTCAATTTTAGTCTTCTTTGTCAAGATTATATTTCCTACTTTGGCCCTATGCATTTCTATATAAATTTTAGAATTACCTTGTCAGTTTTTAGAAAAATTATTGCTAAAATTTTGATACTGACTGTATTAAATACATAGATTAATTTTCAAGAAATATGTTCTTTAAAATATTGAGTATTCTAATCTAGAAACCTGGAATATAGTTCCATTTATTTAGTTTATTAAAATTCTCTAAATAATGTTTTGCAGTTTGCTGTGTTGAGACTTTGAACATGTTTTTAAACATTTTAATAGACTTTGTTATTTAGAGCAATTTAGGAGTTCAGAGAAATTGTGCAGAAACTACAGAGAGTTCATAAATATTTGCTTCCACCAGTATAGTTTCCCTATTATTACCATCTTGTATTAGATCATACGTTTGTTACAATTGATAATCCAATACTGATACATCACTAATAATTAACACCCATGATTAACATGAGAGATAACTCTTATTTTGTACAGTATATTATGCATAATGTGCATAATGTACATTATGCATTTTGATAAATGCATAATGTCACGTGTTTACTACTACAATATCTTACAAAATAGCTTTGGCACATTAAAAATTCCCTGAGCTCCAACCATTTATCCCCCTTCACCCTGAACCCCTGGGAACTCCTGATCTTTTTACTGCCTATAGAGTTACCTTTTCCAGAGTGGTATACAGTTGAAATTACACAGCTTTTTCAGACTGGCTTCTTTCACTTAACAATATGCATTTAAGTTTCTGCCATGTCTTCTTGTGGCTTGATAGTCCATTTATTTTTATTGTTGAATAATGTACCATTATATGGATGTACCACACATTGTTTATGCATTCACTTACTGAAAAACATCTTGTTTGCTTCCAGTTTGGGGCAATTATAAAGCTACTGTAAACATTAATGCAGGTTATTGCATGAACATAAGACCTTAACTCATTTGGGTAAATACTAAGAGCACAACAGTTGGACTGTATGGTTAGAGTAGGATGAGCTTTAAAAAAATGCAAACTGTCTTCCAAAGTGTGTATAGAATTTTGCATTCCCAACAAGAATGAACAAGAGTTCCTGTACTCCACTTTTTTGACAGCATTTGGTGTTATCAGTGTTTTGGATTAGCCATTCTCCTAGGTGTGTTTCATTAGTTATCTCGCTGTTTTAATTTGCAATTACCCAATGACATATGAGTTCACACACTTATTAGCCATCTTCACATCACCCTTGATGAGGTGTCTGTTCAGATATTTTGAGTTTTTAAATTGGGTTCTTTTTTAACTGTTGAATTTAATCTTTTCAAATATATTTCAAATACAAGTCCTTCTTAAGATATGTGTTTTGTAAATATTTTCTCCTAATATGTGGCATGTCTTTTCATTCTCTTAAAAGTGTCTTTCAGACATGGACATATATACAGTACCAAATGTAAAATAGATAGCTAGTGGGAAGCAGCTGCATAGCACAGGGAGATCAGCTCGGTGCTTTGTGACCACCTAGAGGGGTGGGATAGGGAGGGTGGGAGGGAGGGAGACGCAAGAGGGAAGAGATATGGGAACATATGTATAACTGATTCACTTTGTTGCAAAGCAGAAACTAACACACCATTGTAAAACAGTTATACTCCAATAAAGATGTTAAAAATAAATAAATAAATAAAATAAAAGTGCCTTTCACAGAGTATAAGTATTAATTTTAAACAAGTCCATCTTATCAAAAATTTTCCGCCATTCCTTTTCTAGTTACTAAGGTGGGGCTTAGATAATTGATTTTTGATTTTTCTCATTGTCCAATACATGCATCAAATGCTATAATTTCCTTTAAGCAGTTCTTTCACTGTGTCACATAAATTTTTATTAGTTGTATTTTCAGTTTCACTTACTTCAAAATATTTTTGATTTCTTTTGATACTTCTTTGAACATGTGCTATAGAAGTGTATTGTTTCATCTTCAAGTATTATGGGATTTGCCAGCTATCTTTCTATAATTGATTTCTAGTTTAATTCCATTGTGGGCTGAGAGCATAACTTGTGTGTTTCTGATTTCTTAAAATCTTCAAGGTATAATTTGTTTTATAATGAGGTCTATCTTTGTGAGCAGAGTATGTGAATTTGAGAGCAATATGTATCCTTCTGTTGTTGGAGGAGGTATTCTAACAGACATCAGTTAGATCCAGTTGATTGATGGTGTCATTGAACTCAACTGCTGTTATTGATTTTTTTGCCTGATGGATCTGTCCATTTCTGATAGAGGGGTGTTAAAGTCTCCAACTATAATAATGGATGTGTCTATTTCTCCTTGCAGTTCTATCAGTTTTTGCTTCATGTATTTTGGGACAATATTGTTAGGTATATACACATTAAAGAATGTTATGTCTTCTTGAAGAATTGATTCCTTTATCATTACCTAATGCATGTATTTATTCCTAGTAATTTTCCTTGCTCTTAAGTCTACTTTGGTAATAATATAGCTACTCATGTATATCCTTCTCTAAACCTTTACCTTCTGTGTGTGTGCATGCCTCTTTGTGCATATATTTATTTTTTTACAGCTTTAATAAGGTATAATTGTCAAAAAACTGTAATATACTTAAAGTATACAACATGATGATTTGATATACATATGTATTGTGAAATGATTCCCACAATCCAGTTAATTAGCACATCCATGACCTTACATAGTTACTATCTCTCTCTTTTTTTTTGTTTTTTTTTGGTGAGAAAGCTTAAGATCTACTCTCAGGAAATATCAAGTATACAACACAGTATTACTAGATATAGTCATCATGCTGTAGATTAAATCCTCAGAAGTTATTTATAACTAAAAGTTTGAACCCTTTGACCAACTACTCTCCATTTAACCTACCACCCCAGGACCTGGAGACGACCATTCTCCTCTCTGTTTCTGTGAGTTTGACTCTTATTTTAGATTCACATATAAGTGATACCATACAGCATTTATCTTTCTCTGTCTTACTTCAGTTAGCAAAATGCCCTCCAGTTTCATCCACATTGTTGCAAAGGGCAGTTTTTCCTTCTTTTTTATGGCTAGATTATGTGTGTGTGTGTGTGTGTGTGTGTGTGTGTGTATAACACATATACATATATATACATATATGTGTATATATAACACATAATATATATTACACATTATATATGTGTATATATATCATAAACATGGGTGTACAAATGTCCTTTCAAGAGAGTGATTTGATTTCCTTCAGATATATACCCAGATGTGTGAGTGCTGGACCATATGGTAGTTCTATTTTTAATTTTTTTGAGGAAACTTCATACTGCTTTCCATAGTGGCTGCCTGGGAGGCAGCATTTCAAGTAACCCTGAGAGAACTGCTCTGAGGAGGCGAGGTGGGGAGCTAGGTTATATAGAAGTTTTGTAACAAAGGGCAGGTAGTCTGAACTTCAAAAGATTATTGTTAATTAAAGAAAACCAGATGTCCCAAGTTAAGGAATTTAGCGCTTTTCTATGTATGGGAAGAGGCAAGAGTCTGGGCTCACTGAAATCATTCCTTTGATACGCACCTCAGCTATCTGGGGCCAGTGTCCTGTGTTTTCACATCCTGAGTTTCCTCAGGGCTCACTGTAGGGAGTGGCTCCAGTCTGATGGCTGCTAGACGGTAGGTATTCTTTCCTTCCTGAGTTTCCTCAGGGTTCACCGGCTCACATTGGAAGGCTGCAATCACTGACGACTGCGACATCCTATGCTTACTGATATGACAGACAATATTCCATTTATCAATTACAATGTGTCTCAATGTGGGTCTCTTTGTAGTCATCTTACTCGGTATTGTTTGGGCCCCCTGGATCTAAATGTCTGTTTCTTTCCACAGGTTTGGTAATTGTTAGCCAGTATTACTTTGAGTAAGCCTTCTGACCCTTTCTCTCTATCTCTTCTCCTTCTGAGACTCCCATAATGCATATATTTCACTTTATGGTATCCCATAAATCCCTTATGCTATCTTCACTCCTATTCATATTTTTTCTTTTTACTGCTCAGATAGAATGATTTCACTGACTTATCTTTGAGTTCACTCACCCTTTCTTCTGCTTGATCTATTCCATTACTGAATCCCTCTGTTGACTTTTTTCAGGTCAGTTAATTTATTCTTCAGCTTCATGATTTCTGTTTGATATTCCTTTATGTCTTCTAGCTTTTTGTTGAAATTCTTTGTTCATACATTGCTCTCCCAACATCAGTGAGAATATTTATGATCTTTATTTTGAATTCTCTGTCAGGTAAATCACTTATCTCTGTTTCCTTAGGGTCAGTTTCTGGAGATTTGTCTTCTATTTGGAACATATTCCCCTGTTTCTTCAGTTTCCTTGATTCTTTGTGTTGATTTCTGTGAATTACATAAAACATCTACCTCTCCCAGTTGCGACAGACTGGCCTTGTGTAGTAGGTGAACCTTGCCAATCAGCCTGACGTGATCTTCTGGTTGCCCCTAAAACCTTTGTGTTTGTCCAACCTGCTCTTTGTTCTTAGTGGTTCCCAGGAGATTAGTGTGTGCCAAGCCTAGTCAGTGCCCCAAAGACATGGAAATCCCCCCATACCCACATTCATGCTTTTGGATGACTGCTAACTGCCTTCCCCTTTACCTTATCAATACAGGCTAACTGGAAGCCCAACCATCAGGCTGAGGCTGGGAAAGTTAGAATATTAGAAATACAGTTGCTCCTATCAGGGAGAAACTGGGAGCTGAGGGGTTTTGCCCACTCATTCTGTGCTGATCTAGAGAGACTAGGCACTGAGAGTGCTTTTGTACCTATATATAACTTCATCTTTGATCTCTCTGGGCCTGGGGGACTCACAAATGCCAAGCCCCATTAGCTCCCAGAGCTAGGTGACTTAGGTGCCAGTCCCTTGGGTGGCAGACATATAAGTTGGGATGTTAGACATCTCCTTTCAGGGAGAAGCTAGAGACTAGGTTTTAACCCTGAGATGAGCCATGGGAAGGCAGAGGGAGTCCCCATGTACCCATTCCAGCCTCCAGAGGACTACTAATTAGTTTAATGTGGTTGCGGGAAACTCACAAAAGCCAAACACTGTTGGTTCTTAGAGCTAGGTGATTTGGGGGCCCACACCTTGGGTGGCAGCTATAAAAATTGGGGCACTACATGTGTGAACAAGTTCCTTATAAGGAGAAGCTGGAGACTTAGTTTTACTGTTAGAGTAACCTGCAGGGAGAATGTAGGGGAAATGCCCACAAGCTCTTTCAGGCTCCCAGGAGGATCCTAATCAGCTCCCAGATGAGAAGCTGATTACAAGCTTGACCTTCAGGCAGCAGCTGGGAAAGAATGCAGCCAAATTTCTTCCAGGAAGAAACTGAAAGCCTTGCATTTTTGCCTATTCCTTCTGTACTGAGCCCAGGAGGACAGCTGTGTGAAGTGCTCATACACCCATTTCAAAATGCCCCCCTTTTAAAATTTGCTTCTGAAGAACTTGTGAATTCTGAGCCCCACTGGCTCTCTAAGCTAGGTAATTTGGGAGTCAGGCACTTGGGTGGCAGCGCTACAAGCTAGGGTTCTAGATGTGTGATCCAGACCCTTTGCTCCCCCAAGTTGTTCCCTCCGAGTTGTAAGTGTCTGTGCCAGGGGTGGGGTTTATAGCATGAGCTATGTCTCAGCTTTTGCTAATTGTTTCAATGTGGGTATTTTCTCAGTTGACTGAGGTATAGGAGTCACTCAACTAGTTACCAGATTTCTTCCAGAGGGAATTCATCTGTATGTAGGTTTGTATTCAGTGCAATCTCTGGGAGGAGGGAAAGTAATGAGCCTCCTATTCTGCCATCTTGCTGATGTTCCTTTATCTCCATCCCTTTATTTTAAATCTACATGTGTCATTATATTTAATGTGGGTTTCTCATAAACAACATATAGTTGGATCTTTTTTTCAATCCATTCTGACATTTCTGTCTTTTAATTGGTGTATTTAGACCATTAACACTTAAAGTGATTATTGTTATAGCTGGATTAATATCTACCATATTTGTTACTGCTTTCTATGCAGGCCCATGTTCTGTTTCTCTTTTAAAATATTACATTTTTCCTCTTCTTATCAATTATACTTCTTTTTTAATATTTTTAAGTGGTTTCCCTAGAGTTTGAAGTGTACTTCTACAACTAATCCAAGTCCATTTTCAAATAACACTATAGCACTTCATGGGTAGTCAGGAACCTTGGAAAAGAAATTATTCATTGGCAATAATTTCCCTAATATATTGCTGCTATTATGATTTTGAGCAATATTTTATCTGTTAGATCAATTAAGAAGAAAAAAATGAAAAATTTTATTTTACCCTCACTTCTTACATCTCTAATTCTCTTCCTTTACCTATGTAGATCTGAGTTTCTGACTGATACAATTTTTCTTTTCCTTGAAAAAAGTTTCTTTTACAATTTCTTGCAAGTCAGTTCTACTGGCAACAAATTTACTCACTTTTTGCTTGACCCAGATAGTCTTTATTTTTCTTCTTTTTAAGTATAATTTTGCTGTATAAAAATTTTAGGTTGGTGAGGTTTTTTGTTTGTTTGCTTTGAACACATTAAATATTTCACTCCATTCTCTTCTTGCTTGCATGGTTTTTGAAAAGAAGTCCTACGTAATTCTTTACCTGTTCCTCCACAGTTAAGGTGGGTTTTTCTCCCTCTGGCTTCTTTCCAGATTTTATCTTTGTCTTTGATTTTCTGCAATTTAAATATGTCTAGGTATAGACTTTTGGTTACATATCCTGCTTCATGTTCTCTGAGCTTTCTCTACCTGTGGTTTGGTTTCTGTTATTAAGTTTTGAAAATTCTCAGCCTATATTACTTCAAATATTTATTTTTCCCTCCATGTCTCCTTATTCTGCAAAACATCTGGTATTCCCATTACGAGTATGTTATACCTTTGATTTTTGACAGTTTTTAAAATACTCTGTTCCACATTTTTCATTATTTTTCTCTTTGCCTTTCAGTTTGGGAAGTTTCTATTGCCATATCTTCAAGCTCACTGATTCTTTCTTTGGCTGTGTCCAGTCTACTATAGAGCCCATCGAAGGCATTCTTAATTTCTGTTATAGTGCTTTTGATTTATAACATTTCATTTTGATTATTTCGTAGAGGTTTAATCTCTGCATACATTATGTATATGTTCTTTCATGTAGTCTACTTTTTCACTAGGGCCCTTATTATATTATAGTTATTTTAAATTCCCAGTTTGATAATTCCAGAATTTCTGCCATATCTTCATCTGGTCTTGATCCTTGCTTTGTGTCTTCAGCCTGTGTGTTTTGCTCTTTTATCATGCCTTATAATTTTTTGTTTAAAGCTAAACATGATGTATCAGGTAAAAGAACTGAAGTATATATGGGTTTATTATGATGTTTTATGTTCATCTGGAGAGGAGTTAGACTGTGTTTTCTGTTTTATTGTAGCTGGTATCACAGGATAAAATTTCCTTTATTTTCCTTTTTTGGTCTCCCCTATTGTCTTTGGCTTTCCCTAGAAAATACTTCTTTAATGGAAGCTGAGAACTGCAGTTTTTCCATCTGTAACCCTCTATTATCCATGGGCCTTGGTGAAGTGGTGGTAAGGTATGAGGGAGCAGAAAAGCATTCTATAGTCCTATGATTAGATCTTGGTCTTTTATTGGCAGTCTCCTCTGGTCTGTGACTTTCACAATTGCTTCTCAGCTTGTTTCCCCCAGAAACGAGATTCTTGATTCTTTTAGATTCTTAATTCTTCAAGATTCTTTAGACAGAAAGGCTGAAGGGGGCTGGACTTGGATATCTCCCTTCCCCAATGTTCAAAGTCCAAGAGGCTGGAGTTTGGAATTTCCTTTACCTCACATCTGTTAGGTTCTAGTAAAGTAGTTTTTCTTGAAGGCAGGCCTTTGTTAAGAAGAATGCTATTGGTGTATTTCAAATGTTTACTTTTCTCCTCCCTTTGCTGAAAGCATGAGTAGATTTTATTTCTGATACTCAGCTAAGGTACCTGGTAGGGCTCCTGGAGGCAAATTTCTTTAAAGTGTATGGCATATCCAAGGCTGTGTCCTAGAACTTTTTTATTGCTCAACCTAGTTCATGTTCAGTTTCTGGCAATTATTCAATTATTCTCAAGTTTTCCTACTAACTGCTGGCTCCAGTGTTGGTTTCTATTCCCAGGAATATGTAATTTTCAGTATTCATCTATCTCCACAGATTGAGAGTGGCAGTTTGCCCTGTGACTTCAATTTCTGATGGGGCTAAGAAGAGTTGTTGACTTTGTTTTTTCAGCTGTTTTTGGTTTGGAGTGCAGAAGTGAGGACTTGCAAGTTTTTTACATGTTAAAGTGGAAGACAGAACTCTTGCATATCTTTAAAAAATAATTATTCCTAGATTTTTTATTTGTTTTGGTGCTAATACAAAATTTCATCATTCCTAAAAAATGTTCATTTTCTAATTTTGTGTTCTTAGTATATAGAAATAAAACTGGGTTTTACACATTTTTACTTTATATTCAGTAATTTAAATAAATCCAGTTGATTAAGAGTTTATCTGTAGACTACAGATTCTTTTAGATTACATACCTGCACAGTTACATCATCTGCAATTTATGAGTTTTATTTCTTTGAATGCTTACAAGTTTTATTATTAATTTTTTGTAATAACTATGGTTGCCAGTACAAAAATGAGTAGAAATAGTGATAACACGCATTTATCTCATTCCCAATATTGGAGGAAATATTTTACTATAAAATTGCTGAAATTCTTTTGTATCTTTTAAAGATACAAATGTCAAATAAGGAAATATTATGAAGAGTGTTTTATTGAGATTTAATGATTTTTTTCTTTATTCAATAAATATAATGCTTTTTATTCCTGTAAAATTGGCAGTAATGTTCCCAATTTCTGTTCTGATTTAATAGCGTGAGTCTTCTTTCTTTTTTCTTCATCAGTCTAGTTAAAGTTTTGTCAATTTTGTTGATCTAATGTGAGTCTCTTATGGATAGTACATAGTTGGATATTTTTTTTTTAATCCATTCTGGCAATCTCTGCCTTTTGCTTAGAAAGTTTAATCCATTTACATTTAAGGGACTTATTTATGCCATTTTGCTATTTGTTTTCTGTATTTCTTATATATTTTTTGTTCCTCATTTCCTCTAATACTGCCTTCTTTTGTGTTCAATCGATTTTTTCTTTTTTGGCTGTGCCATGCAGCATGTGGGATCTTAGTTCCCTAACCAGAGATCAAACCCATGCGCCCTGCATTGGAAGCACAGAATCTTAACCACTGGACTGCCAGCGAAGTCTGTCAATTGATTTTTTTAAGGGACTAGTTTTGTTTCCTTTCTCATTTCCTTTGTGTATATTCTACAGATTTTTTTTTGGTTACCAAGAGGATTATGGATAACATCTTAAAGTTATAAAAAATCTAGTTTAAATTGATGCCAGGGCTTCCCTGGTGGTGCAGTGGTTGAGAGTCCGCCTGCGATGCAGGGGACACAGGTTCGTGCCCCGGTCCAGGAAGATCCCGCATGCTGCAGAGTGGCTGGGCCCGTGAGCCATGGCCACTGAGCCTGCGCATCCAGAGCCTGTGCTCCGCAACGGGAGAGGCCACAACAGTGAGAGGCCCGCATAAAAAAAAAAACAGAAAACAAACAAACAAAAAAAAACACAAATAAATTGATGCCAATTAACTTCAATAACATCCAAAAGCTGTACTCCTATATGGCTCAATCCCTCTCTTTTTGATACTGATGTTATGAATCGTATCTTTATACACTGTGTGCCCAATAACATAGAATTATAATTATTTTTCTTTAAACTATTATATAAAATTAAAAGTAGAGCTCCAGGGCTTCCCTGGTGGCGCAGCGGTTGCGCGTCCGCCTGCCGATGCAGGGGAACCGGGTTCGCGCCCCGGTCTGGGAGGATCCCACATGCCGCAGAGCGGCTGGGCCCGTGAGCCATGGCCGCTGAGCCTGCGCGTCCGGAGCCTGTGCCCGTGAGCCATGGCCGCTGAGCCTGCGCGTCTGGAGCCTGTGCTCCGCAACGGGAGAGGCCACAACGGAGGGAGGCCCGCATACCACAAAAAAAAAAAAAAAAAAGTAGAGCTCCAAACTAAAATTACAATAATACTGGCTTTTATATTTGCCATGTACTTACCTATACCGTAGATCTTTCTTCCTTCATACAGCTTCAACCTACTGTCTAACATCCTTTCATGTCAACCTCAGGGATTTGCTTTAGCATTTTCTATAGAGCAGGTCTAGTGGTAATCCCTTCAATTCTAGGAGTGCTCCTATTCTTTGTAGTTTTTTTTTTTGTGCTGGGCGCTGCTTCACATTTCCACAAAATTTTCTTACCAGTTTGGAGATGGCTTTTTCTTCATTGTGCATTCTCTTGGTTACTGTAAACATTTCACTGTTTCCCAGTGCTCTGACAAAGTTGGTTCTGATGGCTTTCTTTTTTTTTTTTCTTTTCTTTTCTTTTTTTTTTTTTTTTAATGTTTCTGTCAGGGAGCAAGAGCTTAGGGCCTCTTAGTCTGCCATTTTGCTGACATCTGCTTTAAAGTGGTTGTTTGGAAGCTGCTACAGAACACTTAAATTTATCTTATTGCAAAGTACTTAAGTACTTAGTCCTTTGGCCACACCAGCTTTAGCACAGGTTTTTTTTGGCCGTGTTGCATGGCTTGTGAAATTTCAGTTCTCTGAACAGGGACTGAACCCAGGCCATGGCAGTGAAAGCCCTGAATCCTAATCACTAGGCCACCAGGGAATTCCCTAGCATAGGTTTTTTAACTATTAGAAATTTGCCAACTTTGTGATAGGAAGGTCACAAAGCAGCCAAATTGCCTATCTAGTGATAGTTCCATTTTTTCATTGTCTTGTTATCATAAAACATGATATAAGTAACGAAAATTGTGTTCTCTGAGGAACTGATAATATAGCATCTAGTCTATGTCATGAAAATTCATAATGTAGGGAAAAGCCAATATATATTTTTTCATGAGCAGATAAACTCTTAAGCATTACCTAATTAATGGTTGTTTGGTGCAGTAATGAGCACATGATAAATTCTTTTAAAGATACATATTAATTGGTATATCTATTGGTTAATAAAATAATGAAATTATTACAGTTGTCCCTTGGTATCTGCAGGGGATTAGTCCCAGGATCCCCTGTGGATGCCAAAACCTGAAGACGTTCATGCTCAAGTCTCCTGTATAAAACAGTGTAATATTTTCCTATAACCTATGCACATTCTCCTGTACACTTTAAATCATCTCTACTTTACTTATAATACCTAATACAATGTAAATGCTATATAAATACCTACAAATTCTATGTAGATAGTTGCCAGTGCATGGAAAATCCAAGTTTTGCTTTTTGGAACTTTCTGAAAATTTCTTTTCAGAATATTTTTGACCTGTGGTCAAGTGAATCTGTAGATGTGAAACCCATGGATACAGAGGGCCAACTGTATTAAATTGAGAAAGGTTGTCCTATGTTTGAATTTCTTGTTTCCTTTTAATAACTGTACTACACAGTTGAAATATTTTAACTCTTAGAAAGTGTTCTACTGTGCCCAAACATTATAAATCTCTACTTACCTACTACTTTGTTTAATCCTAATTGAAATATTAGGTCATTAACTGATGGACTCACTGCTGGAAGATTTTCTGCTGTATCTGGATGTTCTGAGGCTGCTTCATTTTTAACTGTAATAATAATAGATTGCCAGATTAGTTGATTTAAAACTAACATTTTATTAGGGTAAAATTATAAAGTTAATTACAGCAATGTTACCATATAATTATTTAATCTTGTTTAATTAACAATTTAACATACTGCTTATTCAAATACAAATATGTCTAAAAATTTTTAAAAATTTACTAGCTACTAGTTGCCAGATATTATTTTATCTGTACTTTTCAAATATTATCTCATTTAATCCTCACAAGAATTCTAGGAAGTAAGTATTTTTATTCTCATTTAACAGATAAGGAAAATAGAGCTTAGAGAGATTATGCATATTTTGGAAGGTCACATAGTTATTAAGTGCAAAAGTTTGAAATGAATTTTGTTCCTTTAGACTCTAAAACCTACACTCTAGCTAGTAAACTCAAATGTCTACTGGGACTGAGAATGTAATATGAGTGAAATAAACCTGATGATGTTTGGAGTGGCATGAATAGCAGAAATGAAGTGGAGAGTACAGGCATACCTCATTTCATTGTGCTTCACCTTTACTGCACTTTGCAGATACTGCGTTTTTCACAAATTGAAGGTGTGTGGCAACTGTGCATGGAGCAAATCTATCAGTGCCATTTTTTTAGCAGCATTTGCTTACTTCATGTCTCTGTGTCACATTTTGGTAATTCTGGCAATACTTCAAATGTTTTCATTTTTATTATATTTGTTATGGTGATCTGTGATCAGTGATCTTTGACGTTACTATTGCAAAAAGATTACAATTCGCTGAAGACTCAGATGATTGTTAGCAGTTTTTAGCAATAAGGTATTTTTAAATTAAGGTATGTACATTTTTTTAGACATAATGCTACTGTACACTTAATAGACTAAAGTATAGTGTAAACACAACTTCTGTATGTACTGGAAAACCAAAAAATTTGTGTGACTCAATTTATTGTGATATTCACTTTATTGCAGAGGTCTGGACAGAACCCACAATATCTCTGAGGTATGCCTGTACATATTTTATATAAAACTAACTCCCACTGATTGTTACAAATGTAGGTCTGAGGTTCCTGGGTCATCTAAATTCGCAAGAGAACCTAGAAAGGTAGTTAGTTACAAGAACTCCAAGATTTAAAAATATCTGCAAGTAATTTAAAAGTTTTAAGCATGTTCGTAGGATAAAACAAATAATCAATTATTGCCACAAGAGAACTACCTAACTTGGGAAAGGATTAATTCTAACACGTGAGTGGGATTTGAAAGCCAATAACTGGCTATATTTCTTTGGAAAACATCATCATTTATCCACCAATACATCTCTATCATCTAGGAACAGAAATAAGATTTAAAAATTGGTACTTTCAAAAGAAGAAAAAAAAAGCAAGATATGCCAGGGAAAAAATGGAAAGAACAATTAAAAATTAAAATGTGCAATTAAATTAATCACTTTTGAAAACTGCCAAGAACAAATATTTTCATGGGTAGAATTCTTCATAAATCTTAAAGGATTAAATCCTATGCTATAGCACATAAAAATGGAATTTTCTATTTCTTTTACAAGGTCAAAAATACAGTAGTCCCCGCTTATCTGCAGTTTCAGTTATCCGTGGTCAATCCTGGTCCAAAAATGTTAGGTCCAAAAATGTTAAACAAAAAATTCCAGAAATAAACAATAAGTTTCAAATTGTGTGCTGTTCTAGGTAGGGTAATGAACACTTACACTGTCCTGCTCTGTCCTGCCTGGGACATGAATCATCCCTTTGTCCAGCATATCCATGCTGTATATCCTGCCCATTAGACACTTAGTAGCTATCTTGGTTATCAGATCGAGCATCATAGTATTGCAGTGCTTATGTTATAGTAACCCTTATTATACTAATAATGACCTATTGATCATCAAATAAATTATGGACAGGAAACACAGGAAAAGACACAGTATATACAGGGTTCAGTACTATCTGCTGGTTCTCAGGCATCCATTGTTTTAAAGTATTTCATATAATTCCCACAATTATTTTGTGAGGTACATACTATTACTAGCCCTATTTTTCAGATGAAGAAACTGAAACATGGAGAGATTAACTAGCTTACACAGTTAGTAAGAGACAGAGGTAGGCACCAAAGACAGGCAGTCTATTTCCAACAACTGTAATTTTAAACACTACCCCTACCATTACCTCTCATAAGAAGATAGGCATCTCCTAATGGAAACAACACAAATATTCATCCACAGGAGAATGGGCAACTTAATTATAATATATTCATAAACCAGGTCAATATACAGCAATACAAATAAATGAATAAGAACTAAAATTACCAACAGTGATCTTGAACCAAAAAAGCAAGTTGCTTAAGAAAGCATACAGCATACTACAAACAAACAATAGGATAAATCCTTTACAGATGAAAACATACCTAACAAAAGTGTAAAGAAATATATATGGTAATGATAAACATCAAATTCAGAACAGAAGGAGGCAATAATCTGAGAGGAATAGAGAGGGTCGGACTTCAATATTTAACGTATATTATATTTATTAAACTGGGAAACAGACACACAAGTGTTCATTACATTAACTCTTATTACACCTTTCTATATTTCAAAATAAATTAAAAGTAATAGAAACCATCTAAAACACCTAGGTTTTATTTGGTTCTTTTTTTTTCACTTGAAAATATTCTTTTTTTAAAATTAATTTTTATTGGAGTATAGTTGTTTTACAATGTTGTATTAGTCTCTACTGTATAGCAAAATGAATCAGTTATACATATACATATATCCCCTCTTTTTTGGATTTCCTTTCGATTTAGGTCACCACAGTGCATTAAGTAGAGCTTCCTGTGCTACACAGTATGTTCTCATTAGTTATCTATTTTATACATAGTATCAATAGTGTAGATATGTCAATCCCAATCTTCCAATTAAGAAGCACAAAGATAAACCAAATCTTCTGTTACACTGTCAAAAATCCAAATAAAAAATTTCCAATCTTTCTAATAATGTCCATTTTTCCTCAAATCCA
The DNA here is from genome assembly GCF_002837175.3 of Physeter macrocephalus. Classification (NCBI taxonomy): domain Eukaryota; kingdom Metazoa; phylum Chordata; class Mammalia; order Artiodactyla; family Physeteridae; genus Physeter; species Physeter macrocephalus. Next base: position 21,766,137 of record NC_041224.1, on the reverse strand, counting down.
TTTTTTAAGCAAACAGAAAAAATAAACAGATAAATTTATTTAAAATAGACAACAAAAAATACACTAATATCAAAGAACTGTAGTAGAAAATATATAATGATATCAAGAGTAAGATCCAGTAGATAAAAAACAAATGTTCCTTTTCTCTTCTTTTTATTTATTTATTTATTTATTTATTTATTATTTTTTTTTGTGGTATGCGGGCCTCCCTCTGTCGCGGCCTCTCTCGTTGCGGAGCACAGGCTCCTGACGCGTAGACTCAGCAGCCATGGCTCACCAGCCGCTCCGCGGCATGTGGGATCCTCCCAGACCGGGGCGCGAACCCGGTTCCCCTGCATCGGCAGGCGGACGCGCAACCACTGCGCCACCAGGGAAGCCCCCTTTTCTCTTCTTGAAACCATATAACAATATAAAGAATAGGTCTACTGGATAATAACAAATATTTTTAGCAGATAATGTACTTGATAAGAATTGAAATGTGAATGCTGGGTAAAGGTCATACTTTTAAAAATGAAATAACTGTAATAGCTCCATAGATTCCTAGAAAAGCATCTCCTAAACTTGTTCTCTATGAAACACTACTTCATAAAAAGAGAAAGGCAGGGTTTCTTGCTCAATAAACTTAAGAAATACAGTATAATAATTAGAATATTAAAGACTACAAGAAGGAATGGGGGGTGCTAATATCATTACAGCATTTATTAGTTCTGCAGAATTCCAATTTTTGTTAAATTGTGTTCTAAAATATCTAACCTAAGGAAAAAATTCAACTATAAAACATAAATTAATTGATGCACATTTAAAATATATTTTTAAATTGTCAAGTATTTTATGACTTTTAAAATATGTTTATCAATATCATTCATACCTCTCAATTTTTGAGACTAATAAACTCCACTTGTTTGAATTTTATCCTTGTATCCTTTAGCTAGTACTAGATCTTCAAGTATAAAATTCTCATCTGAGAGTTCATACACATCTTGATCTACCAAGATGAAGAAAACTTCCAGTAAACTAAATACAGAAACACTACTGAAAGCCACATACTGTGGCCTAATTCCAAGAAGATTATAAGGTCTGGAGGTTAGGAAGATATTCTTACATCAAGTAAGAAGAGAAAAGTGATTACTCAATAAATGTCAGAAGTTCATTTAATAGATTTCAATATCTACTCTTGATAAAACTCTGTGAAAAATTGGAACTATAGATTTACTCCTAGACATTACTCTCTTAATATAGAATATATTTTTGTTTCAACCCAACAGATAACACCTTGATTTATGGTGAAGCACCAAAAGATATTCTTATTAAAATTATAAACAAAACCAGAATGTGAATCATTATCATTTTAACAATTACCTAGTTCTGGTAAAGTTGGTATGATAAATATATGGAGCAGAAATTATGATGAAACTATAGAAGAAAATGTAGGGAAGAAGCTCCTTGACACTGGTGTTGGCAATGATTTTTTTTTTAATATATAACACCAAAAGCACAAACAACAAAAGAAAAAACTCAACAAATGGGACTACATCAAAGTTAAAACCTTCTGCACAGTAAAAGAAACAATTAATATAGTGAAAAGGCAATCTTTGGAATGGGAGAAAATTTTGGAAACCATGTATCAGATAAAGGGTTAATATCTAAAGAATTCATACAGCCTAATAACAAAAAACCAAACAATCCAATTGAAAAATCGGCAGAGAACTAAAAAGTTATTTTTCTAAAAAAGACAACCGGATTTCCCTGGTGACGCAGTGGCTAAGAATCCGCCTGCCAATGCAGAGGACACAGGTTCGATCCCTGGTCCAGGAAGATCCCACATGCTCCGGAGCAACTAAGCCCATGTGCCACAACTACTGAGCCTGCACTCTAGAGTCCATGAGCCACAACTACTGAGCCCACACGCCGCAACTACTTAAGCCCGTGCACCTAGAGCCCATGCTCTGCAACAGAAGCCACTGCAATGAGAAGCCCGTGCACTGCAACGAAGAGTAGCCCCCACTCGCTGAAACTAGAGAAAGCCCGTGTGCAGCAATGAAGACCCAACGCAACCAAAAATAAAATTAATTAATTAAAATAAATAAATAAATAAATAAGACAACCAAATGGCCAACAAATATGTGAAAAGATCAACAATATTAATTATCAGAGAAATGCAAATCAAAGCTACAATGAGATATCATATCACACATGTTGGGATGGCTATCATCAAGAGGATAAGAGATACAAGTGCTGGCAAAAATATAATGAAAAGGGAATCTCTGTACACTGCTAGTGGGAATGTAAATTGGTCTACCCACCATGGAAAACAATATGGAGGTTCCTCAAAAAATTTAAAATAGATCTACCATCTGATCTATCAATTCTGCTTCTAAGTACATATCCAAAGGAAATAAATACAGGATTTTGAGAAGATATATGCACTTATATTTTTATTGCAGTATTATTCACAACAGGAAGATATGGACACATCCTAAGAGTCCATCAGTGGATGTGGATAAAGAAGATGTGGTGTATATATATACAACGGAGTATTATTCAGCCATGTGAAAGGAGGACACCCTTCCATTTGAGACAACATGGATGAATCATGAGTACATTATGCTAAGAGAAATAAGTCATACAGAGAAAGGAAAATACAGTATGACATATTTACATGTGAAATCTAAAAAAGCAAAACTTGTAAAAACAGAGAAAGAAATTGTGGTTAACCACAGGACACAGGGTGGGGTGATAGAACCAATGTTGTTTAAGAGTGCAAACGTGAGTAGTAAATAGAGATCTAATGCATAGTATAACGAATATAGACAATATTGTACTAAAATCATCAAACTTGCTAATAGGCTAGAACTTAATTATTCCAACCAATAAAATGAAAGAATAATTATGTAATGTGATACAGGTGCTAATTATCACTACAATGGCAATCATATAATATATAAATGTATTAAATTAACATGTTTTACACCTTAAATTTACACGTTTTATGTCAAATGTACAAATTAAAAACGAAAAAATGTGTACATGAAAGGCCACTAAATCATAAATAATAAGAGTTTAAATCATACAGGATGTTGAAATGTTAAAATAATAGTAGTGAGAGGATTTCTATTTCTTGTATGACATGTAAAGAGCTTGGAAGTCACTACTTCCACTCTCACAATAAGAAAAAAAGCCTAGCAAACTTTTTAAATTAAACATTTTTTTTCTTATCAAAGTCAAGGCAAAATGCTGCCCCCAAAATTGGAGAGAGAGGTGGATAAAAGCAGCATAGTTTATTGGCAGCTGAACCCCAGGAGCAGAAACCCACTACTGAAGTCAGGACTAGTAGGAACACTTAAACTGTGATTGATGAATTGCTGAAAGTTCAATATATACTAGCTTGAATCTTACTGGTACCCCCATGTTACTATGAGTTTCATGTCTAGGAAACCCAACCAGGTTCTCAGGATGCAGATCAGAGGAAAATTGCCACATGCTTCCAACAGGGGGAGGGGAAAGTAACTGTTTTTAAACATGCCCAGAGCTTTCTGTTCTCCTTAACAAAAGACTGCCCTCAAGGGAAACTATTTTACCAGAGTTTAACCCAAACACGGTTTACCAGAACCTAACAGACCTTAGAGAAGGGAAATATTCAACATGGGGGTGAGCAGATATAAAATTTCAGCCCCTTCTAGCCTTCCTGTCTTACCAAACAAGTAGGAGAGACATGAGAAACACTTGTGAAGGTGGAAAACTAGAGACACAGGCTTACTAAAAGATTGAGACCTAATCAGAGGATTACAGAATGCTTCCCCTTCCCTGACACCTTACCATCACATTAATAAGCCTCCTATATAATTGCAAGTTACAGCTAAAAGGACAGCAAGCCTCAGACCCTATTTAAGGAATCTAAAGGGAAACCCAAAGATATCAGGGGAGACAAAAAAAGGGACAATATAGGAACTTTTAGCATCTGATACCTACAGTTACAGTAAACAAAAAATACAGCCTAATACCTAGCCAGATAAACATGAAGCCTCACACTAAAGGCCTATATAAGCCTCAGTTCCTTCTACCCAATACATCATGTCTAGATTTCAACAACAAAAATGCAAGACACGCTAAAAGTAAAAACCTGGTCTGAAGAGTATGAGCACCAGACTCACATGACAGAGATCTTAGATTTATCATACTGTGTATGTGAAGTAATTATGGCTAATATGCTAACAGCTCTCATGGAAAAAGAGACAGTATGCAAGAACAGAGGAATTATGTAAGCAGAAATCTGGAATCTCTAAGAAAAAATCAAAAGGAAATGTTAGAAATCAAAAACACGGCAACAAAAATGTAGAATTTCCTTGATGTGCTCATCAGTAGATTGGATACAGTCAAGGAAAGACTCAGTGAGCTTGAAGATATGACATTAGGAACTTCCCAAATTGAAAAGAGAAAATAAATAGAAAAAAAGGAACAAAATATCAGAGATCTTTTGGACAACAATAAAAGGTGTAATATACACATAATGAGGACAGCAGAAGAACAATGAAACAGAATAAATATTTAAATAATGGCTGAGAGTTTTCAAAAAATAATAACAGACATCAAATCAATGATCATAGGAACTCACAGAAAACCAAAAAGGATAAATACCAAAAAAAGCTACACCTATTCATATCATATTCAAATTGCAGAAAATCAAAGACAGAGAAAATCTTGAAAGACTCCAGAGAAAAACAAAAACAAAACACAAATATACCTTATCTATAGAGGGACAAGGATAAAAATATCTTATACTTCTCATCAAACTAAGCTAGCAAGAAGAGAATGGAGAGAAATATTTAAAGTGTTGAAAGAAAAAAAAATCAACCAACGTAGAATTTTGTATCCAGAAAAATTATCCTTCAAAACTGAAAGAGATATAATGACTTCCTCAGATTTAAAAAAAAAAAAAAAAGGAATTTGTTGCCAGTAGGCCTGCAGTGAAAGAAAATGTTAAAAGAAGTTCTTCAGAGAGAAGGAATAGGATACAGATCAGAAACCTAGATCTATATAAAGAGAATGGCATTAGAGAAGAAATAAATGAAAGTAAAATAAACTTTTCTTACTCTTAGTTGATATAACAGATAACAGTTTATTCATAATAATAGAAACAATGTATTCAGTGATTCAGCTTATAGGTAAGTGAAATGAATGACAACAATGCTATAAGTGACAGGAGGAAGAAATTGGGATTACACTGTTATCAGATACCTGCACTACCCATGCAGTGGCATAGTGTTATTTGAAAGTACCCTTAGACCCTTAGATTAGTGGTAAATGTATACTGCAAATTTTGAGACAATCACTAAAAATTTTTTTAAAGAAATATAATTGATATGCTAAGAAAGAAAAGAATATGGAATCATATTAAACATGTAGTTAAAGCCAGAGAAGGTAGGAAAAGAGTGGAAGGTGAAAAATAAAGTACTAGGGCATTGAAGAGAAAATAGTTACAAATATGATTAATATTAAACGAAATACCAATAATCACTTTAAATGTGAATGGTCTATCAATTAAAAGACAGAGACTGTCAGAGTGATTAAATAAACTGACCTAACTATAAGCTGTCAACAAGAAACTCATTTTAAATATAAAGTAGACTGAAAATAAAGGGATGGAGAAAAGTGTATCATGCTAATACTAATCAAAGTAAAGCCAGAGAAGCTATATTAATCTGAGACAAAGCAGACTTCAGAGCAAGGAGATTACCAGGGATAAAGAGAGCACTACATAATAATAAAGGGGTCAATAGCTAAGAAAACATATCAGTCTTTAATGAGTATGCACCTAACAACAGAGCAACAAAATATCAATACACGAGGCAAAAACAGAACTGCAAGGAGAAACAGACAAATCTACTTTTATACTTGCAGCTTGCAATACCATCTTATCAGTAACGGACAGATACAACAGGCTGAAAATCCATACCTTAACAAATTGAAAAGAATAGAAATCGTATGAAGTATACTCTCAGATCACAATAGATTTAAACTATATTACTCTAATGCTAAAACTAGACAAAGAAATATCTCTCACAAATAAGATGCAAAAATCCCCCACAAAATATTAACAAATTGAGTGAAACAATGTATAAAAATAATTATATATGATGACCAAGGAGGATTTATTCCAGGTATGCAATTCTGACTCAATATTTGGAAATCAATTAACATAACTCAGCAGACTAAAGAAAAAAATCATTTGATCAATCAGAAATGCAGAAAAATTGTTCAAAAAAGTCCAAAATCCATCCATGATAAAACTGTCAGCAAACCAAGAATAGTGCGAACTTCCTCAATTTGATAAAGGACATCTACAAGGAAACCAACAGATAACATCACACTTAATGGTAAGAAACTAAATGCTGTCATCCTCAGATTAGGAATACATCAAGGATGTTTCTTCTCACCACTCCTATCCAACATCATACTGGAACTCACAGCTAATGTAATAAGTCAAGAAAAAGAAAGAAAAAGTATATAAATTGAGAAAAGTAAACAAAACTATTATTGTTGAACAACAACAGCAACAAAACTCCTGGAATTATAAGCTGGCTATAGCAAGGTTTCCAGATACAGGTTAATATACACAAGTCATTTGATTTCCTTGTTCAGCAGTGAACAAGTGAAAGTTGAAATTAAACACAATACCATTTATATTAGCACCAAAAATGAAATACTTAAGTATAACTCTTCAGACACAAGCGTCATCAAAGATTTAATGTAGAGATTTTCCATGTTGATGGATAGGAAGGCTCAATATTGTTAAGCTGTTAGCTCTTTCCAACTTGATTCAATGCAATCCCAAGCAAAATTCCAATAAGCTATTTTGTGGATATTGACAAACTGGTTCTAAAGTTTATATGGAAAAGCAAAATACCTACATTAGCCAATACAATATTGAAGAAAAACAAGGTCAGAGGACTGATGCTACCCAACTTCAAGGCTTCCTACAGAAATCAAGACAATTGGTGAAAGAATAGATAAATAAGTTAATTGTAACAGAACAAAGAGATATAGACCTATAAAAATACAGTCAATGATCTCTGACAAAAAAGCAAAAGCTATTCAATGGAGAAACGACAGTCTTTTCAACAAATAGTACTGATACAACTGGACAGCCAAATGCAAAAAAAAAAAAAGTGAATCTAGGGCTTCCCTGGTGGCGCAGTGGTTGAGAGCCCGCCTGCCGATGCAGGGGACACGGGTTTGTGCCCTGGTCCGGGAAGATCCCACATGCTGCGGAGCGGCTAGGTCTGTGAGCCATGGCCACTGAGCCTGTGCGTCTGGAGCCTGTGCTCCGCTACGGGAGAGGCCGCGACAGTGAGAGGCCAGCATACCACAAAAAAAAAAAAAAAAAAAAAAAGTGAATCTAGACACAGACCTGACACCTTACCAAGAATTAACACAGAATGGCTCATAGACCTAAATGTAAAATGCAAACCTATAATTCTCCTAGACGGTAACACAGATGAACATCTAGGTGATCTTACATTTGGTGTTGATTTTTCAGATAGAACACCAGAAGCACAATCCAAAAAAAAAAATTGATAAGCTGGGTTTCATTAAGAAAAATACACACACAACTTCTGCTCTGTGAAAGACACTGTTAAGAGAGTGATAATACAAGCCACGGGCTGGGAGAAAATATTTACAGAACATATATCTAAGATCTGTTATCCAAAACATAAAAAGAACTCTTAAAACTTGACAATTAGAAAACAAATAACACAATTACAACATGGGCAAAGATGTGAACAAATAACTTACCACAGAAGTCATTTAGATGGCAAATAAACATATGAAAAGATGTTCAGCATATACATCATTAAGCAATTGTAAATTAAAACAAGAGTGAGATATCACTACATACCTATAGCTAAAATCCAAACACTGAAAACAACAAGTGATGTCAGGAATGTGGAGCAGTGGGAAACCTGATTCGTAGCTGGTAGGAACTCAAAACACTACAGGCACTTTGAGGACGGTTTGGCAGTTTCTTACAAAGTTAAATTACAGTTTTATCATATGATCCAGCAATTGTGCTCCTAGGTACTTACCTAACAGTGTTGAAAATTTATGTTCCCACAAAAGTTATGCAGTAACCAACAGGTACTAAGTTGTTTGTACACAACTAATCAATAAAGAAACTGTTGGGCTTCTCTTGTGGTTTAGGATCATTATGAAAAAATTACTGAGACCATACAAAACACCACGAACTTCTGTCTGAACTGTTTACAGAAGACTGTGTAAATACTTATCATAAGAAAGCAAACATGGCTATATTATTAGCAAACAAAATAAACATTAGGCAAAAAAATGTATTTTTAGAGATAAACAGTGTACTTTTACAGAGATAAACTGTACTTTTATAGCTCATGTTTACCAGGAAGATATAACAAGTATAAATTTGTACACATTTAATAACATCATTTCCAAATACATAAACCAATCTGGCAAAACTACCAGTAAACACAAAGAAGTCCGTAATCACAGTGGGAAAATTTAACATACATCTCTTAGTAACACAGAATAAACGAAACTTCAATGGAATTAAAAAAGAATTGACTAACACAGTAAATATATTTGATCTAATAGATTTATACAAAAGATATGAATAAACATTCATAAACCTAAGACAGAGGGTTTTTTTCACTTACTTTAATTAAAAATAAATCAATAATATTGAAATTTATCATACTTATCAAACACATGTCAATTATCCAGGAATATTTCTTCTCATGGTTTGAAACAATAAAGTCAAATACCACATTATTGAGATAGTGAATTACAGAGTGAGTATGCGAACTGTAGAGACAATGGGAGTACTGTTCAAAAGAATAGTTTTATAACGTATTCACATTTTAGGATTAAGTGCAATATTTTCATAACATATATGAGTGAGAAAAAAAGAAATGATAAATAATACATTCAAAATGAATTTAGAAGATTCAAAAGCAGATCAGGTAAGAAAGAAAATAAAAGCGATGGTATACTTACCTCCAAAATATCCATACTTCCAGTAAATACAAATGTATTCAATACTCCATTTAAAGCACAAAGAGTGTTACATTGGATTAAAAAATAGCCAATTATATACAGCTAAGTCATAATAATAGAAAAAGGTTAAAAATAAAATGACGAAAAAATTATTCTATGCAAGTAGTTACATAAAGAAAGATACCACGCTAACATCAGACAAAATAGACTAAAGACACAAAAAATTTACTACAAAATGTCCATCATAAAGACAGAAATTTCAGTTCACTAAGAATATATAACAATTTAAAATGTGTATATTTATTATATATCTGTATGTAATATATAATCTATATGTAATACAGATTATGTATCTGTATATTTTTATTTATAATAAATCTTTAAAAATATAATTAACTTCACCTAATGGAGAATATGCATACACAAACACGTTGTATATGCTATGTATATGTGTACCTATATGTATATATGATACACTATATAGCATGTATTTCTATGGTCAATTGAATAAATATTAAACAACTAGAGAAATTTAATTAAAAATCATTATATGATATTCTTACTACAAATCCTCACTTTTCTGGCAGTTCCAAGTGTCTTAATTTGAGATGAGTTTTGTAAGATTTAAACTTTTTCTTTACATGAAAGATTTCTTCTGATATCCATTTTCTCAGCTACAAGTATAGAGGCTCTTAATCCAATAAAAAATAAAACAGCTGGATTGTAAAACCTCTGGATTATTAATGTAACCAAGAACAACTTAGTTTCCATCCAGGTTTACAACAACTTAAGCAAATACACACAATTTAAACAAATGATCAAACCGTCCTCCCCTTGCCCACCCCACCTCCAATCCTCTGGTGCATTTTCAAAATGGACTATGAAATGAGGCATAAAAATCATCAGAGTGCTCTCCTCAAAGTATGTGGAAGACTCTTGTTACTGAATACATACACCTAGAAAGTTGTAATTAGGGACTTCCCTGGTGGCGCAGGGGTTAAGAATCCGCGTGCCAATGCAGGGGTCATGAGTTCGACCCCTGGTCTGGGAAGAGCCCACATGCTGCAGGGCAGCTAAGCCCGTGCACCACAACTACTGAGCCTGTGCTCTACAGCCTGCGAGCCACAACTACTGAGCCCACGTGCCACAACTACTGAAGCCTGTGCACCTAGAGCCCGTGCTCCACAACAAGAGAAGCCACCGCAATGAGAAGCCCGTGCACCGCAACAAAGAGTAGCCCCTGCTCACTGCAACTGGAGAAAGCCTGTGTGCAGCAACAAAGACCCAACGCAGCCAAAAATAAATAAATAAAATAAATAAATTTATTAAAAAAAATAAAGTTGTAATTAGACTTTACTGTACTAAGGGTATTAATATTTTAAAAATATTAAAATATTTTTAACAATGTATATGATTGATTTAAAAGTTAAACTAATTAGAAAGTAATAATTCAAAAATAAGGAAAGAAAATAGAAAGAAACCTGGATCAGGTAGGAAAAATAGAAAGTGCCCAAAAAAGGAAATATTTAAATCTAAATATATTAGTAAGTACAGTAATTATAAGTGGATTACATGTTGTAGGGAGAGACAAAGACAGTCACACTGGATTTATAAGCAATTTAACTATAATCTATTTATGAGAGGTCACTGAATTATAAGAATATACAAAATTGTAAAGTAAGGAAGTGAAAAAAGATATGCCATGCAAATGCTAACCAAAATGAATTTGCAGGAGTTATGTCAATGTCATACAAAATAGGATTTTAGTCAAACGACCTTACTGGAGACAGACTAAGATGGTACCTTTTATAAAAAGAAAATGTGGAGTCCATAAGGACTATCAAATATTTTTTTTTGTATGCACCTAACAACATAGACAGTATAAGGAAAAAGGACGATACTACAAGAAGAAATAGATAAATCCACAATCATAGTGGGAGAATACATTCGCTCCATAATTGACAGAACAAACAAAATTCAAGAAAATCAAGAAATAGGAATTTAAATAACAGTAAAAATTTGACTTAGATGTCTGTAAGCTCACACATTCATGAATATAATTCTGCTTAAAACAATTAAAATGTAAAATAATTTTATAATACTCATAATTCAGTATTTACAACTTGAGTCTTTTCTTTCTAGCAGTTCCAAATGTCAGGCAAAAGACTTTCATCTGATACCTCTTCCATTTTCTGAGCTTCAGGAAGAAAGGCTCATAAAAGCACTAAATAGAGAAACAGATCTGTGGTGGAACCTCTATATTTACAATATATGTTAGTTACCCAACAATATTTTATCTCATCTTTTAATGATATATACAAATCACTATTTGAAGTGTAAACATCACGTGAACACAACACTTTTCACGCGTGTATATATAAGCAGTCGTTACTTTTCAGATATACAGAAGCATTAAATGTATTTAATTTAGAAATATTGTTACTATAAACATTATTATAAATACTTATGTTTTAAATTATTATTTTGTTTTACAGTATTCATACTTTTGAATAAAGTTTAAATTTTTGGTATTAAATATGGCTAATGAAAAATATATATAATGATAAAAAACAGAGTGAAAGAGTGAAAGAAACATCAGATATAAAAAATGGTGGAATACAAAATGGTGGAATTACACTTAAAAATATCAATAATTGGTTTATATATGATTATGAGAGGTAATTAAAAGATCAGGCTGAATTTAAAATACAGACAAGTATAAGTTTCTTACAAAAGATAGAGCAAAATCATAAAGACACAGGAAAATTAAAGTAACATGATAGAAAAAAAAAATGTATCACGCAAATACCAACCAGAAGAAAGTTTATGGAGCTACCCTGATAGCAGATAAGGTAGTTTTAAAGGAAAATAAACAAATAAAAACTATAAAAATGATGAAGTGGGGCTCTTCATTAGGACAAAATGTTCTGTCCCCCAAGAATGTTATCAATTTAAAATTTATATGCACATAAATAATAGAGTATCATAAGATATAAACCAAAGCCTGCCACGACTAAATAGAAAAATCCACAAAGTGTAAGATTTAACATATCTAATTCAGTGATTATAAAAGAAACAGATAAATCATCAATAAAGATCTAAAGTATGATGGCAATAATTACTAAAGAAGCAAATGGTTGAAGATATATTCATGAACAAAAAAGTGTTCTGAATTTAATTAAAAACGATTTATAAGATTTATGTTTAATTACTTACTATCAAGATTCTCCTGTCCGATACCTCTAAGGTTCTTAGTTTGAGATTGGTTTCTTGAAAATAAACCTTTCTTCTCAGGAGGTAGATTTTCACGTGTTATTGTATCGTTTTTCTCGTTTTGAAGAGGAAATGCTAAGTAGAAAATGATATATGTATAATGGAACTTCTGGATATGCCAAATGATCAAATTTTCTTTCCATAAAGGTGAATTGAGAAAAATCATGTGAATAGTTTTCATGAGTGTGTGTGGAAGTAGTCAGTCTTGCTACTTAGTAATTATTGACTGCGCAAATAGCAACCAAAAGGTATCATTACTTTTGCTTTTGTTCTCTAATTATTTTAGGGTATTCACACTTTAGGTCATTTATTTTTACTTCTATGAAATATATGCTCAAATACATACTCATGAACCAAAGGAAAAAAAATCTTCTGATGAGTTTGATTTAAAATAATTTAAAGTTTCCTTTTATTATACTTACTATTGAATCTCTCCTCTCTGGAAGTTATTTGTTTCTTTACTTGCATTTGGGGTTTTGAAACTGAAACTTGTTTCACAAGCACAGGATTTTTATCTGGTACTCCATAATAACCTATATAAAGAGATGCATTTAGTCCACTAAATGTGCAATCTCTAGATTTCAAATTTATAGCAAGTGTACAGTAGCATTTTGTCTCATTTTTATAAAGTCATAAGTCAATTATTATAATGCTAGATCTGTCATAAAACTGGATGATGCTGAAGCTGTCTCATTATTTCATAAATATTCCTAAGCAACAAATACATTTCATATTGGTCTTCAGGTTTCATGGGTTATTTATGCTTTAGTTTAATACATAATAATAGACCAATGAAAATGCCTATGCAGAAGATCATTAATTGCAAAACACAACCATCTCCATGTTCAAGCACAGGACATTGATTGAATAAACTGATATATATACCACAACTATGGTATTGGTATAGTATAAGTACTGCTACAATGGTAGATAATTAAATAGATAATATATAAACATCTGTACGCAGAGTGAGATATTCCCCTCTGTACCAATACATCAGATGTTTGCTGGATGACGTTTCATGGGGAAATGAAAGACTAGTTGAAACACTGGTGGAGCTCGTGCCCTTTCATGTTTAGACTCATATTATTGCAGTAAGTGAATAAAGGCTTATTGTTTTCAATTTGGTTCATTGTCTTTATGGACCACCTTCACAACTGGTAGCTCTCTCAGTGACAAATGGTGGCAAGCAGGGTGGCCCAATTAAGCACAATGCCTTTCTGGAAAAGTAAAGAGCATGAAGATCCCGAAGATCCTCCAGGGCATTTTGGGGAGATGCTAGAGAAGACTACAAGGCTTCTTGGGAAATACCAGCTGGTTATTTGCAGGAGTCTGAGGGTCCTAAAATGCACTTTGCCAGCCATAGCAATGAGTCTCAGTAAGTGCTATGTCAAGAATGCCCTGGGGCACTCTTGGAGAGGGCTAGCAGATTGTTTATGCAAGCTTTTGGGGTTAGAGGGGTAACAGCGGTCCTTCTCTTTAGTCCCAGACTCCCTCTCAAAATGCCTGGCGGGTCAAATTAGGGATCCAACAGAGGGGCTCTGGGAAATCTAGGGAAGCAATTCCCTGGCTACTGCTATTGTCCTCTGATGATAGTACTAAGTACAAGCTAAGCTGCACCCAACCATTGCTGTCAGCTTTAGTGAGGTCCCAGACAACGATGGACAGCCTACAATATAGTAAGTTATTGAGACTCATGATTTAATTAAATAAATATACAACTCCTTGGGATTGCTTTGCCCAGTGATGTAAAGAGACCTTAGAGACCTGGGCTGTTCACTTGCATGGTGAAGGAGGTAATCTTAAACTTCGTGAAGGACCATGATACTTTGTGGGTTGTGGTCACTCTAAAACCCCTTTTTAAGCCTGCCCTGACAGCAGAAAGTCTGCTCAAGGAGGAGGAAGAAAGAGGGAAGATGAGAGGCAAATACCGAGATGCTCTCCTTCCTCAGCTGGGAACTGTTCATGCTTTGATGGCTTTCCGCCTGAACCTATCACTAAAATCATGTTTGGACCACCAATGCAGAGTCTAGAGCAGCCCTGTTAATCATGCTATAATAATGAGTAAGAACAGTAGATAAGATTGTTAACCAGCTCACATTTCTAGATTTATTTGTGCTACTCCTGCTGGTTATCAAACTAAATCAAACTTCTTCATCAGGTCAGGTGATAATGTTCTGCAACAAAATCCAGAACCTAACTGACATATTTTTAGGCACGGAGAAAACAGCTTCTGCCCAAATAGTAAAGACCGACTAGCAAAGAGAGCAATATAAAACGGTAACCATGTGCTCTCTCCTGGATGATGCTTCTAGAGAAGCTCTCTGAGTCTGGTTATTCAAAGAGGAGAGTGATGGCCAGATACTAGGCCATAAGGGCCACAAAAGGTAGCCCCATTAGGGTCTGCATGTTAACAAGTGCTATGATTAATGAAAGTGTTATCCCCTCTGCTTCTCCCTGTGAATATGGAGATGAATAGGTGGGCCCTTCTAACTTGTACTGTGAACTCTCAACTTTCAACAACAAAGACCAGGTCCCAATATCCCCAGTAAGGACCAGAGGTTGTATCCCAGAGTCAGAGTTCAATGGGGAGGTAGGGAAGAATTACATTTCTGGGCCTTTTGGATACTAGCACAGAGGCGACTGTGATGCACAAAGCCCATCACCAGAATGAGGTGAAAACAAATAATGTCTCTGATTTTGGGTTTGAGGTCACTACCAGTTGGACCCTTACCTAGACCCACTGTGGATGGGTCTCTTTGGCCAACTCCAAACTCCAAATAAAACCTTTTTATGGCATTCACTACTGAATGTATTACCAATATAGATGTATTGTCTAAGTGAACACCTGCTCACCTATGCCCACAAGCCCCGAAGAAAACTGCTCCAGTCAACACCTTTTTAGTGGGGCATATGGAAGACCACAAACCTCCCTGACTAGCAGCCCCTACTGCTGTTGTTTCTCAAAAATAGTAGCAACTGCCTAGAGTGAAAAAGAAAAAAGCAATGCCTTCATTGCTGAGTTTAAGAACAACAAAGTTCTTCATGAGACTAATTCTCCACTCAATAGTCCTATCTCACCTGTGCACATGGCCTTAGGAGCATGGAGTCTCAAGGGATTATTGGCAGCTCAACACTGTAGAAAATCTCTAAGCACTGGCAGTACCTGACAGTACCTGACTTTGAAACTGTCACAGAAGCTACTGCCCAAGATAAAGAAACTTGGTGTACAACAAATGACATCACTGTCCACATGGATAATCCAAGATCAGTTTAATTTTATGTGGAATGGGGTGCAATATACCACTAATGTCCTTCCACAAGTCTACCTAAATTCCCCTACTATTTGTCATCAGATATGCTAAGACCTAGAAAAAGTCTGGCTACTGGAAGGAACACTAGCCTTCCACAATCCTGAAGATGTCTTCCTGGTGGTCCCAGACAAGGTCATTACCCAATAAGGACTGGTCACTCTGCAGACTCACATGGGGCAACATGACTGAGCCATTAACACAGACAAGGTACCAGGATCTATCATCCAAGTGAAATTCCTAGGCATGATCTGGAAAGAGTGACAACATCCTATTCCAGAGGAGGTGATTGCCAATATTTGATGCTCTCAACTCCCCCAAATAAAAAAGAGATCCAGCAATTGGTCGTACTTTTCTGTTACTGGCACTTTCCACGCAGGGAACTTGATGGCACCTATCTATGAGGTTACCAAGAAGACCTCGCCCTTGTGTGGGGCCCGATTAATAGAATACCCTGGTGTGGGGGCGGGGAGCCTCTAGCAAGCCTCCCAGGCTGCCCTTCCCCTAAGCCTCTCTGATTCCTATTTGCTGTTTTAGTTACAGATCTCAAAAACGTCTCGATTTGTCAATTGGAGCCTATGGCAGAATGGCCCTGATACTGGTCAGAAGTGCCCACTAGGCATAATTTCCGGAACCTGTAATCTCCCAGAATCATCTAAAAGGTACACACACGTTGAGATACTACTGGACAGTTATTGGTCCTTGGCGGATACTGAGAGCATGTCCTATGGCTGTTAAATAATCTTATGACTAGAAATTCCAATCTGAAGGTATTAACACTTTTGATTTTGTTCTCTAGTTATCTTAGGGTATTCACAGTTTAGGTCATTTATTTTTACTTCTATAAAATATACACTCAAATACATATTCATGAGCCAAAGAAAAAAGATCTTCTGATGAGTTTAAAATAATTTAAAGTTACCCATAATTATTATACTTACTATGACTCCTCCCCTTTCTGTAAGGTATTTGTTTCTCTACTTGCATTTGGGGTTTTGACACTGAATCTTGATTTACAAGCATAAGATTTTCACCCAGTACTCCAATATGACCTACATAAAGAGATCCATTTAGTCCACTAAATGGGAAAACAGATCCATTGTGAAATCTCTAGATTTCAAATTTATAACAAGTGTGCAGTAGCATTTTCTCTCATTTTTAAAGTTATCAATGAATTGCCATAATGTTAGGTCTTATATGAAAATAAGAAAAGTTTTAATGGGTGCTACTGAAACTGTCTCGTTATTTCATAGATATTTTGAGGAATCAAATATATTTCATACTAATCTCTACTTTTGGGGTATGTATACATTACATAAATACACAATAGTAGATGAAACAATAAAAATACATATGTACAAGGTTATTCATTACAGTATTATTTGTAATTGCAAAATATTTTAAACCACCTAAATGTTCAAGAATAGGATACTGGTTGAATAAACCAAGGTGTATACAATAAATTATGGTATAGTATAAACTATGGTATATAATGTGGTACTATTTTACATATTTATGTAAAAAATTTAAAAAGATTTTTATAAACTACATGGAGGAATTTCTAGGAGGTAATTTTAAGTGGAAAAAAAATTTTAAAGGTTAGCTAGTATGCTAACTTTTGGCTCAGAAAGCAGTAATTGGAAGAAATGAGAAATAGAGAGATATTAACTTTACAAGATGAAGCACAGAAAAGATAAGCAAAAAAATCACGTAGTTGGTTACCTGCCAGAAGACAGGGTGGGAGAGAGGACTGGGGAATGCATGGGAAGGACTGGGGAAGAAATGATGCTCTTAAGTATACCTTTGGTATAATATTTATTTCTGGAAGTAGGTCAATGTTCCATACATTCCAAAAATAAAACTAAATCAACAAGGATAAGAAGAGGAAATGAAAAAACATAATGAAATGAACCTACTGAAGGGTTAAAAAAATGATTCAAATTAGTCATAAATAGTGTTTGAAACATACCCTCAGTCTTGGGCAAGAGTATGGGGGACAGACAGAAAGCAAATCACTATATCTTCCTAGTAGGCTTTTTTTTAGTGGTATGTGCTAAGTAATTCTGTAACAAGGGTTGAAGCATTGTAGAGTTGAGCAGATACATAAATCTGCTGATGTTTTAAGAGTCAGGATTAACACCCTGAAAG
Source organism: Physeter macrocephalus (assembly GCF_002837175.3). Taxonomy (NCBI): domain Eukaryota; kingdom Metazoa; phylum Chordata; class Mammalia; order Artiodactyla; family Physeteridae; genus Physeter; species Physeter macrocephalus. The sequence continues at coordinate 21,748,381 of NC_041224.1, read as the reverse complement.
AAAGGACATACACATATGAAATGGAGGAAGGCAAGAAGGAGACCTGAGGGACTAGAACTGAAGGTGTCTGAGAGTCCTCATGATTTCTAAAATATATGTGTATATAACATATGCATATATGTGTGCACATGCACATTTATGTGTATATGAATATATGTACATGTGTGTAAAAACTAAGGAGTGTGGATCCAAGTGAAAATCCTATGTGTCATCTTACCTGGCAGTTACCATGGGAGAGAGCTTCCAACCCACACTAGACCGACTGCACAGCCAGTATATTCATGGGTTCAGGCCCCTCCAGGCCAACCAGTCTTACATAGCCCCAGTTAAGGGCTCAAATGAGGCACTGTACTGTTCAGGTGACTCTGCTTTGACAACCTTACTGGGGAGCCTTGAAGACAATTTTCTCCTATCTGACTCAGTTTTTACTACTTTTCCATTCCAAGCCCTTCCTGCATTCCCTACCTCCTGGGTCCATAAAATGGCAAGAGCCTTTAGTTTAGGGCTCCTTTGGCAATGAGACAACCCCCCAACCATTTCTGATAAAACAACTCTTACCTGGGGCCTTCAGTGGGGAAAAATGGAATAATAAAGCTGGGACCTTTCCTGTTTAGACTCGTACTTATGCTATCACAGTAATCAAATAAAGGTTTAATTGTTACTTTCAGTTTGGCTTGTTATAATTGACCAACTCAACAACGGCAGTGCTTTCTCTGACAAACTGGTGCAGTGAGCAGGGTGGATAGTACAGGCACACCTTGGAGATGTCACGGGTTCAGTTCCAGACCCCCGCAACAAAGCGAATATTTCAATAAAGCGAGTCATATGAATTTTTTGGTTTCCCAGTGCACATATAAAAGCTACGTTTACACGATACAGTAGTCTATTAATTGTGCAATAGCATTATGTCTAAAAAAATAATGTACATATCTTATTTTAAAAATACTTTACTGCTACAAAATGCTAGCCATCATCTGAGCCTTCAGCTAGTTCTAATCTTTTTGCCAGTGGAGGGTCTTGACTCGATGTTGATGGCTGCTGGCTGATCAGGGTGGTGCTTGCTGAAGGCTGGGGTGGCTGTGGCGATTTCTTAAAATAAGACCACAGTGACGTTTGGCTCATTGGTTGACTCTTCTTTTCATTAATGATTTCTCCGTAGCATGCAATGCTGTTTGATAGCATGCAGAACTTCTTTCAAAACTGGAGTCAATCCTCTCAAAACCTGCTGCTGCTTTATCAACTAAGTTCATATAATATTCTAAATCCCTTGTTGTCATTCCAACAATCTTCACATCATCTTCACCAGGAGTAGATTCCATCTCAAGAAACCACTTTCTTTGCTCAGCCATAAGAAGCAACTCTTCATTCATTAAAATCTTCTCATGAGATTTTAGCAATTCAGTTGCATCTTCAGTCTCTACTTCTAATTCTAGTTTTCTTGCTATTTCCACCACATCTGTAGTTACTTCCTCCACCGAAGTCTTGAATTCTTCAAAGGCATCCATGAGGGCTGGAATCAACTCCTTCCAAACTTCTCTTAATGTTGACATTTTGACCTCTTCCCAAGAATCATGAATGTTCTTAATGGCATCTAGAGTGGTGAATCCTTTCCAGAAGGTTTTCAATTTACTTTGCCCAGATCCATCAGAGGAATCACTATCTATGGCAGCTATAGCTTTACAAAATGTATTTCTTAAATAATAAGACTTGAAAATTGAAATTACTCCTTGATCCATGGGCTGCAGGATGGATGTTGTGTTAGCAGGCATGAAAACATTAATCCTGTTGTACAGTTCCAGAAGAGTTCTTGGGTGACCAGGTGCATTATCAGTGAGCAGTAATATTTTGAAAGGAAACTTTTTTTCTGAGCAGTAGGTCTCAACAGTGGGCTTAAAATATGCAGTAAACCATTTTGCAAACAGATGTGCTATTATCTGGACTTTGTTGTCCATTTACAGATCACAGGCAGAGTAGATTTAGCATAATTCTTAAGGGCCTTAGGATTTTCAGAATGATAAATGAGCATTGGCTTCAACTTCAAGTTACCAGCTGCATTAGCCCCTAACAAGAGTCAGCCTGTACTTTGAAGTTTTGAAGACAGGCATTGACTTCTCCTCTCTAACTCTGAAAGTCCTAGATGGCATCTTCTTCCAATAAGGGGCCATTTCATCTACACTGAAAATCTGATGTTTAGTGTAGCCACCTTCATTAATTATCTTAGCTAGATCTCCTGGGTAACTTGCTGCAGCTTCTACGTCAGCACTTGTTGCTTCCCCTTGCGCTTTTGTGTTATGGAGATGGCTTCTTTCCTTAAACATCATGAGCAACTTCTGCTAGCTTCAAACTTTTCTTCTGTAGCTTCCTCACCTCTCTCGGCCTTCATAGAATTGAAGAGAGTTAGGGCCTTGCTCTAGATTAGGCTTTCGCTTAAGCAAATGTTGTGGCTGGTTTCATCTTCTGTCCAGACCACTGAAATTTTATCCGTATCCACGATAAGCCTGTCTCGCTTTCCTATCATTTGTGCGTTCACTAGAGTAGCACTTTTAGCTTCCTTCAAGAACTTTTCCTTTGCATTCACAACTTGGCTATAGTTTGGAGCAAGAGGTCTAGCTTTTGGCCTATCTCGGCTTTCGACATGCCCTCCTCACTTAGCTTAATCATTTCTAACTTTTGATTTAAACTAACATGCAACTCCTCCTTTCAGTTGAACATACAGAGGCCATTGTAGGGTTATTAATTGGCCTAATTTCAATATTGTTCTGAGGAAATAGGGAGGCTGGAGGAGAGGGAGAGAGATGGTGGAGAAGTCAGAACACACATAACATTTATCAATTAAGTTTGCCATCTATATGCATGTGGTTCGTGGTGTCCCAAAACAACTACAATAATAACATCAAAGCTCACTGATCACAGATCACCATAACAAATATAATAATAATGAAAAAGTTTGAATATTGTAAGAATTACCAAAATGTGACACAGAGACATGAGGTGAGCAAACGCTTTTGGAAAAATGGCACTGATAGACTTGCTTGATGCAAGGTTGCCACAATCCTTCAATTTGTAAAAAATGCAGTATCTGCGAAATGCAATAAAATGAGGTATGCCTGTAAAGCACAGTGCCTTTCTAGGAAAGCAAAACTCTGAAGATCCCATGGGGCACTTTTGAGAGGTGTTAGAGAGGTCCATCAGACACTCTCAAGTGATACTAGTGGATCACATGCAAGAGCCTGAGAGTTCCATGGGTGCTTCATCAGTCATGCTAATGTGTCTCAAAAAGTACTAGTGGACCCTGGGGTTTCTTTGGGGAGTGCTAGTGACTTTTTACATAAGCTTTTCAGGTATAAGGGGGAACAGCGGTCCTTCCCTTTAGTTTCTACCCCCTTGCCCAAACTTGACTCAACTCCATGAGTCAAATTACAGATCCAAAAGAGACACTCATAGGAAAGGCAGGGAAGCAATTCTCTAGCTACTGATGGGAACAAAATTCGTTCCTCCAGTGATGGGAACAAAATTTGTCAGAGACCCTGAATTGCATCCCAGTACTTCTGTTAACCGTAAGCATGTCCCTGGCACCAAAAGACAGCCTAAAGCAAAGTGAATTTTTGTTGGGACTTATGCCTAAAATGTAAAATAATGAAGAGCCTTTTGGGATCACTTCACCCCAGCAATGTGAAGTTCTCAGAGACTTGGGTAGTTTGCCTCCAAGGTGGAGGAGGTAATCTTGTTTTACTTAGTAAGTAAGAGAATCGTACCTCTGGTATGTGACCTCCACTTTCAGAGTACAAAACAGCAGCTACTTTGCCTAAAGAAGAAGATGGCACTGGGATGAAAGGATACAAGCACTCAAGATAATTTACATCCTCAGCTGGGTATTATTTGGGCTCTGAGAGATTTGACCTGTGCACCATGAGTTCCTTGCCACTCTACAGCATGGTTGAATTATACTTCCAGTGGATATAGTTTCCTTGTGAGCCACCCTAGTGGTGTCTTAGATGTACAAATGTGGGGTAAGAACAATAGAGGATGAGATGTCAACAAGACTCAGATTTCCAGGTTTGTTCACGTTAACTTCTTCTGGTTATTGAGCTCAATTAAACCTCCTCACAAGGCCACACTGATCATTCTGTGACAATCCAGATCTTCACTGACAAATCACTGAGTTAAAAAAATGTGGCTACTGCCCAGAAGGCAAAGACCAACCAGTAGAAAGAGCAATGTAAAAATGGTAAGCCTGTTCCCCCTCTTAGACCATTTGGGCTAGATCCTTCCCAAAGAGATCTCTGGATCTAGGTTACTCAACAAAAGCTTCCCAGAGAGGAGACAGATGGACTTTCCCACCAAGAACTTATGGTCATTGCGTGAGGGGGCCATGGGATCCACTAGGCTGCTCCACTGGAGTCTGCGAGGTCATGGCCTCACGATTAATGCAAGTGCTACTCCCTCTGCTCCTCCCAGTGAACCTGGGGGTAGGGGTGGGGAATTAAAAACCCCTATTAACTTTTAACCAAGTTTTCAGCTTTTAAAAATAAATAAGACTAGTGGTTGGGCCAAGGTTTCTATGTCTCTAGTGGGGAACAATGGTCCTATATCAGGTTAAGAGTTCAACGGGGACCTAGGGGAGAACTGCATTTATTGGGTCTCCTGGATACAGGTGCATAGTTAACCGTGCCCTCCGCAATCCCTGACACTACAGTGAGGGGGTTATAGGTTAAACTGTTCCCACTTCCCCTCTACCAAGAGGGGATTCTTATCCCACAGTACCTTAGAATGTGGTCTTATTTAGAAATAGGGTCTTTACAGAGGTAAAGTTAAAATGAGGTTATTAGAGTGGGTCTTAGTCCTTATAAAAATGGGAAATCTGAGCACAGAGACAGACAAACATATGGGGAGAGCACCTTGTGAAGATGAAGGCATAGATCAGGGTGATGAATCTACAAGCCAAGGAATGTCAAATGTTGCCAGAAAACCACCAGAAGGTAGGACAGAGGCAAAAAAGAGTTTTTTGCTTGAGTCCTCAGAAGAAAACAACCCTACCAATATCTAATCCCAGACTTCTACCATCCTGATTGTAGGACAATATTTTTTTAAGCCATTCAGTTTGTGGTCCTTTATTATAGCAGTCCAAGCAAACTCATATAGATTTCTGGTACTGGGAAGTGGGCTACTGCTGTAAAAAAATACTTTAAAATGTTGAAGCCAAAGAACACCAAATATTGCCAGCAAACCACCAAAAGCTAGAACAGAAGTATTGAACAGATTACAATAACAATCCCTCAGAAGTAACCATCCCTGCTGACACCCTGATATCAGACTTCTAGCCTCCAGAACTCTGAGACAATAAATTTCTGCGTTTTAAGTCAATAAGTTTGTGGTACTTTGTTATAGCAGTGCTAGGAATCTAATACAAAGAAGAAACAAACAATGCTCTCTGGTTTTCAGTCTCAGTCCAACACCACCAGAACCTTTACCAGATACAACTATAAGTGGGCCCCACTGGAGCATTACAATTGTTATGGCCACCACTGTAATGGCTCCCACTATTGAATATATATTGGTACAGATGTACTGTCTAAGTATATATCCCTGCTTGAATTCACTCCAAAGTCCTGAAGGTAGTTGCTGCAGTTAGGGACATTTTATGGCATGTGGGGACCATAAACCTACCCTCCTAACACTGTGCAGTTCTACTGTTTACCAGCAAAGTATCAATGGACTAGCAAAGACATAGCTATCTTAATTGCTGAGCTTAATGGAGCCACAGTTTTCTGAGACTCATTCTCCATTCAGTAGCCCTGTTTGACCTGTGCACCTGGCCTCAGTCGTGTAGAGACTCAACTGATCGTGGCTCAATGCTGTAGTGCAGCCCTGGGCACTGGCACTAACAGACTTTGGGACTGTCACAGAGGCTACTGCCCAAGATGAAGAAGCTTGCTGTACTACAACTGACATCTCAAACTCCCTCTTCAGTATCACTGTCCACACAGATGATCAGAATAGGTATAGATATAGGAATAGGTATAGATATACATATAAAAACTGGGGAGAATCTGACTCCAGGCCAAAATTCTATGTGTGATCTTTCAGGCTCAATCATGGACAATTACAGAGGCCTTATCTGGTAGCTGTCATGGGGAAAAACTTCACACCCCATACTATATTTGAGGCACAGTCAGTGCACTGCAGGCATTGGAGGTAGTTGCAGTCATGGACTAAGATCCATCCGGACTGGCATATCTGCATTCTAGCTCAAGTGTATCCATTGGGAAAACTCCTTATGACGCAGAGGAGACCTCAGGTGAGGCATTATACTGTTCAGCACTTCTGCCTAGACCATCTTACTGGGTGGCCTTAAAAACTCTTTCTCCATTCTGGTTCAACACTTTTCCATTCTAAGCCCTCTCTCCTCTACTTCCTCATGGCACTTGGGTCCATAAAACATCAGAGGCTTTTTGGGGGACTTCCTCCACAGTAAGATGTTCCTCTCCTCTGCTCTGATGCACATGACCCACCTCTGGGCCATTCTGTGGGGAAAATAAAACATTGGTGGAGCTAGGGCCCTTTCCTGTTTAGGCTCTTGCTTATACTATCTCAGTAAATAAATAAATACTTAATTGTTACTTTCAGTTAGTCTTAATTGACCAACTAAAAACTGGCAGCTCACTTTTTGACAAACTGACACACTGAGCAGGTGGTCAATGAAGCACAATGCTCTTCTAGAAAAGCAAAATACTGAAATTTTTACTGGGCAATTTTGGGAGATATGAAAAAAGTCTTTGGGGTGCTCTGACGTAGTACTAGTGGATTATTTGCATGAGTCCAACAGGGCTCATTATCAGCTATGCCAGTGATTCTCAGACAGTGATAGTGGATGCCACAAAGCACTCCTGGAGAGTTCTAATGGATTGTTTACATAAGATTTTCAGTTCTCAGGGGAATGGTCCTTCCCTTGAGCTCCCAACTCCCTGGCCGAATTCCCACAGTAAGTCAAATTAGAGAACCAACAGAAGGACTCTACAAAAGCTAGGGAAGCAATTCCCTAGATGCTGATTATTGTTCCCTGATGATGGATCCAACAATCAGAGACTCTGTGAGTTGAACTGTATCCAATGACTACTGTTATCTCCAAGCATATTCTTGGTGCCAAAAGAGAGCCCAGAACACAGCAGTTATTAAAACTTGTCCCTTTAATTAAAAATAATGTAGAGCCCTTTGGAATCACTTTATCCAGTGACATGAAGAGACCTTACAGCCTTGGGTAGTTTGATTCCTTGATGAAGCAGGTAATCTTATTAAACTTAGTAAGAATGGTGCCTGGTGGTATCCATCATTACAGATCCTTCCCACTTTTACTCAGACCTCTAAGCTTTCATAAATAAATGTGACTAGAGGTTAGACAAGGTCTCTATGTCTCCAGTGGGGAACTGAGGACATATGCTAAGGTCACAGTTCAAACTGTGGAGGGGAAATATTGCATTTTTTGGGCCTTTTGGATACTGGTGAACAAATTTCTGTGATTTCGACAGTCCCTTATAAAAGGATGAGGAGGAAACAGATAATTCTCTGTAGTTTTAGTCCACCCACCACTAGGACTCTTTTCCAAACCCAACTATGAGTGAATACCCTTTGGACTACTACAAACCTCCATTATTGTGGTTTCTACCACCAAATATGTTATTGGTAGAAATGTACTTTTTATATCAAGCAGCACTAACCGCCCCCCACCATGACAAGATTTAAAGTTAGGGTATTTTAGTGGGGTATGTTAAAGATTATGATCTACCAAACTACTGGCAACTAGCACCTCTGTCTACCAAAAACAAAGTCACAGGCCTTGGTAATAAAAAGGGGAAACTGCCTTCACTGTTGAGCTTTCAAAGGCCAACAAATATCTGTAAACTATTTCTCCATTCAGTAACTCCACCTGGCCTGTGTGCAAGACCTTTGGTGCCCAGACTCTAAATTGATTAGGGTTACACAAAGCGTTAGAGCTACCTATGGCACCAGTGGTACCTGATATTGTGACAGTTATAGAGGTTATCATCCAAGATAAAGAATCTTGGTGTCCTGTGGTTGACATCACAAATGCCCTTCTCAGCATCCCTCTCCATGTGCATGATCAGGATTAGTTTGTTGTACACAGTATGGGTTGTATTACATCACTAATGTCCTTCCATGAGACTCCCTAAATTCTCTACCTGTAATAATGCATAGGTAAAGACTTGGAAAAAGTCCTGCTCCTTGAGGGAGCACTAACTTTCCACTCTATTGATGAAATCATCCTAGTGGGCTCAGACAAGGGCACAACCCAAAAAGAACTGGATGTCCTGTTCACCTACAAGTATCACGTAGCTAGGCCATTATTAACAACAAGGTACAAGGACCTAAAAATGAAGTAAAATTCCTGGGCATGATCTGTAAGGGGCATAATCCAGGGAAGATGACTGTCATGCTTTCGGCCCTTTCTGTCCCCGCAAATAAAAACCATCTGAGCAATTGGTGGGACTATACAGATACTGCCACACTCACAGGGATCACACAGCACCCAACAATCAGGTTACCATAAAGATGACTACATTTGACTGGGGCCTTGATGGACAGGATCCCCTGGAAGCCATTCAACTGACTACCCCAGATGCCCTTTTTGTGGACCCCTCTGATTTTCATTTGCTGTTTCAGTTAGGACTCTCAGTAACATCTCTCTTTGCCTACTGGAATCTATGGCAGAAGGCCACTACCATACATCAGAGGCATTCAATGGACTTTGGGTCCACAATCTGCCAGAGCTAGCTAAAAATTGCATATCCTTTATGAGACAGTTGGTGCATGTCCTTTATGAGACAATTATTGGTCTGTTATTGGCCTTGAGAGCATGACCTTGGTCATGTAATAATCTTAGGACAAGAAATTCCAACCAAAACATAGAATACATTTGCTTTTGTTCTATAGCTTTGTTAGGGTATTCATATTTTATGTCAAAGTTTAAAACTTCTACAAAATATATATTCAAAGACACATTTATGAACCAAATAAAGTTCTTCTGATGTATTTAATTTAAAACTCTATAGAAAAGGACTTGGGAATAGCTCAAGATGGTGGAGTAGGAGGACATGATTTCACCCCCTTCTTACAAAAACACCAAAATCACAACTAACTGCTGAACAACCATCGATGAAAAAAAGCTGGAAGCTACCAAAAAAAGATACCCTATATCCAAAGACAAAGAAGAAGCCACAACGAGGTGGTAGGAGGGGCACAATCACAAAAAAAATCAAATCCCATACCCGCCGTGTGGGAGACCCACAAACTGGAAAACAATGATAAGACAGAAGTTATCTCACAGGAGTAAAAGTTTTGAGCCTTCCCAGCCTGGGGTTACGGCAACGGGAGGAGGAGTCCCCAGAGAATCTGGCTTTGAAGGCCAGCGGGGTTTGATCGCAGGACCTCCAAAGGACTGGGGGAAACAGAAACTCCACTCTTGGAGGGCACACACAAACTCTCATGTGCACCAGGACCCAGGGGAAAAAAAACAGTGATTCCATAAAAGACTGGGCCAGACCTACCTGCCTAGTATTGTGTGATCTCCTGTGGAGGCAGGGGGCAGCTATGTCTCACTGTGGGGACAAAGACACTGGCAGCAGCAGTTCTGGGAAGTACTCACTGGCGTGAGCCCCCCACAGAGGCTACCATTAGCCCCACCAAACAGCTTGTAAGCTCCAGTGCTGGGTCACCTCAGGCCAAACAACCAAAAGGGTGGGAACACAGCCCCACCCAGAAGCAGACAAGAGGCTTAAAGTATCAATGAGCATGGCCCTGCCCACCAGAGGAACAAGACCGAGCTCTACCCACCACTGGGTAGGAACCTGCTCCTCCCAACAGGTAGCCTGCACAAGCTTCTTAGACAGCCTCATCCACCAGAGGGCAAACAGCAGCAGCAAGAACTACAATCCTTCAGCCTGTGGAATGGAAACCAGAATCACAGAAAGTCACACAAAATGAGACAGGAGAGGAATATGCCCCAGATGAAGGAACAAGATGAAACCCCAGAAGAACAACTAAGTGAAGTAAAGATAGCCAACCTACCGGAAAAAGAATTCAGAATAATGGATAGTAAAGATGATCCAAGATCTTGGAAAAAGAATGGAGGTAATGATCGAGAAGATGTAAGAAATGTTTAACAAAAACCTAGAAGAACTGAAGAACAATACAATAACTGAAATGAAAAATACAGTAGAAGGAATCAATAGAAGAATGAATGAGGTAGAAGAATGGATAAGTGACCTGGAAAACAGAATGGTAGAAAACACTGCCATGGAATAGAATAAAGAAAAAAGAGTGAAAAGAAATAAAGACAACCTAAGAGACCTCTGGGACAACATTAAATGCACCAACATTCACATTTAGGGGTCCCAGAAGGAGAAGAGAGAGAGAAAGGACCTGAGATCACCACTGCAGAATCACCACTGCAGAAGTGACAGTGTCCCTCTGCGCTACGCTGGTGGTCCCAGGGTCTACACTGATGGAGTGAAGAGAGTGAGATTCTTAACCAGACTCAGATTTCTTGATTCATTCATGCCACCCTTGCTAGATAGGTATCAAGCTCAAGTAAGCCTCCTCATAAGGTCAGGTCATTTGGCACTAGACAATCTGGATATTAACTGCCAAACTGTTGGACATGGAATAGCACCTAATGCCAAGGGAGCAGTGACTGACCAACAGTAAAGGCAATGTGAAAAAGGTAATCAGTAACCTAGTCCTGGACAATCTAGACCTACATCTCTATAAGAGATCTATGGGTGAATATCCAATACGAGGTGTCAAAGAGGTAGGCTGATGGGCTCACTACCAAGGAACTCATGGCCTGGTAGTGGGCCAAGGGATGCCTGAAAGGAAGCTGAACTGGGGACCACGCGGGGACGACCTCTATGACTAATACAAGTGCTATTGCTCAGCTCTTTCCATTGAATCTTGACATGAGACTGAGAGCCCACCAACCTTTATCAAGAACTCTCTGCTTTCAAAAATGAACAAAACTATGAGTTAAACCAAGTCCCTTTGTCCTCAGTAGGAACATGAGGACCTATGCTAAGGTCAGAGTTTAATGGGGAGGTAGGAAAGAACTGCATTTCTTGGGTCTTTTGGATACTGGGGCTATGTGACTGTGATCTCAACTCCTGACACCAGCATGATGGAGAAACACATAATGTTCACTGGGTAAGGGTGAGGGATCTGAGTAAGGGTCCCGGGTCATTGGGTCTGAGGCCATTACCAATGGGATCCTTATCCAGATCCAACGATGGGTGTTTCCCTTTAGATCACTATAAATTTCCATTGTTATGGCCCCACTAATATACGTTATCATTACTATAGATGAACTGTCAATGTGAACCCCTGCTTTGTATTAACTCCTGACAGGAATTGCTGCAGTTAGGGCCATTTTAGTTGGCATGTGTTAGACTGTGAACCTATCCAATTACCAGTACCTAGTGCTTTTTTCTCCCCAAATACCTACCTGGGGAAGAAAATGACTGCTTCATGGAGTGAAAGTTCTCCATGAGACTATTTAACTATTCAATAACTCAGTCAACTTGTGCCCAGAGCTTTAGATGCACAGAGACTCATTTGATTTACACAGCTCAGTGTGATAGTGTAGCCCTTACATCTATGGTATCTGACATTGTGACTGTGATACAGGCTATTGTCTGAAGTTGAGGGAACTTGGTATGCAGCAGTTGATATAACGAATGCCATTTTCAGCCTCCCTTTATCGTGGATGATCATGATCAGTATACCTTTTTGCGGGTTGGTCTGCCATACACCACAACCATACTTCCACAAGGCTACCAAAATTCTCCAAATATGTCATCAACACAAAAGTGATGATATGGAAACATCCCACTCTCAGAGGGTGCAACAGACTTCTACTCTATTGATGACATTGTCTTAGGGCCCAACATGGGTACTATTAAACAAAGACTGGATGCCTCACAGACCCACATATGGCAACTCAGTGGGGTCATTATTATAGAAAAGGTAGTTATCTGGCACCCTAATAAAATTCCTGAGCATGATCTGTAAGGGTCATAATATCTCATTCCAGAGAAGTGTGCCAAGCGCTGGTCCTCTGTACTTCCACAAATGAAAAGAAGGCCTAGCAATTGGTGGGACAATTAAGCAACTTACACTGTCACATTCCCCATGTATGGTCCGTGATGGCACCTATCTATGGGGTAACTAGAAAGGCTGCTTCCTTTCAGTGGGGTCACGACCAAGAGGATGACGTGGAGATCCTCAGACAGGCCACCAGGCTGCCCTTCCCCACCCCACACCCCCCCACCCACGCCATTTGTTCTTTGAGTTACAGAACTCAGCATCATTTCTGTTTACCAGTTGGAGGTTGTAGTAGAAGACCCCTGACAGGTGAGAGGCACCCCTTTTGGCTTTCAAACCCATATGTCTAGGAGTCAGCTGAAAGGTAAACACCCTTTAAGAGACATTTACTGACCTGTTATAGGATCTTGGTAGATACTGAGTGGCTGACCTATGACCAAGGGATCAGAAATACCAACAAAGGGTATGAATAATTTTGTTCTCTAGTTATCTTAGGGTATTCACACTCTAAGTCAAGGTATAAGATTTCTATAAAATACATGTTCATGAACCAAAGAAAAATAATCTTCTGATAAGTTTAATTTAAAATAAAGTTATCTGTAATTATTATACTTACTATTGAGACTTTCTCCTTTAGAAGGTCTTTGTTTCTTTACTTCCAGTTGAGTTTCTGACATTGAGTCTCCATGCTCAAGCACAGGATTTTCATCTGGTACTTTACGATGAGCTACATAAAGAGAGGCATTTAGTCCAATAAAAGGAAAAATAGATACACTGTTTGATCCTATACTTTCAAGTTACTGACAAATGTATGTCAGCATTTTCTCACATTTTCAAAAGTTATATGTAAATTACTATAATGCTGGATTGATATGAAAATGGTGAGAAGAGTTTTACTGGATGTGTACTGAAACTGTCTCATCATTTCATTAATATTCATAGGTTTCAAATATGTTCCAGTTTGGTCTCCAGTTTTCTTAACACTTTAGGTTAAAACATAGTCATAAACCAAACCATGAAAAGGTATATGCACAAGATTATTCATTACAGCATATCTGCAATTGTAAAATACTCAAAACCATTTACATGTGGAAATGTAGGAGACTGGTTCCATAAACCAAGGTATATACTATAAACTATGGTAATATCAACTATGCTGTACAGTATGGTCCAAACAACTGTACATACAACTGTAAAAGGAATGAAAATGATCCCATAAACTAACATGGAGGAATGTCTAGTATATAATGTTAAATGAAATAAAAAACTGATAGAATATCTAGTATACTATCTTTTAGGAAAGAACAAAAAGAAAACAAAAAAAAATAGAGAGATAGTTACCTTTACAAAATGAAACATAAGAAAGATAAACCAGAAAACAAAATAGTCTGTTACCAAAGACACTACAGACCATGCTCACTGAATTATACTCGATGACTACTGTTAGTGCTAAGTCTGTCCCTGGCATTGATAAAACAGCCTATAATGCAGTGATTTTTTTGAGACTCATTTTTAATGAAAAAGAATGTAAAGCTCCCAAGATTGCTTGCCAGTGACTTGAGGAGACCAGTTAGACTGGGGTACTTCTCTTCTATCATTAAGGAGGTTATTTGTTGCTTCCATGACCTGACTACTGTAAATAGTGTTGCAATGAACATTGGCATGCATGTGTCTTTTTGAATTACCGTTTTTCTCAGGGTATATGCCCAGTAGTGGGATTGCTGGGTCATATGGGAGTTCTATTTTTAGTTTTTTGAAGAACCTCCATACTGTTCTCCATAGTGGCTGTATCAATTTACATTCCCACCAACAGTGCAAGAGGGTTCCCTTTTCTCCACACCCTCTCCAGCATTTATTGTTTGTAGATTTTCTGATGATGCCCATTCTAACGGGTGTGAGGTGATACCTCATGGTAGCTTTGATTTGCATTTCTCTAACAATTAGTGATGTTGAGCAGCTTTTCATGTGCCCCTTGGCCATCTGTATT
>NC_041224.1:21702058-21734141 GCF_002837175.3 Physeter macrocephalus | reverse complement strand
TCGTATATTAAGGCAAAGATGTGGAATCTAGAAAAACAGTACAGATGAACCTGTTTGCAAGGCAGAAATAGAGTCACAGATGCAGAGAACAAATGTATGGACACCAAGGGGGGTAAGTGGGGGTGGGCTGAATTGGGAGATTGGGATTGACATATGTACACTAATATGTATAAAATAGATAACTAATGAGAACCTGCTGTATAGCACAGGGAACTCTACTTCACTTTGCTGTACAGTAGAAACTAACACAACATTGTAAAACAACTATACCCCAGTAAAAAAAAAGGAGGTAATTTGTGAAACTTGGTGAAGAGATGTGTCACAACAGACTCCCTCTTTCAGAGTGCTTTGACAGCAGCCACTCTGCCCAAGGAAGCGGGGAGGGCAATGATGTGAACACTTGATTCCCTCTCCTTACCCAGCTCCTTTCTCAGGTTTGGCCCACTTATGATGAGTTTCCTGACACTGAAAAAAGGTGTTTTAACCACCCGTATAACCATCTGGAAGGTGCCTGATAAGCCACTCTGATGGTCCTTTGGTTCAACAATGAGCAGCAAGAACAGTAGGTGATGAGACTGGTAACCAGACTCAGATTTCCAGTGTCATTTGTGCCACCTTTGCTGTTTTCCTAGCTCAATTAAACCTCCTTATAAGGTGATGTCAATTGGTTCACAAGACAATCCAGATCTTCAGTGACAAATTTCAGGGCGAGGAAGAACCAGCAACAGATAGATATCATTTGGCCAGTGAAGAAAGTGACCTAAAAATGGTAATCAGGAACCCACTTATGGCTGACCTGTTTAAGTGGTTGCCCAAGGAAATCTCTGGGTCTAGTTACTCAACAACGGGAACTCACAGAGAACACTGATGGACTCTCCACCAAGGAATTCATGGCCAGGTAGTGGTCCATAGGTGACCCAACACACAGACACTCTAGAGTCCAAATGATGATGACATCTATGACTAACACAAGTGCTCTTCCCTATGCATTTCCCAGTGAATCTTGAGATGAACCCGAGATACAACTCCCCTACCATTACTTTTACCCAACATCTCAGTTTTCTATATAAACAAGAATTAAGGTTAGGCTAAGATTCTTATCTCCCCAGTTGTGATATGAGGATATGTGCTAAGGTTCAAAGGAGAGATAGGTGAGAATTGCATATCTGGGCCTTTTGGACACTGATGCACATATGACTAAGATCTCTATAACCAAGGACGCTACGATGAGGAGAAAACAGATAATGCTCACTGGTTTTTGGTCTGAGCTCACCAAATGGGATCTTTATCCAAATCCAACTATAGGCATGTCCCTACACGCCACTAAAAATCTCCATTATTATGGCTTCCATTACTGAATTGGTATTGATGTACTGAACTGGCATTGGTACAGATGTATTTTCTATGTGCATCTCACCCCTAAGCCCTGATGGGAACTACTGCATTTTAGGGCCATTTTAGGGGGGCATGTGGAAAACCAGTGCCTAGCACCTTTACCATCCAAAAACAACTCATTGCCCTTATTGCTGAACTTAATGAAACAAAAGTTTTCCATAAGGTTATTTCTCCATTCATAAACCCTTTCGGTCTGTGTGTAAGGCCTGGGGTGCCTAGAGACTCAATTGATTACCGTTGGCTCAATGCCACAGTACAGCTCCAGACACTGGCATCACATGGTCCTGTGACCTTCACAGAAGTTTACTGCTCAAGGTGAGTCAAGTAAGTATGCAGCAATTGATATCACAAGTGCCCTTTTTAACATTCCTGTTCACACAAATGGCCAGGATCAGTTTACCTTATGTGCAATGGGTTACAACATAACTTTAATGTCCTTCCACAAGCCCATGACCTAGAAAAAGCCCCGCTCCAAGATCGAGTACTAAAACTTCCACTATATTGATGACATCCTCCACTGGAACCAGATAAGAGTACTACCCAACAAGGACTGGATTCTATGATGACCCACATGTGACAGCACAGCTGGGTCATTAATGTAAACAAGATCTAATACCCAACTGAAATCCCTGGGGGCAAAGTGGAAAGGGGTACACTGTCACTCCAAGCTCCAAGGAAACTAAGTTTTCCTTCTCCACCCCCCCCAAGATACAAAGGAGGCCAAGCTTTTTTCAAGCACTCCAAAGAGCCAAGCTTATTTCTGTCTCTACCACAACACAAAGGACACTCAGTGTAGGTGTGTGTATGAGTATCTGTATGTATATGTGCATATATATGCATACATATGTATATATAGGAGTTCAACTCCAGGCCAAAATCCTGCTTGATTTTGCAGGTCCAACTATAGACAATTACAAGGTCTCTACCTGAAAGTTCTCATGGGGGAATACTTCTCACCCCACACCAAATTTGATGCATACCCAGTGAACTTTAGACACTGGAGGTAGTTGCAGTAGAGGACTAAGGCCCATCCATACCATGTTCTTATGCATTCTGGATTCCTATACAGGTGCCTCCATCAGAGGCCTCCTTGTGAAAGGGGGAGGGGTCAGCTGATACACTGTACTTTTCAGGTGCCTCTGTGTAGACCACTTTACTGGGGGAACCTAAAGATACTTTCCTCAGTTACTACATAGTATTCAGGACTTTTACACTCCTAGCCATCCTACATCAATATCCACAAGGTTCCTGAGGTCATAAAAAGGCAAGAGTCTTTTGTTTGGGGCTCCTTCAGATATGAAATAATCTTCCGCCAACCCTACTCCCATCCGCACTGATACATCTGACCCTTGCCTGGTTTGGTTCCATGGGGAAAATGAAACACTGGTGGAGCTGGGGCCCTTTCCTGTTTAGACTCTTGCTTATACTATTATATAGGAAGTACATAAAAGCTTAATTGTTACTTTCAGTTTGGCTTGCTATCTTAATTGACCAAGTCAAAACACGCAGCTTTCTCTGACAGACTGGCATAGAGAACAAAGTAGTCAATAAAGTAAAATTCCTTTCTGGAAGGAGCACTTTGAGAGGTGCTAGTGAGACTCTTTCAGGGCATACTGCTGGATCATTTGCAAGAGTCAAAGTCTCCCACAGGGCACATCACCAGTCAGGCTAATGTGTCTCCAGAAGTGCTAGTGGACACCATGGGGCTCTCCAGGAGAGTATCATCGTATTGCCTATGTGTAACTCTACTCTCATTCTTCCAAGCCCTGGTGGAAATTACTGCACTTAAGGCCATGTTAGAGGAGCATAAGAAGATTGTGAACCTACCCGATTACTAGCACCTAGTACCTCTGTCTCCCAAAAATCTGCCTGGGAAAGAAAAAGGAAAAACTGCCCTCTTTACTGAGTTTAATGCAGCAAAAGGCTCCTTGAGACTATATCCCTATTCAATAATTCACTTGACTTGTGTACCTGATCTTGAGTTCACAGATACTCAATTGATTTTGGCTGTTCAATCAACAGGACAGCCTTGGCATCAGTGGTATCTGACAGTGTGACTGTCGTAGTAACTTGTCCAGAGTGTGGGAACTTGTTATTCAGCAATTGATATCACAAACGCCCTTTTCAGTATCCCTCTGAATGGGAATGATTCCAGTCAGTTCATCTTTATGTGGAATGGGTACAATTCACCATTCATATCCTTCCACAAGTCTATCTGAATTTCCTATCTGTCATCAATGTATCAAAGCCTGGAAAATCTTCAGATTTTCCAGAGGAGGGACTAGCCCTCTACTCTACTGATAATGTCATCCTATTGAGTCCAGAGAAGGGAGCTGGACAACAGCCCAACAAGGGCTGGACACCCTGCTGACACACAGGTGGCAACTTGCTGGGCCACTTTTACAGAAAACGTACAAGTACGCAAGTGAAATTCCTGGGCTTGATCTGGGTATGGAGTCTCATTGTCTCATTCCATGGGAAAAGACTGGCTTTGATCCTCTCTGCTCCAGCAATTAAAAAGGAGGCCCAGGGCTTCCCTGGTGGTGCAGTGGTTGAGAATCCGCCTGCCGATGCAGGGGACACGGGTTCGTGCCCCGGTCCAGGAGGATCCCACATGCCGCGGAGCGGCTGGGCCCGTGAGCCATGGCTGCTGAGCCTGCGCGTCCGGAGCCTGTGCTCCGCAAACGGGAGAGGCCACAACAGTGAGAGGCCCACGTACCGCAAAAAAAAAAAAAAGAGTCCCAGGGACTGATGGAACTCTTCATCTACTTGCATTCTTAATGCCATCCATCTAAAGGGTTACTAGAAAGGTCATTTCCTTTCAGTGGGGCCACAGCAAGGAGGATGACCTGCAAGCCCTCCAACAAGCCACCTAGGCTACCCTTCCTTTTGGTCCCTCTGATCCATTTTGCCATTTGAGTTACAGATCTCAGCAACTATCTATTCACCAACTGGAGCTTAAGGCAGAAGGACACTGCCACAGGTCAGAGGCATCTGTTGGGGTTTTTAATTCATCATCTCTAGGAACAGCTCACTGAAAGGTACACACCCTTTAAGAGACAATTATTACTCCATTATTGGGCTTCAGGGGATACTGAACACAGGACCCACGACTGTGAAACAGTCTCAAGACAACAAATTCTGACCAAAAGTTATCAACAGTTTTGCTTTTGTTCTCTAATTATCTTAGGGCATTCATACTTTACATCAGTGTAAAATTTCTATAAGAACATGCCCAAATAGGATTCCTGGAGTGGAGATGTCCACCCTTGCTCAGCTGCCCCCACTGCCCCCACAGTTTAAGAGCGTACAGCATCATTTGAGGACGGCTCAGGAGCATGACAAGCGGGGCCCCCCTGTGGTGGCTTATTACTGTCATTTGTATGCAATGCAAACAGGAATGAAGGTTGATAGTAAAACTCCTGAATGTCGTACATTTTCACCAAAGCTAATGGATCAGTTAGAAGCTCTTATGAAACAGTTGGGTGATAATGAAGCTGTTACTCAAGAAATAGTTGGCTCTGCCCATTTGGAGAATTATGCTTTGAAAATATTTTTGTATGTAGATGATGAAGATCATGCTGGGCGATTTCACAAAAAAACATGATCAAGTCCTTCTACACTGAAAGTCTTTTAATAGATGTCAAAATAGCGGTTGGAGAACTCACTGATGAAAACGTGAAACACAGAAAGTATGAAAGGTGGAAGGCAACATATATTCATAATTTTTTAGAGAATGGAGAGACTCCTCAAGCAGGGCCTGGTGGGATTGAAGAAGATAATGATGTTGAAGAAAATGAAAATGCTGGAGCAACCTCTCTGCCCACTCAGCCCCTCAGCCGTCATCTTCAACTTATGACCCAAGCAACATGACATCAAGCAGCTTTACTGGAATACAAATTCCTCCCAGTGCCCGCATTCCTGCTAATACCCCAGAAGAAGTTCCTCACAGCACAGATGTAACAAGTAACACTATCCAGCCTACTCCACAGACTATTCCGGCCATTGATCCTGCACTTTTCAGTACAGTTTCCCAGGGAGATACCCAACTAACATCAGAGGACTTTGCTAGACCTCAGAAATACTGCAAATAATGCTGGCAGAGCTTTGCAGTATGAAGATGCCAGCATTGCAGTGCAGAATCTACAGAAGACCATCAAGTTACTGACCACAGGCAGAGAATGAAGCCTTTGTAGAACAGATCCATGCATTTTTGGCTTAAAGAACTAACAGTCCATTACTCTATCTTCAGCCTATCAGAAGCACAGTTTTAAGGAAGATTTCAGTTCCACTGACTATAACAATAAAATCTGTGTCTGTGTATCAGATTCCTGTTGAAGCTTTCATCAACAGCCTCGACCAATTTTCATTGTCCATTTAGTGGATCCAGTAATCTCTGGGTATACACAGGGCTGATAAGAGCAAGATCCTAAAAATGTCCACTGAACCCTGCTTGTTCAAAAAATGAAAACACACTTCTATAAAATATACTGGGAATCATCTTTGTCTCTTAATCTAAATAAATTAAGGAATTTTTAAATCCATAATTTGGACAAACAGACCATATTACTTTGCTATAAAATTCTAAATTTAACTTTTAATAAAGATTGCAAGAATATTCTAGATTAGAGGTCACGTTTTGTTTTCCTCAGGACTTATGAAACAGATATGAACGTCTTAAGTTGTTAGATGAATCTGAAAGAGATTATGTTTAAGTTTCAATTTATATTCATATTAATTATAGCTACATTAAAAGTTAAAATGTTCATGGAAAGAAATATAACAAGGTAAACAGGTAGAATCAGTTTTAGATGTAAGAATAATGTTGGTTTCCCAATTGTTTTCCCTTATCCATTGGTGCTTAAGGTGAATTGGTATTTGCTTCATAGGCAGTTTGACTGCACGTATCAGAGAATGAAAAGAAGACATTTGCAGTAATGCCTGGAAACTTGGTGCTTTGAGTTAAGGTTCTCCTCTGCTACTATGGAATGGATTCCATAGAGTGTATAGCTATGAATGATGCAGATTTTAAGAACATAGATTCTCAGTTGATAAGTTAATAAGTTTTGTGAGGAATTATGGACTTACTGTGTCACCTGCATTTGTGCTGTGTAAAAAATAAATACAAGGGTTCTTTTAACTAGTTCAAAAAAAATATGCCCAAATACATATTCATGAACCAAAGAAAAAGGATCTTCTGATGAGTACAATTTAAAATAATTTAAAGTTATCTATAATTATTATACTTACAAATGAGACTTTCATCTCTAGAAGATTTTTGTTTCTCTGCATGCATTTCTGTTTCTGACTTTGAGTCTTGATGCTTAAACATAAGATTTTCATCTGACACATGATCATGAGCTACATAAAGAGATATATTTAGTGCATTAAACTGAAAAACAGGTCTATTGTAAAATCCCTACATATCAAATTTATACACATGTTTAGCAGTATTTTCTTTCATTTTTATAAACATAAAATATAAGTAAATTACCATAATGCTAGACCTGACATAAAAATTGTGAGGAAAATTTTAATGTGTGTAAGACTCACTGTTTCATAATATTTGTTGGCATCAAATATATTTTATGTCAGTCCCTACTTGTTTTAGATTATTATAGCTTAGGTTAATATATACTCATAGACCAAATAATGAAAATATATATGTAAAGGTTATTCATTACACCATATTTTTAATTGCAAAATACTCAAAAGCACCTAAATGTACTAGCATGTGAGACTGGTTGAAAAACAAGGTACATACTATAAATTAGGGTAATACAAATTATGGTGTATGATGTGGTACAAAGAGTTACACATAAAGCTATAAAAAGATACTTATAACCCAACTTGGAGGGACTGCTAGGAGATAGGTTAATTGTAGAAAAAATGAAAAGAGAGGGTATCAAGTATGCTATCTTTTAGGAAAGAAAAGAATGGGAAATGAAAAGAAAATATAAGATACTTACCTTTAGAAAAGGAAATACAGGAATGATAAAC
Source organism: Physeter macrocephalus (assembly GCF_002837175.3). NCBI lineage: Eukaryota > Metazoa > Chordata > Mammalia > Artiodactyla > Physeteridae > Physeter > Physeter macrocephalus. Next base: position 21,726,746 of record NC_041224.1, on the reverse strand, counting down.
CAGAAAACAATACAGTTGGTCACCTAAAGTTGCATGCAGAATAGGACACAAGGACTACTGTTAAATCTAAACATGTCCCGGGCAGTGATGACATCCTTGATGCAACAAATGTTTCTCATACTTAATAAGAAAGTAGGTAGAGCCCTCAGGATTGCTTTGCCCAGTGACCCAAAGAAACCAAAGAGATTTGGATAGTTTGATTCCACCACAAAGAAAGTAATCTTGTTAAAATTATTTAAGGACAGAAGCACCTTTTCTGGTGTGTTACTGCAGAACCCCCTCTTTCAGAACATCTTCCATGGCCACTTTGCCCAAGGAGGATGAAGAAGGAGGTAGGTGGGAGAAATGTCATGTACACCTGAGACCTTCTCCTTCCTTTACTAGCTATTATTTGTTCCTGGACTGGTTTGGTCCAATCGTGGTGAGTTCTCTGACACTGGAAAACTTTTTTGGTCTACTCTTACGGCCACCTATAAGGGGCTCTGCAAGCCACCTGATAGTTCCTTGATTTGACAATGAGAAGTAAGAAAAGTAAATGATGAGATTGTTTACCAGACTCAGATTTAAGTTCATTCTTGCCACTCTCACTGGTCACCTGTCTCAATTAAACCTCCTTATAAGGTGATGTCACTTGGTTCATGGCACAATCCATGTGTGAAATGAAACATTTCCAAGCAAAGAAAAAGCAGCTACTGGCAAGACACTAACTTTTCACTAGTAGTCAGAGTGATGTAAAAATGGTAATTGGGTACTTACTCCTGGATCATTGGGTTAAGGTCTTTCCCAAAGACATCTATGGGTCTTGTTACCCAACAATGGGTCTCAAGGAGGAGACTGATAGACTCTCCATCAGATACTTGTGACTAGATAATGTCTACTGGGGGCACAACAGAGTCCACATACTGACAACTCCTATGACTAATATAAATAATATTCCTTCCAACCCTCCCAGTGAATCTTGACATGAAATCAGAGTGCATCTCTCTACTTTTATCCAAACCTCTTAACTTTAATAATAAATAAGACTATGAGTTAGGCCAAGGTCCCTATGTCCTCACTGGGAACGTGAGGACGTTTGCCAAGGTTACAGTTCAATGGGGAGGTGAGGAAGAATTTCATTCCTTGGTCCTTTTGTACCAAGATGAGGGAAAACTATATATATATATATATATATATATATATGTATATTTATATAGTCTAAGTGTGCATCCTTAACACCCCATCCTTATCCCCAAGCCATGATCATAAATACTACAACTGAGGCCATTTCAGTGGCTATGGTAGTCTGTTAGGTAGTCTGAACCTAACAGTCTACTAGTACCTAGTCCCTTTGACTACCAAAGCAACTCCCTAAAGGATGAAAAGAGACAGCTTCCTCATTACTGAGCTTAATGAAGCAAAAATTCTCCATAAGACTATTTCTCCATTCAGTAGCCGCAGCTGGCCTGTGGATTAGGCCTCAGGTGTATGGAGATGCAATTGATTATTAGAGGCTCAATGCAGTCACGCAGCTTGAGCACTGGTGTTACCTGAAATTATGACAGCCATAGAGGCTGTGGCCCAAGCTGAGGCAAGTACAAAGCAACTGACATTACAAATGTCTCTTTCGGCATCCCTGTCCACAGGGATGATCAGGATCAGTCTGCCATACGTGTAATGGGTTGCAACGCACCTTTAATGTCCTTCCATAAGGCCATGACCTGGAAAAAGTCCCACTCTCCCATGGAGCCCTAGCCTCCCCCTATATTAACAGTAACCTCCACTAGGCCTAGGCAAGGGAATTACCCAACAAACACAGAAAGCATGTGGACTTACATGTGACAGGTAAGTCTGGGCCATTAATACACAAAAAGTACCTGGACCTGGTACCCAAGTGAAATCTCTGGGAGTAAACTGAGAAGAGGCAGTATGTCTCATTCCATAGGAGACAACTGCCAAGCTTTAGTTCCTCTAAGCCCCCATAAACACAAAGGAGGCCCAAAGATTGGTGGAACTTTTCAGCTACTAATACTTTGACATTCACCATGTGGTCATCTTGATGGCATTTGTCTATTAGGATACCATTTTTCGTCTCTACCTTTGAGTAGGACATGGCAACAGGATGTCCTAGAGGCCCTCCAACAGGTTTCTGACTCTGTCCATCCCCTTGGCCCCTCTGATACACATTTGTGTTTGGGTTACAGATCTCAGCAACCTCTCAGTTTGCTGATTAGAGCCTATGGTAGATGGACACTGCCAGAGGCCAGAGGCACACATTAGGCTTTTGGTATCATAGTCACCTGGAGTCAGATGAAAGGTACTAACCCTTTAAGCGACTACTATTGGCCTGTTATAAGGCCTTGGTGAATATTTAGTATATGACCCATGACCATGAAATAGTCTTATGACTAGAACTACCAACCAAAAGTTATGAATAGTTTGGCTTTTATTCTCTAGTTATCTTGGGGTATTCACATTTTAAGTCTAAGTGTAAAACTGCTATAAAATATATGCTTAAATACTGATTCATGAACCAAAGAAAAATATCTTCTGATCACTTTAATTTAAAATAATTTAGGGAGTGACATCAGCAAAATGGCAGGCTAAGAGATCGCAGTCCCGTAGCCCACGGAAACACTGATTTAACAATTCATGGATGAAATACATTTATGAGAGCTTCAGAGTACACTCAAGAAGTTCCAGCATGCTGGTGGAACATAACATCCTAGATAGCTGCATTAAAAAGGGTAAGAAGAACAGTTTTGCTTTACCTATGTCACCCCTCCACCAAGTCAGCACAGCTCAACACAGAGAGAGATTCCCTCACCCACAATTTTTCCCATGGGAGAAAGAGAGAGGGAAGTGAGTATAAGGCTCTCAAAGCCTTTCAGGGTGCTGCCTGAGAGGCCCACTTCTATCTCACCTTAATTAGAACAATGAAGGAATCAACATAGCTGGATTCTCTGTGGGCAGCTAGAAAAAAGACCTCAAATAAAAAACCTAACTTTACACCTCAAGGAACTAGAAAGAGAAAAATAAACTAAACTCAAAGTTATCAAAAGGAAGGAAATAATAAAGGTTAGAGCAGGAATAAATGAACAGAAAGCAGAAAATTTTTCTAAAATTTTAGCCATTCATGAATGGGCTAATCCCATTCATGAGGGCTCCATCCTCATGACCTAAGCACCTCCCCACTCCTAATACAATTACATTGGACATTAGGATTTTAACACATGAATTATGGGGGGGACACAAACATTCACCAATAGAAACTTCCAAATTCATTTTATGAGGCCAGCATTACCTAGATACCAAAGCCAAACAAAGACACCACAAGAAAATGACAAGCCAATATCCCTGATGAACTCAGATGCAAAAATTCTCAACAAACTACTAGCAAACAATTCGACAGCACATTAAAAAGATCATACACCATGACCAAATGGTATTTACTCTACTCAGGCAAGGATGGTCCAACATCAATCAATGTGACACATACACCACATTACAGAGCAAGGGATAAATATTACATGATCATCTCAACAGGTGCAGAAAAAAAATCTGAAAATATTTAATACTTTTTCATGATAAAAACTCCCATAAATTAGGGATAAAAGGAATTTACCTCAACCCAATAAAGGCTATATGTAGAAAATCCTGAAGACTCCACCAAAAAGCCTAATGTTAGAACTAATAAATGAATTCAGTAAAGGTGCAACATACAAAATCAATATAAAAAAATCAAAGATCAATTGCATTTCTATACACTAACAACAAACTATGAGAAAGAGAAATTAAGAAAATAATCCCATTTACAATGACATCAAAAAGAAAAAATTAAATTTGACAAAGGAGATGAAGTATTCATACACTGAAACTATAAAATACTGATGACAGAAATTAAAGAAGACAAAAATAATGGAAAGATATTCCATGCTTGTGAACTGGAAGAATTAATATTTTTAAAATGTCCACACCACCCAAAGCAAGCTATGGATTAAATGCAATCCTTATTACATTTCCAATGGCATTTTTCACAGAAATAGAACAAAAAAATCCTAAAATTTGTATGGAATCACAAAAGATCCTTTATAGTCAAAGCAATCTTGAGAAAAAAGTACAAAGGTGGAGGCATCATACTTCCTGATTTCAAACTACAGCTGACCCCTGAACAACATGGGGGTTAGGGGCACTGACCTCCCTTCCCACCTACACAGTCAAAAATCCACACAGTATTTTACAGTTGGCCCTCTATATCCATGGCTCTGCATCCACAGATTCAACCAACCACAGATTATGTAGTACCGTAGCATGTACTTACTGAAAAAACTCTGTGTATAGGTAGACTCATGCAGTTCAAATATGTGTTGTTCAAGGTTCAGTTGTGTATTACAAAGCTATTGTAATCAAAACAGTATGGTATTGCCATAAAAATGGACATATAAATAAATGGAAAAGAACAAAGATTCCAGAAATAAACCTACACATATACGGTCAATTAATTTATGACAAATCAGCCAAGAATCCACAGTGAGGAAAGGACAGTCTATTCAATAAATGATGTTGGGAAAACTGGACAGCTACATGCAAAAGAATGAAACTGGACCACTATCTTACACATACAAATCAATGCAAAATCAACTAAAGACTTGAATGTAAGACCAGAAACTATAACACTCCTAGAAGAAAACATAGGCAGTAAGCTCCTTGACATCATCAGTCTTGGTGAAGACTTTTTGGATTTGACACCAAAAGCAAAGGCAACAAAAGCAAAAATAAACAAGTGAGACTGCATCAAACTAAAAAGCTTCTGCACGGCAAAAGAAAACATCAACAAAATGAAAGGTAACTTACAGAATGGGAGAAAATATTTGCAAATTGTATATCTGACAAAGGGTTAATATCTAAAATAAAGAAATACCTCATACAACTCAAAAGCAGAAAAAAAATCTGATTAAGAAATGGATAGAGGATTTGAAAGGACACGTTTCATTACAGGTGGCCTACAGGTACATGAAAAGGTTCTCAACATTATTAATCGTCAGGAAAATGCAAATCAAAACCACAATGAGATACCACCCCATACCTGTTAGAATGGCTATTATCAAAAAGACAAGAAATAAGTGTTGGTGAGAATGTGGAGAAAAGGGAGCCCTTGTGCACTGTTGGTGGGAAGGTAATTTGGTGCAGCCACTGTGGAAAACACTATGGGAGGTTCCTCAAAAAACTAAAAATAGAACTACCTTACAATCCAGCAATTCCACTTCTGGGTATTTTTCTAAAGGAAATGAAAACACTAACTTGAAAAGATATCTAAACCCCTATGTTCACTGCAGCATTATTTATAATAATAATATAATAGCCAAAACATGTAAACAACCTAAGTGTCCATGGACATATGAATGGAGAAAGAAAATGTAGTATACATATATACAAAGGAATATTATTCAGCCATAAAAAAGAAGGAAATCTTGCCATTTGGGACAACATGGATGCATTTTGAGGGTACTATACTAAGTGAAGTCAGTGAAAGAAAGACAAATACTGTATGATCTCAATTATATGTGGAATTAAAACAAAACCAATATCAAAACTCATAGAACAGATTGGTGGTTGCCAAAAGCAGGGGGGTAGAGGGTGGGTGAATGGGTGAAGGTGGTCAAAAGGTACAAACTCACAGTTATAAAATAAATAAGTACTGGAGATAAAATGTACAGCATGGTGACTACAGTTATTACTGCACTGCATATTTGAAAGTTCCTAACAGAGTAGATCTTAAAAATTCTCATCACAAGAACAAAATTTTAACTATATGTGGTGATAGATGATAAACTTATTGTTGTGATATTTTTTGTAATATACACATATCTTGAGTCAGTATGTTGTACATCTGAAACTAATGTTATGTGTCAATTATGTATCAAAAGAAAAATTAAATTACAAAGGATAAGAAAAGGAACTAAAACTGAAACTAAATTTAAAGAACTGAATCTACTGAAGGAAATAAGAAAGCACTAATGCAAGTAAATCATCAATATAGTATTTGATGTACACCCTCACTCCTCGGCGAAAGAGTAGAGGGGTGAACTGTAAACAAATCACAAAATCTTTTTCCTCTTTTTCAACGTAAGTTGTTTATTGGAGAATTTATTTTTTTAATTTATTTGATTGAAGTACAGTTGATTTACAATGTTGTGTTAATTTCTGCTGTACAACAAATTGACTCAGTTATATACATATATATATTTCATATTCTTTTCCATTATGGTTTATCACAGGATACTGAATATAGTTCCCTGTGCTGTACAGTAGGACCTTGTTGTTTATCCATCCTATATATAATAGTTTGCATCTGCTAATCCCAAACTCCCAATCCATCCTACCCCCACCCTCCACTCCCTTGGCAACCACAAATCTGTTCTCTATGTTTGCAAATCACAGAATCCTTTAGTAGATTTGTTTTTCTAGGGTTCTACATTCTGAAATAATTTTAGAAGCATTATAAGATACAGCAAATGAGTAAATGTACTGATGTTTATCAGAGTCAGATTCACACTGTGGAAGGAAGGATATACACACCGAAAATAGAGAAAGATAAGAACAAGTCCTGAGGGGAGAGAATGAAATTGAAAGTGTCTTTGAGAAACCATGATTTCTAAATATGTCTGTGAATATGCATATACACATATATGTGCACGTTTATGTATGTAAGCATATGTGAGGATGACTATATGGATATGTATATCCATATATGTATATAGTGTGTACCTGTATGTGGCCATGCATATGTGTTTACACTGAGGCACTGACAACATGCCAAAATCTGCGTGATCTGTCAGGCCCAACCTTAGACAATTACAAAGGCTTGATCTGGCAGCTGTCATGGGGGAAATCTTCATACTCCACACTAGACTTTGAGACATAACCAGTGCACTGCAGACATTGGAAGTAGTGCAGTCATGGACTAAGGCCATATCTGCATTCTTAGTCTGAGTGCCTCAATTCTGAAGCATTCTTATGTGGGGAGGACTCAGCTGAGACCCTGTACATAGACCACCTTTTCATTGGACCTTGTAGACATTTTTATTATCTCTGACTCTGTTTTCAGTACTTTTGCACTCCTCCTAGACCTCCCACTTCTACCTCCCCTCAGATCTATAGAACAGCAAGAACCTTTTGTTTGGAGCTCCTCTGGTTGTGAGATGATCTTCCCCCACCCCAGCCCTGTCAGCACTGATGTATCTGACCCTCATCCAGTGATGTTCTGTGGGGGAAAATGGAATATTGGTGTGGCTGGAAACCTTTCCTGTTTAGACTCTTACACTATTACAGTAAGTGAATAAATGCTTAAATTTACTTTCAATTTACTTGCTGTCTTACTTGACCAACTCAAAAACTGGCAGCTCTCTCCCTGACAAGTTAGCACAGTGAGCAATGTGGTCATTGAAGCACAATTCCTTTCTGGAAGGAGCACTAGTGAGTCCTCAGGGCTCTCTAAGGGGGCACTATTGAGTCATTTGTTAGAGTCTAACGTTCCCACAGGGCACATGACCATTCACGCCAATGTGTCTCAGGAACTGCTGACAGATTGTGCGACATGCTTTAGGAGACTGCTATTTTATTGTTTACATGATCCTGCTATTTTAATAGTCCTGTTTTGCTGGCCAAGATGCCCAGTGGGTGGGTCAAATTAAACGTCAAACAGAGGGATTTTGACAAAACTGGGGAAGCAATTCCTTGGCTACTTACAGTTTCATCAATAATGGGATCAAAAGTTGTTGGTGACCCTGCATGCTGAGGTGCGCTCAATGACTACTGTTAGATCTAATGCTCCTAGAACTTATGTTCAGCCTTTGCTATAGTGGTTACTGCGATTCATGATTTAATGAAAAGGAATGTAGAGTGCTGAGGATCACTTTACCCAGTTACCTGAAGAGACCTTATAGACATGGGTCGTTCATCTTCACATTTAAAGGAGTATCTTGTTAAAGAAGTAATCATGTAACCTTGCCGGGTTGCTAATACAGAAACATTTCTTGGAGAGCCTTGACAATGGCCACATTGCACAAGGAGGTGGAATAAAGGAGTATGAAAAAATACAGACATCCAAGACTCTCTCCTTCCTCAGCTGGGTACTGTTTTGGATCCGACAGATGGCTCATCCTTGCCTTTGTAAAACACATTTTAACTATACTTGAAAAGGCAATAGTGACTCCATGAGCCACCCTGGTGGTGCCTAAGATATACAATGAGGGAATGAGGACAGCAGATGATGCGATTGTTGTTGTTTTTTTTTTTTTTTTACCAGATTCAGGTTCCTAGGTTCATTTGTGCCACTATTGCTGGACATCAAGCTCGATAAACATCCTAATAAGGTCAGGGCAATTGGTCTACAACACAATCTGGACCTTAACTGACAAATTTCTGGACAAGTAATAGTGAATAATGCCAAGATAGCAATGACTGACCAGAAGAGAGAATGATGTAAAAATGGTAGTCTAGTAACCACCCCAGACCATCTGGGCAAAGGCCTTAAAGAGATCAAAGGGTGTGTTACCCACAAAACAGGGTCTCAAAGGAGTAGATTGATGCGCTATTTACCAAGGACCCGAAGGTCAGGTAGTGGGATAAGGGAGGCCCAACAGGCCAATGACTAACACAGGCGCTATGTTTCTGCTTTTCCCAGTGATCCTTGCCATGAATCAAAATGCTCTGCCAACTTTTACCAAGACTTTACGGCTTTCAAAATAAACAAGACTATGGGTTAGGCCGAGCCCCACATATCCAGTGGGAACGTGAGGACTTATGATAAAGTTAGAGTTCAATGGAGATGTGCAGAATTGCATTCCCAAGCCTGTGGGACATGGGTGCATAGGTGACTGTGATCACCACAACCCCTGACACCAGGATGAGGAGGAAACTGATAATGCTGAGGTGGTACTCCATGGCCATCACCAATGGGAAACTTACCCAGATCCCACAACAGTGTACCCACTCAGGCCACCTCAAAACTCCATTGTTATGGCCCCCACTGTTGAATGCATTATTGGTATAGAAGTATTGTTTACATGAACCCCTACTTGCAATCACCCCTAAACCCTGATAGAAATTACCACTTTAGCAAGACAAGCGGAAGACTGTGAAACTACTCAACTACCAGAATCTAGTACTTTGTTCCTCAAAAACAAGTGCGTGAAGAAGAAAAGTAAATAACTGTCCTTATTGATGAGCTTAATGAAGCAGAAATTCTCCCTGAGACTGTTTCTTCATTCAGTAGCTCAGTGGACCTGGGCGTATGTCCTTGTGTATGTACAGACTCCGGTGACAATTGGCAGCTCAGTGATGTAGTCCCCAGGCACTAGTTGTATCTAATATTGTGACTGTCATGGAAGCTACTGTCTATAGTGAGAGAATTTGGTATTCTGTAATAGACAGTGCAAATACCCTATGCAGTACCTCTGTCCACATGGATGATTAGGATCAGTTCGTCATATGGGGAATAGATTGCAATGCCTCACTAATGTCCTTCCATAAAGCTACATAAATTCCCCAACTATCTTTCACCAAACAATCATGACCTAGAAATGTCCTACACCCAGAGGGAGCACTAGCCTTCCAGTCTATTGATGACATCATCCAAATAGGCCCATACAAGGGCACCACTTAACAAGGACTAGACGTCCTACAGACCAATATGTAGCAACATGGCTGGACCATTATTACAGATAAGACATAGTTACCCAGGACCTAACTGAAATCCCTGGGCAAAATCTGTGAGGGGCACAACATCTCATTCCAAAGGAGAAGACTGCCAAGCTTTGACACACTCTACTTAAACAACTGAAAATGAGGCCCAGCTATTGGTGGGACTATTTGGATACTTGCACTCTCATAGTCCCCATGTGTGGTTCTTGATGGCATCCATTACATCCATTACTATTAGATTACTTCAAAAGCCACTCTTTTCAGTGGGGCCACAACCAAGAGGACGCACTTGAGGCCCTCCACCAGGCCTCTCAGGCTATCCTTCCCTTGGGGCCCTCTGATCCTCATTTGCTGTTTGAGTTACAGCTCTCAGCAACATCTCTGTTCACCAAGTACAGTCTGTGGTAGAAAGCTAGTACCATAGGTCACAGACAGACACCCTTTGGAGTTTTGGACCTATAAACTGCCAGTCTGCTGAAAGGTATGCATCCTTTGTGAGAAAATTATTGGCCTATGATTGAGCCTTGGTGTCTGAGTATATGACCTATGGCTGTGAAATAATATTACAACCAGAAATACCAATGAAAGTTATGAATACTTTGACTTTTGCTCTCTAATTTTCTTAGGGTATGTACAACTAATGTCAAAGAAACTATAAATGTTGCATAAAATATAATCTCAGATGCATATTCATGAACCAAAGAAAAATATCTTCTACTGAGTTTAATTAAAATAATTTAAAGTTATCTGTAATTATTATACTTATTAAGGTATATTTTACCTTTGAATGTTCTTTGTGTATTTACTTGCATTTGTGTTTTTGATATTGAGTCTTGATCCTCACAGAGAAGATTTCCATCTGGTACTTCAAACTGAGCTACATAAAGAGAAGCATATAATCAAATAAATAGAAAAACAGATCTATTGTGAACCCCTCACTTTCAAATTTATAACAAATGTACAGCATAAATTCTTCTCAATTTTATAGACTTTTAAGTAGATTACCATAATGCTAGATCTAATATGAAAAGAGAAGAGTTTTAATAGGTCTATACTGAAACTCTCATTATTTCATTAATAATCCTAGGCATCACATGTGCTTTCTATCATTCTCTATATTTCCTACGTAGGACTTTTATACTTAAGTTAAAACTTAATTATAGGATAAAATATCAGGAAGATGGAGGACTAGGAAGTTCCAGACCCTCATTACCCCATGGAGACACTAAATTAATAACAATATACAGACCAAAATACCATTATGAGGACTCTAGAAACCAGTTAACAAGCTGCATCACCCAAGTGAATTACTGACCAAGAAAAACTGTACCAAAAAGGGTAGGAAGGGTCATGGCATTTTGCCCAGCTTAGTTAGCCCCACCACCTCCCTGGCACAGTGTGCCACAGTGTGCCACAGTCACAAGGAAGTCTCGCAATTTCCAGATCCTCCACTGGGATGAAAAGAGTGAAACTTGCATCCAACTTTCTGGCATGTCTAGGCACTGCCTGAGTCATTGGTTGCTGTCTTGCCTGATCTGGAAAGCTGATGGGGACAGTTCCATAGTTAGATACCAGGTTGGAGGCTGCTGAAAACAAAGGCAAGTGCCGTCACACATTAGAGCTGCAGGGGTTATGAAGTTCTGCAAATGATGGAGGAGCAAGAGATTACAGGTAGAGGAATACAATAGAAACCAAAACAAAAAGCTCCTGAGAAGAAACAGGAGAGAGCCTCTTAGGGAAATTAGGAGAGTTTAAAAAAGTCATATATACTAGAATAAAAGAGTACATACAAGCCCAGAGAAGATACATCCCCAGAGAAGATTTGAGAAGTATCAGAACCTCCATGTCAGGCTGATTAGTCAAGGTGTTCCCCTGTATCTGAAAAGACTAAGAGAGATAGCTATGTTTTCAAATTCCCAAATCTCAACAAAATATGACAAAGTATTACAAAGAAACATGGAAACATGTCCCAATCACAGGAATAAAATAAAGTTCCAGAAACCAACGCTAAAAAAACACAGGTCTGTGAATTACCTCACAAGGAATTTTAACAACTGTCTTAAAGATTCTCAATGAGCTGAAAGAAATATAAACTAAATGAAATCAGGAAAATGAAGCATGAACAAAATTAGAATATCAACAAAAATATAGAAACTATAAAAAAACAACTCTGGTGCTGAGCAATATAATAACTGAATTGAAAAATTCACTAAAGGGGTTCATCATCAGACTTGATCAGGCAGAAAAAAAAATCAGCAAACTGGGAGACAGGTCATGTGAAAACATTGTATCTGAGGAGCAAAAGGAAAAAAGAATTAAGAAAAGTGTAGAGAGCATGAAGGATTTATGGGACCCTATCAAGTGGACCAAGATATGCATTATGAAAGTCCCAGAAGAGAGAAAAAAGGGAGCAGAGAGTTTATTTGAAGAAATGACAAAACTTACCAAATTTAAAAAAGAAATGGATATACAAATTCAATAAGCTTTATAAACTCCAACTAGGAAAAACCCAAAGAGGCCAACACCGAAACACAATGTAGTCAAACTGTCAGAAGTCAAGGAAAAAGAGAAAATCTTAAAAGAGGCAAGAGAAATACAATTTGTTATATGCAAGGGAGCCTCTATAAGATTATAAATGAATTTCTCAGAAACCTTGCGGGCCATAAGACAGTGGGATGATACTTTCAGAGTGCCAAAAGAAAAAAACTGTCAACCAAGCATATGATATTTGGCAAAACTGTCTTTCAAAACTGAAGGGGAAATAAAGACTTTCACAGATAAACCAAAGCTGATGGCGTTCATACCACTAGACCTACTCTGCCAGAAATACTAAAGGAAGTCTTTCAAGTTGAAATGAAAGGATATTAGATGGCATCATGAAGCTGTATGATAATATAAAGGTTTTGGTTAAGGTAAATATATGGACAAATGTAGAAACCTATATTACTGAAATTTTGATGCATAACTTCCCTTTTAATTCTTATATAGAATTAGGAGAAAAAGCATAAAATAACTATAAATCGATGTTAATGGGCACACAATATACAAAGATGTAATTTGTGACACCAATAAATAAAGTGAGGGGAAAGAGCTTTAAAGCAGTACAGTTTAGTGACTGAAGTATGTATGTGTTTGAAGTTAACTTGTTACCAGTATAAAATAGATTATTGTAACCATAACGAAAATATTTATAGACTCTTCATGTTATGGATACATGTTTGTATCCCCCAAAATTCATATGCTGAAACCCTAACCTCCAATGTGATGGTTTTGGAGATGGGGGGAGGGAAGTAATTAAGGTTAAATGACATCATAAGGTTAAGACCCTGATCTGATGTGATTATTGCCCTAATAAAAAGAGACACCAGAGCTTTCATTCTCTCTCTCTATCTCTCTCCATTTGCACACAAAGAAGAGGTCATGTGGGTACACAATAGATGGTGGACACTTATGAGCCAAGAAAAGACATCTCAGAATGAAATCTAACTTATTGGCACCTAGATTTTGGACTTCACCTACAGAACTGTAATAAATAATTTTCTGTTTTTTTTTTTTTAAGTGACCCTGTCTATGGCTTTCAGTTATGGCAGCCTGAGAAGACTAATACACAAAAGGAAATGAGAAAAGAATTAAAGCATGTCACTACAAAAAAAAAATCAATGGAAGACAAAGGAAGAAAGTAAAATAGGAAATGAGGAACAAAAAATTATGAGACATACAGGAAATAATTAACAAAATGGCAAAAGTAAGTCCTCTCCTATCCAATTGTATGCCAACTAACTGGATAACCTAGAGAAATGGATAAATTCTTAGAAACACACAACCTACCAATGTAAGTGGGTTAAACTCCCTGGACACAGAGTAGCTGAACGTATAAAATATAAGACCCAGCTATAATGCTGTCTACCAGAGATTCACTTAGGTCTAAGGACATATACAGACTGAAAGTGAAAGGATGGGAACAGATACTCCATGCAAATGGTAACCAAAAGAGAATAGTGATGGCTATACTATAATATCAGACAGAAGAGACTTTAGTCAAAACCTGTTAAAGAGACAAAGTAAGACATTATATAATAATTAAAAGGTCACTTCTCCAGGAATATGTAACATTATAAATATAAATATAAACATTATAGTGTTTAATATATAAACATATATTCATCAGACATAAGAACTCCTAAATACATGAAGAAAACATTAAGCAGATTGAATAGAAAAATAGACCATAAAACAAAAATTGTAGGAGACTTCAATACCTCATTTTCAGTAATGGAAAGAACAACCAGAAAAAAGATCAATAAGAAAATTAGAGGATTTGAACAACACTATAGGCCAACTGGACATTATAGATATATGCAAAAAAAACTCCACCTAACAACATCAGAATACATTTTTCTCAAGTACACATGGAACATTCTCTAGGATACTGATATTACGCAAAATAACTTTTCTGATCACAATGAAAAGAAACTAGAACTTAACAGTAGCAGAAACACTTGAAAATCCACCAATATGTGGGAAATATAAAAATATATTCTCAAAAGAACCAATGGGTCAAAGTAGAAATTGCGAGAGAAATTAGAAATTATCTTGAGACAAATGAAAATGAAAACACAACATAACAAAATATATACAATGCAATGAAAGCAGTGCTAAGAGGGAAATTTATAGCTATGAATGCTTACATTAAAATAGAAGAAAGATCTCAAATAAACAACCTAAATTTACAACTCAAGGAGCTAGAAAAAGAAGATAAAACTATACCCAAAGCTAGCAGAAGGAAGGAAATAATAAAGATTAGAGCAGAGGTAAGTGAAACATTGAAGAGAAAAACAATAAAGAAAATGAATAAAACGAGGAGTTGGTTTTTTGAAAAGACCAACGAAATTGAAAACATTTAGTTAGACTAGCTAAGAAAAAAGGGAAAAGACTCAAATAATTAAATAAAAAATGAAAGAAGAGGCATTACAACCAATGCCATAGGAATAAAAATTATTATGAGAACATTATGAACAACTGTTTGCTAACTAACTGAAATACCTAGAAAAAAATAGATGAATTCTAAGAAAAACAACATACTAACTGAATCATGAATAAACAGAATATCTGAAAGAACAGTAACTAGTAGATTAAATCAGTAATCAAAAACCTCCCGACAGATAGAAACCCAGGAGCAGATAGCTTCACTGCAGAATGCTACCAAACATTAACAACAACAACAAAATTAACACTAGTCCTCATCAAACTTATCCAAAAAAATGAATAGGAAAACTTTAAAACTCATTCTATGAAGCCAGTATTTACCTGATACCAAAGTCAGACAAAGGGATTATATGAAAGTAAAATTACAGGCCAGTATCCCTGATGAACACAGATGTAAAACTCAACAATATACTAGCAAACAGAATTCAAGAGCTTATTAAAAGGATTAAATACCACATCCAAGAGGGATTTATTCCTGGAATTCAAGGTTGATTTAATACATGAAAATCAATTAATGTGACACATCACATTAATAGCATGAAGGAAAAAAAAAACACCACACATGACCATCTCAACTGATATAGAAAAAACATTTAACAAAATTAAACATCCTTTTATGATTAAACAAAACACTCAACAAACTAAGATTAAAAGCAAAATATCCACATATAACGAAGACTATATATGCAAAGCCTACAGCTAACATCACACTCAGTGGTGAAAAACTAAAAACTTCCTTTGAGATCAAAAATAAGGCAAGAATGCCCACTCTCACCACTTCTATTCAACATAGTTACTGTAAGTCCTAACAACAGCAACTGGGCAATAAAAAGAAATACAAGATATAAAAATTAGAAAGGAAGAAGTAAAATTATCTGTTCATAGATAAAATGTCCTTATACATAGAAAACCCTAAAGATTCACACATGCATACACACAAAAAAAACCCCCATGAGAATTAATAAATGAATTCAGCAAAGTTTCAGGGTACAAAATCAACAAGTAAAAATCAGTTACATTTTTACAAACTATTAATGTACAATATGAAAAGTAAACTATGAAAACAATTCATCAAAAATAATAAAATATGTAGGAATAAACTTAACCAAGGAGGCAAAAGGCATGTACACTGAAAACTATAAAACACTGCTGAAATAAACCTACCTAAGGAGGCAAAAGATCTGTGCACACAAAACTATAAAGTACTGATGAAAGAAATCAAAGACAATACAGATGGAGAAATATACCATGTTCTTGGACTGGAAGAATCAATATTGTGAAAATGACTATACTACACAAAGCAATCTACAGATTCAATGCAATCCCTATCAAATTACCAATGGCATTTTTCACAGAACTAGAAAAAATTTTGCAATTTGTATGGAAACACAAAAGACCCCAAATAGGCAAAGCAATCTTGAGAAAGAAAAACGGAGCCAGAAAAAAAAGCAACAGTAAAAAAATAAAAATAAAATGGAGCCAGAGAAATCAGGCTCCCTGTCTTCAGACGATACTACAAAGCCACTGTAATCAAGACAACATGGTACTGGCACAAAAACATAAATATAGATCAATGGAATAGGATAGAAAGCCCAGAGATAAACCCACGCACCTATGGTCACCTAACCTATGCCAAAGGAGGCAAAAATATACAATGGAGAAAAGACAGCCTCTTCAATAAGTCATGCTGGGAAAACAGACAGCTACATGTGAAAGAATGAAATTAGAACACTCCCTAACACCATAACACAAAAATAAACTCAAAATGGATTAGAGACCTAAATGTAAGACCAGACACTATAAAACTCTTAGAGGAAAACATAGGCAGAACATTCTTTGACATAAATCACAGTGAGATCTTTTTTGACCCACCTCCTAGAGAAATGGAAATAAAAACAAAAATAAACAAATGGGACCTAATTAAACTTAAAACCTTTGCACAGCAAAGGAATCTATAAACAAGACGAAAAGACAACACTCAGAAGGGGAAAAATATTTGTAAATGAAGCAACTGACAAAGGATTAATCTCCAAAATATACAAACAGCTTATGCAGCTCAATATCAAAAAAACGACCCAATCAAAAAATGGAGACCTAAATAGACATTCCTCCAAAGAAGACGTACAAATGGCCAACAAACAAATGAAAAGATGCTCAACATCACTAATTATTAGAGAAATGAAAATCAAAACTACAATGAGGTATCACCTCACATTGGTCAGAATGGCCATCATCAAAAAGTCTACAAACAATAAATGCTGGAGAGGATGTGGAGAAAAGGGAACCCTCTTGCATTGTTGGTGGGAATGTAAATTGATAGAGCCATGATGGAGAACAGTATGGAGGTTCCTTAAAAGACTAAAAATATAACTACCATATGACCCAGCAATCCCACTACTGGGCATATACCCAGAGAAAAACATAATTCAAAAAGCTATATACACCCCAATGTTCACTGCAGCACTACTGAAGATAGCCAGAACATGGAAGTGAAGCCAGAAAGAGAAAAACAAATATCGTATATTAACGCATATATGTGGAATCTAGAAAAATGGTATAGACGATCTTATTTGCAAAGCAGAAACAGAGACACAGACTCGAGAACAAACGTATGGATACCAAGGGGGAATGGAAGGAGGGGATGAATTGGGAGATTGGGATTGACATATATACACTATGGATACTATGTATAAAATAGATAACTAATAAGAACCTAATATATAGTACAGGGAACGCTACTAAATGCACTGTGGTGACCTAAATGAGAAGGAAATCAAAAAAGGAGGGGATACATGTATATGTATAGCCGATTCACTTTTCTGTAGAGTAGAAACTAATACAACATTGTAAAGCAACTATACTCCAGTAAAAATTAATTTAAAAAAACACTGCTGAAAGAAATTAAAGAAGAGACAAATAAATGGAAAAACATCCCATGTTCCTGGATTTGAAAACTTAATATAGTTAAGGTCTCAGTACTACCCAAAGCAATCTACAGATTCAGTGTAATCCCTATAAAAATCCAAGTGCATTTTTTGCAGAAGAAATAGAAAAATCCGTGCTAAAATTTATACAGGCTCTCAAAGGATCCCAAATAGCCAAAAAATCTTGAAAAAGAATAACAAATTTATAGGTCTAGCATTTACTAATTTCAAAGCTTATTACAAAGCACAAGTAATCAAAATAGTGTGGTAGGGGCATAAAGACAGACATACAGACCAATGGAATAGATTAAAGCGCTTAGAAATAGACCCTCACATGTATAGTTGATGACCTTTAATAAGGGTGTCAAGACCAATCAATGGGGAAAGAACAGTGTCTCCAAGAAATAGTTGAATAAACTGATATCTACATGTAAAACAATAAAGTTGGATGTTTACCTTACATCATACACAAAAATTAATTCAAAATGGGTTAAAGACTGAAACTTAAGACCTAAAACCATAAAATTTCTTGAAGAAAACATATGGAAAAATCTCATGACATTGAATTTGACCGTTCCCCTTGGTCCCTGTGATCCACATTTCCTGTTTGAGTTACAGGTCTCAGTACCTCTTTGTTCACCAACTATAGGCTATGACTAAAGGACACTGCCACAGACAGGTCAGAGTCAACTGCTGAACTTATGGACCCAAATCTCCTGGAGAGAGCTCAGAAGTGTACACCCTTTAAGAGTCAGTTGATGTCTGTTATTGAATCATACTGAGTACATAAACCAAGGCCTTAAAATAATCTTAGTACTAGAAATCCCAATCAAAAGGTATCAATACTTTTGTTTCTGTTCTCTAATTATCTTAGGGTATTAACACTTTAAGTCAAAGTGGAAATTTTCTATGAAATATATGCCCAGGACTTCCCTGCTGGGCCGGTGGTTAAGACTCTGCACTTCCACTGCAGGGGGCATGGGTTTGATCCCTGGTTGGGGAACTAAGAGCCCACATGCCACGCAGCGAGGCCAAAAAATTAAAAATAAATAAACTGACTTACTTTAATTTAAAAAATAAAATAAAATAAAATATATGCCCCAATACATATTCATGAACCAAACAAAAAAGATCATTTGATGAGTTTAATTTAAAATATTTAAAAATGATCTATAATTATTATACTTACTAGTGTGTCCTTCCCTTCTGAGATTTCTTTCTTTCTTTACTTGCTGTTGGATTTTTGACACTGAATCTTGATTCTCATGCATAAGCTTTTTATCCGGTACTTTATCATGAGCTACAAAAAGAGATACATTTACTCCACTTAAATGGGAAAATAGATTTATTGTGAAATTTCTAATTTCAAATTTATAATAATTATGCAGCAGCATCTTCTCTCATTTTTATAAAGTTTTAAGTAAATGGCCACAATGCTTGATCCACATGAAAATTGTGAGATCATTTTTGATAGATGTATGTTGAAACGGTCTCAGTGTTTCATAAATATTCCTAGGCATCAAATATGTTTTATATTAGTCTCTAGTTTTCTTGTGTTATTTATACTTTAGGTAAATACATATTTATAGGCCAAACAATGAAAATGTGTATATACTACCACATGTAAAATAGATAGCTAGTGGGAAGCAGCTGCATAGCACAGGGAGATCAGGTCAGTGCTTTGTGACCACCTAGAGGGGTGGGGTAGGGAGGGCGGGAGGGAGACACAAGAGGGAGGAGAAATGGGGATATATGTATATGTATAGCTGATTCACTTTGTTATAAAGCAGAAACTAACACACCATTGTAAAGCAATTATACTCCAATACAGATGTTAAAAAAAAAAAAACCTACGTTGACTTCTTAAAAAAAAAATGTGTAAGTACAAGATTTTCATTACAGTATTATGTGTAATTGCAAAATAGCTAAAACCAGCAAAATATATAAGCACAGAAGATTGGTTGAATAAATTAAAGTATATATTATAAACTTCGGTAAAGTATAAATTACAGTATATGGTGTAGTACAAACAAGTGTACCTACTGCTGTAAAAGAAATGCAAAAGATCTCTATAAAACGAATTGGAGGGATTTCTAGGAGGCAACAATAAATGAAAAAAAAACTGAAATAAAGAATATCTAGCATGCTATCTTTTTCACCTTTTGTGAAAGAAAGGGACATAAGAAAGAAGTATATAAAGAGGAAAAAAAGTTATTTTTTCAATGAAACACAGAAAAGACAAACCAAAAAACAATTTAGTTGGATACCTCCTAAAGGAGGGTGAGGACTAAGGAATGTAGGGAAGGAATAAGAAAGGAATGATGCTTTATATATATTTTTTGCATATTTATTACTTTTAGAAAAGGTTCATGTTTTACATATTCCAAAAATAAAACTAAAGTTAAAAAATAAAAAGACTAACGTTGGAAGCAACTTTCATCAACCTACTGCAGGAAAAAATAAGCACAAATCCAAGTAGTTCATCAACAGTATTTGACATATACTCTCAGTCTTAGGCAAGAGAGTGGGAAGCAAAAAAAAAAAAAAAAAAAAAAATCACAAAAATTTTAGTAGGTTTTTTCCCTAGTGGTATCAGCTAAGTGATTGTGAAACAATTTTAGAAGTATTATAGGATGGAGTGAATATATATAAATGTGTTGATGTTGCTCAAAGTCAGGATTCTCACTGTGGAAGGACATCTACATATAAAACGAAGGAAGGCAAAAACAAGCCCTAAGGGTATTAACTGGAATTGAAGGTGCCTGTAAGAACTCATAATTTCTAAATATGCCTATGTATGTGTATATGCATATATATGTTCACTTTTATGTGTATGTAGGTATAGGTACGTATGAATGTGTGTGTGTGTGTGCGTATATACATACACGGAGGTTCCAACTGCAAGTCAAAACCCTGTACATGATCTTTCAGCCCCATAAGCAATTACAAAACTACCTGGCAGTTCTTATAGGGAAAAGCTTCCAACCCCACACTGACTTGATGTATACACTGCAGGCACTAGAAGTAGCTGCAGTCAGGCTGACCCTTAACCTCCACTTCTAGATGACCATGATCTTAAAATTTATCTGCATTCTGGCCTAGGAACCTCCATTCAGAGGATTCAGAGGTTCAGATGTACTGAACCTGTACTGTTCAGATGCCTCTACCTATGCCACCTTAAAGATAGACCTGGAAGACACTGTTCTCAGTCTGATTCGGTGTAAAGTACTTATCTGCTCCAAACTCTGCCTCCTCATCCTTCCCCTAGGCCCAGCGTCCTTAAAACAGCAGGAGCCTTTTGTTTGGGGCAGTGAGATGTTGCCCCCACTCTCTCCTGTCTATAATGATACACCTGACCCTTGCCCAGTGCTGTTCTGTGGGGAAAATGGAAGACTGGTAGAGCTTCAGCCCGTTTCTGTTTAGATTCTTGCTTATACTATCAGAGTAAGTGAAAAAAGGCCGAATTTTACTTGGTTTAGTTTGTTATCTTAATTGGCCAACTTGACAACCGGCAGCTCTCTAGCTCTCTGAGAAACTGGCACAGTGAGCAAAGTGATAAACATAATGCTTTTCTGAAAAAGTAAAACCCCTGTATATCCTACAAAGCACTTTAAGGAGGTGTTAGAGAAGATTTGGGCCACTCTTGGACTGTGCAAATGGATCAACTGAAAGAGTATGAGGATGCAATGGGACACTTAGCCAGTGAGTCTCAGAAAGTGCTGGTGGAGGCCACAGAGCACTCTTAGAAAGTTCTCACAAATTGTTAAATAAGACTTTCAGTTTGAAGGGAACATTGGACCTTCACTTTAGCCTCCAAACTCTGGTCAAGTTCCACTGATGAGGCAAATTAGAGATCTAACAGAGGGACTCTTAAGAGAGCTAGGGAAACAATTCCCTAGCTAATGGCTATGGTTCTCCAGAGACAGACCTAAAAGTCATCAGAGACCCTGAAAGCGGAGTTATACTCTATGACTACTGTTAGTTCTAAGTCCTGACACCGAGACTCATGCCTTTAATATAAAAGAATGTATAGGACTTTGGAATCACTTTGCCCAGTGACCTGGAGAGAACTTAGACTTGGGTCTTACCAGACTCAGATTTCTAAGTTCACTTTTGTGAATCCTATTGGTTATCAAGCTCAATCAAATTTCCTCATAAGTTGTGTCAGTCAGTTGTGACACAGTCAGATCCTAATTGGCAAATTTTCAGGCATGCAGAAATTGTTGCCCAGAAAGAAAAAGTGATGTAAAAATGGTAATAATGCTCCCTCTACTGGATGTTAGGGGCAATGACCTTCCCTAAAAATCTGTGGGCCTGATTACCATACAGTGGGGTCTCAAAGCAGTAAATTAATGCTCTCCACCAAGGTACTCAGTGTTAGATGATGGGCCATGAGGACCCAACATGTAGCCCCACTGCGATCCACTTTGTGGTGGCCACTATGAATAATGCAAGTGCTATTCTCACTACCTTTATCAGTGAATTCTGAGATGGATCAAAGAACTCCACATACACTGACCCTGATCACAGCTTTCAAAAATAAAAAACAAGATACGGTTATACCAAGGTACCTACATCCCCAGTGAAGATATACGAGGGCCTATTCCAGTACAAATTGCAGGCAGGCGAGAATTACATTTCTTGGGCACTTTGGATGGCGGTACACTGATAACTGCAATCCCCACAAGCCCTGGCACCAGGATGAGGGGAAAACAGATAATACTGTCTGGGTTGGGGCCACCACCACAAACAGAAACCTTTTCCAGGCCACACTACAATACAGTGCATTGTTATGGCCTCTACTACTGAATATATTGTCGGTATAGATGTATTATTTACGTGACCCACCACTCGCATTCACTCTCATGTTGTGACGGGATTTGCTGCAGTTAGGATATTTTAATGGGGGAGGTGGAATATCTTGAGCAACCCAACTACCAGAACCTAGTGCCCGTATCTACCAAAACCAATACTGACTCCCTGGGTGTAAAAAAGAAATAACTGCCCTTGTTGCTGAGCTTAAAGAAGCCAACAAATTCCATAGACTATTTCTCCATTTAATAGGCCTGTGCACAAAACATCAGATGCATACAGACTAAGTGATTAAGGCAGCACAGAGTGTTAGTACCAACCTGGCACTGGCATTGTGACTGTCATAGAAGCTATTGCCCAAGGTGAAGGAACTTGGTATACAGCAACCAACAACTTGAACTCTCTTTTCAGCATCCTTCTTCATGCAAACGACCAGGATCAGTTTACCCTTATGTAGAATTAATTGAAATATGCCACTAATGTCCTTCCACAAGGCTCCCTAAATCCCACATCTGCCTATCTTCTATGGATAGAGCATGACTTAGAAAAAGTCCCACTCACAGAGGGAATAATAGCTTTCTACTATATTGATGACATCCTTCTGGTGGGTCCAGGCAAAGGCACCATCCCACAGGACTGCACACCCTGTTGATCCATATGGGGCAACACGGCTGGGTCATTAATATAGACAAGGACTTAGTATCCAAGTGAAATTCCAGGGTAGCAGATAAAAATCTTACTCCAGGAGGAGAGAGAGAAGATGGCGGAAGAGTAAGACGCAAAGATCACCTTCCTCCCCACAGATACATCAGAAATACATCTACACGTGGAACTGCTCCTATAGAACACCCACTGAACGCTGGCAGAAGACCTCAGACCTTCCAAAAGGCAAGAAACTCCTCACGTACCTGGGTAGGGCAAAAGAAAAAAGAAAAAACAGAGTCGACACAATAGGGACGAGACCTGCACCAGTGGGAGGGAGCTGTGAAGGAGGAAAGATTTCCACACACTAGAAGCCCCTTCACTGGCGAAGACTGCAGGTGGCGGAGGGGGGAGCCTCAGAGCCACGGAGGAGAGCGCAGCCACAGGGTGCAGAGAGCAAAGCGGAGAGATTCCCGCAGAGGATCAGTGCCGAAAAGCACTCACCAGCCCGACAGGCTTGTCTGCTCACCCACCCGGGCGGGCGGGGGCTGGGAGCTGAGGCTCGGGCTTTGGTCGGATCTCAGGGAGAGAAATGGCGGCCGAACACAGCCTGAAGGGGTTAGTGCACCACGGCTAGCCAGGAGGGAGTCCCGGAGAAGTATGGAGCTGCCGAAGAGGCTTTTCGCTTTTCCTTCCCTCTTTGTTTCCCGGTGCGCGAGGAGGAGAGGGGATTAAGCACGCCGCTTAAAGGAGCTCCAGAAACGGGCGCGAGCCACGGCTATCAGCGTGGACACCAGAGACGGGCATGAGACGCTAAGGATGCTGCTGCCACCACCAAGAAGCCTGTGTGCAAGCACAGGTCACTCTCTACACCTCCCCTCCTGGGAGCCTGTGCAGCCCGCCACTGCCAGGGTCCCGGAATCCAGGGACAACTTCCCCGGGAGAACGCACGGTGCGCCTCAGGCTGGTACAACGTCATGCCAGCCTCTGCAGCTGCAGGTTCGCCCCGCATCCGTACCCTTCCCTCCCCGCGGCCTGAGTGAGCCAGAGCCCCCAAATCAGCTGCTCCTTTAAACCTGTCCTGTCTGAGCGAAGAGCAGACGCCCTCAGGTGACCTACACGCAGAGGCTATTATTTTTTTCCCCTTTTTCTCTTTTTGTGAGGGTGTATGTGTGTCCTTCTGTGTGAGATTTTGTCTGTATAGCTTTGCTTTCACCATTTGTCCAAGGGTTCTGACCGTCCCGATTGTGTTTTTTTTTTTTTTTTAATTTTTCTTCTTAATAATTATTTTTTATTTTAAAAACGTTATTTTATCCTACTTTATTTTATGTTCTTTCATTCTTCCTTTCTTTTCTTCCTTTCTTTCGTCCTTCCTTCCTTCCTACCTTCCTTCCTCCTTCCCTTCCCCTCCCCTCCCCTCCCTTCCCTTTCCCTTCCTTTCCATTTTTTCTCCCTTTTATTCTGAGTCCTGTGGATTAAAGGCTCTTGGTGCTCCAGCCAGGCATCAGGGCTGTGTCTCTGAGGTGGGAGAACCAACTTCAGGACACTGGTCCACAAGAGACCTCCCAGCTCCACGTAATATCAAACGGCGAAATCTCCCAGAGATCTCCATCTCAACACCAAGACCCAGCTTCACTCAA
>NC_041224.1:21699339-21701016 GCF_002837175.3 Physeter macrocephalus | reverse complement strand
CAAAATGAAAAGACAGAAAAACACACAGCAGATGAAGGAGCAAGGTAAAAACCCACCAGACCTAACAAATGAAGAGGAAATAGGCAGTCTACCTGAAAAAGAATTCAAAATAATGATAGTAAAGATGATCCAAAATCTTGGAAGTAGAAGAGACAAAATGCAAGAAACATTTAAGAAGGACCTAGAAGAACTAAAGAGGGAGCAAGCAACGATGAGCAACACAATAAATGAAATTAAAAATACTCTAGATGGGATCAATAGCAGAATAACTGAGGCAGAAGAATGGATAAGTGACCTGGAAGATAATATAGTGGAAATAACTACTGCAGAGTAGAATAAAGAAAAAAGAATGAAAAGAACTAAGGACAGTCCCAGAGACCTCTGGGACAACATTAAACGCACAAACAAACTTCTCTAGGCAAGAAACACAAGAGAAGGAAAAGACCTACAAGAACAACCTGAAACAATTCAGTAAATGGTAATAGGACCATACATATCGATAATTACCTTAAATGTAAATGGATTAAATGCTCCCACCAAAAGACACAGACTGGCTGAATGGATACAAAAACAAGACCCATATATATGCTGTCTACAAGAGAACCACTTCAGACCTAGGGACACATATAGATTGAAAGTGACGGGATGAAAAAAGATATTCCATGCAAATGGAAATCAGAAGAAAGCTGGGGCAGCAATTCTCATATCAGACAAAACAGACTTTAAAATAAAGACTATTACAAGAGACAAAGAAGGACACTACATAATGATCAAGAGATCGATCCATTAAGAAGATATAACAGTTGAAAATATTTATGTACCCAACATAGGAGCACCTCAATACATAAGGCAAATACTAACAGCCATAAAAGGGGAAATCGACAGTAACACAATCATAGTAGGGGACTTTAACACCCCACTTTCACCAATGGACAGATCATCCAAAATGAAAATAAATAAAGAAACACAAGCTTTAAATGATACATTACACAAGATGGACTTAATTGATATTTATAGGACATTCCATCCAAAAACAACAGAATACACATTTTTCTCAAGTGCTCATGGAACATTCTCCAGGATAGATCATATATTGGGTCACAAATCTAGCCTTGGCAAATTTAAGAAAATTGAAATCATATCAAGTATCTTTTCTGACCACAACGCTATGAGACTAGATATCAATTACAGGAAAAGATCTGTAAAAAATACAAACACATGGAGGCTAAACAATAAACTACTTAATAACGAAGTGATCACTGAAGAAATCAAAGAGGAAATCAAAAAATACTTAGAAACAAATGACAATGGAGACACGACGACCCAAAACCTATGGGATGCAGCAAAAGCAGTTCTAAGAGGGAAGTTTATAGCAATACAATCCTACCTTAAGAAACAGGAAACATCTCGTATAAACAACCTAACTTTGCACCTAAAGCAACTAGAGAAAGAAGAACAAAAAAACCCCAAATTTAGCAGAAGGAAAGAAATCATAAAGATCAGATCAGAAATAAATGAAAAAGAAATGAAGGAAACAATAGCAAAGATCAATAAAACTAAAAGCTGGTTCTTTGAGAAGATAAATAAAATTGATAAACCATTAGCCAGACTCATCAAGAATAAAAGGGAGAAGACTCAAATCAATAGAATTAGAAATGAAAAAGGAGACGTAACAAC
>NC_041224.1:21686118-21699241 GCF_002837175.3 Physeter macrocephalus | reverse complement strand
CTACAGCCAGCATTGTTCTCAATGGTGAAAAACTGAAAGCATTTCCACTAAGATCAGGAACAAGACAAGGTTGCCCACTCTCACCACTCTTATTCAACATAGTTTTGGAAGTTCTAGCCACAGCAATCAGAGAAGAAAAAGAAATAAAAGGAATCCAAATAGGAAAAGAAGAAGTAAAGCTGTCACTGTTTGCAGATGACATGATACTATACATAGAGAATCCTAAGGAGGCTACCAGGAAACTACTAGAGCTAATCAATGAATTTGGTAAAGTAGCAGGATACAAAATTAATGCACAGAAATCTCTGGCATTCTTATACACTAATGATGAAAAATCTGAGAGTGAAATTAAGAAAACACTCCCATTTACCATTGCAACAAAAAGAATAAAATATCTAGGAATAAACCTACTTAAGGAGACAAAAGACCTGTATGCAGAAAATTATAAGACACTGATGAAAGAAATTAAAGATGATACAAATAGGTGGAGAGATATACCATGTTCTTGGATTGGAAGAATCAACATTGTGAAAATGACTCTACTACCCAAAGCAATCTACAGATTCAATGCAATCCCTATCAAACTACCACTGGCATTTTTCACAGAAGTAGAACAAAAAATTTCACAATTTGTATGGAAACACAAAAGACCCCGAATGGCCAAAGCAATCTTGAGAACGAAAAATGGAGCTGGAGGAATCAGGCTCCCTGACTTCCGATTATACTACAAGGTTACAGTAATCAAGACAGTATGGTACTGGCACAAAAACAGAAATATAGATCAATGGAACAGGATAGAAAGCCCAGAGATAAACCCACACACATATGGTCACCTTATCTTTGATAAAGGAGGGAAGGATATACAGTGGAGAAAAGACAGCCTCTTCAATAAGTGGTGCTGGGAAAACTGGACAGCTACATGTAAAAGTATGAAATTAGAACACTCCCTAACACCATACACAAAAATAAACTCAAAATGGGTTAAAGACCTAAATGTAAGGCCACACACTATCAAACCCTTAGATGAAAACATAGGCAGAACACTCTATGACATAAATCACAGCAAGATCCTTTTTGACCCATCTCCTAGAGAAATGGAAATAAAAACAAACACAAACAAATGGGACCTAATGAAACTTAAAAGCTTTTGCACAGCAAAGGATACCATAAACAAGACCAAAGACAACCCTCCGAATGGGAGAAAATAGTTGTAAATGTAGCAACTGACAAAGGATTAATATCCAAGATTTATAAGCAACTCATGCAGCTCAATAACAAAAAAACAAACAATCCAAAAATGGGCAGAAGAACTAAATAGACATTTCTCCAAAGAAGATATACAGATTGCCAACAAACGCATGAAAGAATGCTCAACATCATTAATCATTAGAGAAATGCAAATCAAAACTACAATGAGATATCATCTCACACCGGTCAGAATGGCCATCATCAAAAACTCTAGAAACAATAAATGCTGGAGAGCGTGTGGAGAAAAGGGAACACTCTTGCACTGCTGGTGGGAATGGCCATCATCAAAAAATCTAGAAACAATAAATGCTGGAGAGCGTGTGGAGAAAAGGGAACACTCTTGCACTGCTGGTGGGAATGGCCATCATCAAAAAATCTAGAAACAATAAATGCTGGAGAGCGTGTGGAGAAAAGGGAACACTCTTGCACTGCTGGTGGGAATGGCCATCATCAAAAAATCTAGAAACAATAAATGCTGGAGAGCGTGTGGAGAAAAGGGAACACTCTTGCACTGCTGGTGGGAATGGCCATCATCAAAAAATCTAGAAACAATAAATGCTGGAGAGGGTGTGGAGAAAAGGGAACACTCTTGCACTGCTGGTGGGAATGGCCATCATCAAAAAATCTAGAAACAATAAATGCTGGAGAGGGTGTGGAGAAAAGGGAACACTCTTGCACTGCTGGTGGGAATGGCCATCATCAAAAAATCTAGAAACAATAAATGCTGGAGAGGGTGTGGAGAAAAGGGAACACTCTTGCACTGCTGGTGGGAATGGCCATCATCAAAAAATCTAGAAACAATAAATGCTGGAGAGGGTGTGGAGAAAAGGGAACACTCTTGCACTGCTGGTGGGAATAAAGCAGAAACTAACACACCATTTTAAAGCAATTATACTCCAATAAAGATGTTTAAAAAAAAAAAGAAAATGTTGTGTATATATTTATGAAATGGAATATTGTTCAGCCATAAAAAGAATGAAATATTGCCATTTGCGACAACATGCATGGACCTAGAGGGTATCATGCTAAGTGAAATCTAAAAAACAAAACAAACAAACATAACAAAACAGAAACAGAGTTATAGATAGAAAACAAACAGTTGGTTGTCAGAGGGGAGGTGGTGAAGGGAGGAAATAAATCGGTGAGGGAGTTTAAGAAGTACAAACTTCCAGTTGTAAAATAAATGAGTCATGGGTATTAAGTGTACAGTGTGAAGAACACAGTCAATAACTATGTAATATCTTTGCATAGTGACATATCGTAACTAGACTTACCGTGGTGTTTGAAATGTATAGAAATATCAAATCACTATTTTGTGCACAGTAACTAACATAATGTTGTAGATTAATTATACTTCAGAAAAAAAATAACAAACTCATAGAAAGAGATCAGATTTGTGGTTAACAGAGGCAATGGGTGGGGGGAGGGAGTGGAAATTGGTTGAGGGCAGTCAAACTTCCTGTTATAAGGTAAACAACCATTAGGGATGTAATGTACAACATGATAAATAAAACTAACACTGCTGTATATTATATATGAAAATGATTAAGAGAGCAAATCCTAAGAATTCTCATCACAAGGAAAATATGTTTTTCTATTTCTTTAATTTTGTATCTGTATGAGATGACAGATGTTCACTAAACTTACTGTGATAATCATTTCATGATGTATGTAAGTCAAATCATTATGCTGTACTCAAAGAAACAGTGCTGTATGTCAATTAAATCAATAAAACTGGAAGAAAAATAAATAAAATAGAATTACAAAGAAAAAAAAAATCTTACTCCAGAGAAGATGTTTGCATATCTTTTGGCCCTCCCTTCCCCAAATTATTTTTTTTAAAAAGTCTGAATATTGATGGGACTCTTTGACTACTAACACATTTGCATTCTGCCCACAGGGGTTTGATGGCACATATCTGTGGGGTTAGCATAAAGGCTATTACCTCTGAGTGGAGACCCAACCAAGAGGATGCTCTGGAGGACTTCCAACAGGCCATTCAAGCTGCCTTCCCTCGGACCCCATCTGATCCCCATTTGGTTTTTAAGTTACTGACCTCTTTTCACCCATTGAAGCCTATAGCAAAAAGACACTGACATAGGTCAGAGGCACCCAGTGATCTTTTGGAGCAGAAATTTCCCAGGTTGGCTGAAAGGTACATAGCCTTAGTGACACAACTATTGACCTATTATTGCCCTTAATGGATACTGAGAATGAAACAGTCTTATGATCAGAAATTCCAACCAAATTGTATCAATAATTTCAGTTTTGCTCTCTAGTTGTCTTAGGGTATTCATACTTTAAAAAATCAACATGTAAAATTTCTGCAAAATATATGCTGCGATATATCTTCAGGAAGCAAAGAAAAAAGATCTTCTGATGAGTTTAATTTAAAATAATATGAAGTTATTTATGATTATCGTACTTACTAGAGAGTCTTTCCCTTTTGAGAGTTCTTTGTTTCTTTACTTGTGTTTGGGTTTTTGACACTGAATCCTGATGGTTAAGCATAAGCTTTTCATCTGATGCTTCATCATAACCTACATCAAGAAATGCACTTAATCCACTGAATAGAAAAAATATATCTATTGTGAAATACCTAAACTTCAACTTTATACAAGTGTACAGCAGAATTTTCTTTCATTTTGATAAAGTTAAAAATAAATTACCATAATGCTAGATATGACATGAAAATTGTGAGAAAAGTTTTAATGAGTGTTTTGAATATATTTCTATTAGTCTCTAGTTTTCTTGGGTTATTTATACTTCAGGTTACACTCATAGGCCAAACAATGAAGACACATATGTACAAGGTTACTTATCAGGGCATCATTTGTAATTGCATAATATTCAAAACCACCTAAATATTCACAGACTATTGCTTGAATAACCTAAGAAATATACTATAAACTATAAATATACTGCTATAAAAATGAATGAAAAAGTTTTCCAGAAACTGACATGAAAGAATTTCCAAGGAAGAATGTTAAGTGAAAAAGAAAAGTGAAAAAGCAGATATCTAGCATATTACCTCTGAGGTAAGAAAGAAGGGGAAGGGGGAAAATTAAGAAAAATAGAGACACTTACATTTACAAAATGAAATACAGAAATAATAAACCAGAAAAAGATATAATAGATGGTTACTTGCAACAGAAGGGGTAAACTGGGTAATGTAGGGGAAGGGATTCATGAAAAGGTGATCTCTCTCTCTCTCTCCCTCTCTCTCTCTGTCCCTCCCTCTCCCTCTCCTTCTCCCTCTCTCTCGGTCTCTTTTGAAAGTAGGTTGATAGTCTATATATTCTAAAAAATTATATTAACAAGGATATGATGAGTGCAGTAAACAGGAAAGCAACTTACGAAATAAATCAACTGAACTTAAATAAAAAAGGCACTAATCCAACTAACTCATGAATACAGTACTACATTCTCAATCTTGGGTAAGAGAAATAAAATCATGGTTTGTTTTTCTAATGGTATAAGCTAATCAGTCAGTTCTAAAACAATTTTAGAGTTTTACAGGATTGAGCAAACAAGTAAATAGGCTGATGTTGTGCAAAGTCAGGATTTACACTATGAAAGAAGGGACATGCACACAGAGAGTGGAAGAAGGCAAGAACAAGCCTTGAGGGGATAGATTAGAATTGAAAGTATCTGTAAGAAACTCATAATTTCTAAATATGTCTACATATATACGCATGCACATACGCACATGTGTGTGTTTGTAGGTATATGTATGTACGAATATGTATATGTACGTGTGTATAAATATATATATACACATATATACACACACGTGTATTTGTATTTTCTAGTCTGACTGCTCAATGTACCTCAAAGCTACCCCAGTACCAATGGGCACAATTCGTTTTCAGATCTTGGTTTCTAATAACATTTCCCATTAAAAAAAATCAAGGCTCCTAGGAAAAACAGCTGATTCCAGCTATGAGACAGGAAATGTGCAAGACAGGAAATGTGCAAGACAGCATGGAACATCTTGTCATACTAAACAGTAGGGAATTTCTCAATGACTACTAGTACTAGGGTCATGTCATAAAGCCATAGTAATTATCTTGGATAAATTCCTACTTGCTAATGCTAGGATAACCTTAGAACTAAAAAAAGAAGAATAGTATGAGTTATAAAATCATACAAAGTAATTTAATTAGAAGTTTAAAAGAAGACAGTGTCAAGGGCACAGTCCACTTTTCACCAGTTAGAATTAGAATTCATGATTTCTGTCTACTCTGATTTCAGGAGAATGATTGCTCTGGGATTTGAAGAAGCATTAGAAGCCTGTCAATAACACAGTACTATTGTTATTAGTGTTGTTATTGTTCTGTAAAAAGCTAAATTTTTAAAAAGGGAAGGAACTACGTTGGATTCCATCAGAAACTTGTCAAAATGTCTGTCCGGGACCACCTTAAGTTCTCAAGATTATGTCTTAATTATCAAAATGATTCTTTGAAGCACAAAATATTATTCCTTCATCTGTACATGAGAAAACTGAGAGACAGAGAAGGTAATTAGTTTAACCAAAGTTATATGATTAATAACTGGCTGATCTTGAATTCATACCCAAGAAGTTCAGTTCCAGAGGCTGAGCTCTAAACTACTACTTTTACTTCTTCCAGTGAATACAAGAAATACAAAAAGAATATAACTATAGAAAATAGAAGATATTTTAAAATTATAAAACAATATTTTATATATCTTTGTATCAAAAATGATATAAGTCTAGACAAAGTAAATAACATTCTAACAAAATATATATTACCAAATATATTTAATGAAATGCAAAAAAACTTGAATAGACTAATATCCTCAGGGGACAATACCGAAAATATACTGCTAAAAATGTCATAAGGCTAAAGAGTTTTAGGGGAAATGTCTATGAAACCATCAAGGATTACAGAATATCTATGCTATATAAACTATAAAAAATTTAGAAAAAGACACATTTTTCTCCATTTCATTTTACAATGCTAACAGTACCCTGATGCCCAAACTAAAGTAGAACAGAACAAAAAATCGTCCATATCATTTATGATTGTATCATTGCCAACTGTATAAATTGAGATAGGTGAGATTATGTTGAAGTAACAAACAATTGTAAAATTCCAGTGGCTTAAATACAAAGATCTATTTCCTGCCCCTACTCCAGGTTCATTAAAGTTTACTTAGAGGTTCTGCTCAACATTATCACTTTGGAACTAGGGCTGATATAAATCTTACTATCTGCAACATTCCTAGCCACAGCAACAAAGGAAAAGAGAGAATGAAGGGAAGCACACACTGGCCCCTAATGCTTCCACACATGACCGATTCATACTAAACTGACCTAAGAAAATCACATGGCCACATCTAAGTCAAGAAGTCAAGATGGTGACATCAGGAAGATGGCAGAACAGAAAACCCTAGACTCTCCTCCCCATGGAGATACCAATTCAACAACAATACAAGGACCAATTCTCTTTGTGAAAAATGCAGAGACCAGGTGAGAGGTTCCTGCACAATGGGTGAAGATGAACCAGCAACATAGAAGCCAGAAGGTAAATTTGTGATGCCCTCTAGCAATAATCCTTCCTCCTAGCACAGCACCACTAATCAGGAGGAAAATGTCAGCTCCCAGCTTGCCCCTGGGAAGTGAAGAAAAGGACTAAAACATGTGTCCAAAGTTCAGACTTTGGGGGCCTACTGTGGGACTGGTTTCTGTCTGGCTTGAATCTCAACACTGAGAGAAAAGGGCCCAAGGTTGGGAACTGCTGAGAACAAAGGTGATAATATGAGCTAGTATACACTCAATGAGTATACACTCAATATGAGCTAGTATACAAACAGGCAACCCCCCCCACCCCAATCCCAGCTTCTTCCTGGGGAGGGAAAGAATTGGAACATTCACCCACATTTCACCTTTTCAGGGGGATGCCTGAGGCCCTAGCTTCTGTATTGCCTGTCTTGATGTACTAATGGAACCCAGAATATTCTAGTTGTTTAGGGACCACTAAGAACAAAGATGACAGTTTAGACTAGTATGCACTCAAAAGTCAAAGCTCCTCTCCCCAGCTCAGAACAACGCATTTGAGAAAACAGTTCCCAGATTCTCCCTGGGGAAGGAAGGAGAAGACTCAAATATATGTCCAATGTTCAGACTTTTCAAAGAACTATGCCAAGGGACTGGTATCTGTCTTGTATCTCTCAGAGCACTGACCAGCCTCCACATATACTACATGCCTGGGGACTGCTGAAAACAAAACCAACCAACAAACAAGAGTTGGGTGGTATGCTGCTGCTCCACAGGGTCTGCAGAACAGCAGACAGATACCAGAGGGAGCAAGAGATCATGAACTCCTGTAAAAAAGGGAGCCCCTTCTAATTATGAATTTACATACACAAGTCCAGAGAAAACACATCAACACAACAGGTATGACAGATCTCCAGAATCTCTAGCCAGGCTTATTGGAGGTTTTCCTCTGTATGAATACAGTCTGTAGAGAGGTGGTAGATTTTTCACATGTGCAGACATTAACACATAGTGTCAAGGAACAAGAAGAAAGAAGCATGGCCCAATAAAAGGCTCCAGAAACTTATCTTAAAGAAATGTATGCATATGAATTACCTGACAAAGATTTCAAAGTGCCCATCATAAAAACTCTTTGACAAAGATTTCAAAATGCCCATCATAAAAACTCTTAACTACCTCAGTAAAATGTTGCAAGAACAAAATGAGTATTTCAACAAAGAGAGAGAAAATACTTTAAAAAACACCACATACATTTTGGAGCTAAAGAATACAATAACTGAAATTTAAAATTCAGTAGAGGGGTTCAATATGAGATTTGATAAAACAGAAGAAAGAATCAGCAAACTTGAAGACAGGTCATTTGAAATTATCCTATCATAGAAAGCAAAAAGATAGAAATGAAAAAGCAAAGAACTGAAAGGACAGATGGGACATTATAAAACAAACCAGTATACACATTACAGAGTCTCAGAAGAAGAAAGGGACAGAAAGTTTATTTGAAAATAATCGCTTAAAACTCCCCAAATCTGGGAGATAAAATTGATACCCCGTTTGAATAAACCTAAATGTCTCCAAAAAAGGAAACCTAAAGAAGTTCACACCAAGGCACATTACAATCGAAGCATCAGAAGTCTAAAACAAAGAGAGAATTTTGAAATCAGTAAGAGAAAAGTGACTTTTCACATACAAGGAACCCCTATAATACTACCAACAACAGATTACTCAGCAGAAACCCTGAAGACAAAAAAGGAGTGGGATGATATATTAAAAGTGCTGAAAAAAAAATCCTGCCAACTAATAATACTATATCCAGCAAAACAATTCTTAAAAAACAATGCAAAAATAAAGACTTTCCCAGATAAACAAAAGCTTGAGAGCCTATCACCACTAGACCTACCCTATAAGGAATACCAGAGAGTCGTTCAAACTGAAATTAATGGAATCTAAACAGAAACACAAAAGTATACAAAACTTAGACTATAAAAATATGTTAATAAATACAAAATATAAAAAAGATATAATTTGTGACAACAAGAACATTAAAAGGAGGGGAGTAAAACAGTAGAGTTATTGTATGAAATTGAAATCAAATTGATGTCAATATAAAATACACTGTTATAACTATAGAATGCTTTATGTAAGCCCTATAGTAACCACAAAGAAAATATCTATAAAAGATATGTAGGAAAAAATAAAATAATGAAAACGAAAATTTTAAAAAATCAATAAAACTAAAAGGAAAGAGCAAGAGAGGAAAAGAGAGACAGAAAGCTAAAAAGAGACCAAAAAAATTAACAAAATGATCAGAGTAAATCGTTCCCTATCAATAATGACTTAAATAAAAATACGCTCCCCAGTCAAAAGATACCTATTTTTCACACACACACACACACACACACACACACACACACACACACACACACACACAGAAAGATACCAATTTTTAAAAATTGAATCAATTTTTTAAAGACCCATCTATATGCCATTTTTAAGAAAATAACTTTATGTTTAAAGACAAACAGGCTGAAAGTGAAGTAATGAAAAAGATATTCCATAAAAATGCTAACTAAGTGAGAGAGAGTGACAAAACTTATATCAGACTAAACAGACTTTAAAACAAAAACTATCAAATGATACAAAGAAGGACATCATATAATAGTAAAAGGGCCAATTCATCAAGAAGATATAACATTTATAAATATATGTGCATCCAATACCAGAACCTCCAAACATATGAAGCAAACATTGACAACTGATTGGAAAAAAAGACAGCAACATAATAACAGTGAATTTCAATACCCATTTTTCAATAATGGATAGAACATCCAAACAAAATATCAATAAGAAAACAGAGGAGTGATATCATCAAAATGGCAAAATAAGACTTTTCTACCCTCTTCTCCCCAAAGGACACTAATTTTTACAATTACCCACAGATGAAAGTGTCTTTGTGGAAGTCTGGGAGTATAGCAGAGAAGTTCCGGCACAGTGTTGGAGCAACTACAACAACAAAAATCCAAGATTTGATGCAATAAAGAGGATAAGAAGACTAGCTTCTCTTTAACCACAGCACTCCAAGGAAGCAAAGTTCAGTTCCAAAAGAGACTTTCTTGGCCTATGATTTCTCCCATGGGAGAAAGTGACAGCATGTGAGTGAGTGACTGGCTTTCCCAGGTATTCAGGATGCTGCCAAAGAGCCCAACTTCTTTCTTACCCTATCCAGAAAGGTGAGGTGTACTGAAAAACTAGAAGGTAGGGAGGCGCTTGGAGAACAGCATCCAGGACTCCTGGAGGCATCAAAGGGATGTTAATCCTACTAACCACTTCGGGGAATCATCAGGAAGCCCATCCACAAGCCACTGGGAAAGCCTCACCTGTGGATACCCTCAAGTTGCCATGGGCACCATCAATACTAAGTGCACCTCAAACACACACACACACACACACACACACACACACACACACACACACACACCACATGGCTGGATCACTTTGTGTACACTCAGTGGGAGCAAGATTGAGCCTTTGTAGATAGTGAGCATATTCAGAAAGCTTCCTCAATTCTGCCAGATTGGGAGGAAGCACATAAAATTTTATCATTCAGCACCACTCTGGGGAAAGTAAACAAACGGGAGGGTGTCAGCACATAGCCTGGCTTTGTAGGACTGAGAGAAGGCATATAATCTTAAGAATTCCCCCTCCCTAAAAATGTGACAAGAAGTGTGGAGCAGGCACATCCCTAGAAAAAGCCTGAGAAAGGCCCAGAATACCAAGCAGATTGGACATATGAAGGTATGCCTCTCATTAAGCCAATAAGTAAAGACTGAAGGAGGTGCCTGCTTATTCAAATGCAAAGCCAGGAAAGCAAGATGCCAAGGTACATGAAAAATCAAGGAAACATAATGCCATCAAAGAAACAAATAATTCTCTAGTAACCAACCCCAAAGGAAGGAATATCTACACTTAGCCTGAAAGATAATTCAAAAAAAATTTTAAGGAGTCTCAGTGAGCCACAAGAAAACACAGACAGACAATCCAATAAAATCAGGAAAACAACACATGAACAAAATAAGAAGTTTAACAGAGTGACAGAAAACATAGTAGAGAATCAAATTCTGGAGCTGAAGAATACAATTAATGAAATGAAAGATGTAATAAACAGCATCAACATCAGAATGGATCAAGCTAAAGAAAAAAAATCTGTGAAGTAGAAGACAGATTGTTTTAAATTATCCAGTAAAGGAAAACAACAACAACAAAAGAATAAGAAAGAGTGAAGAAAGCCTACCTGAACTACGGTATACCATTAAAAGAATCTATGCATTATTGGAATTTCAGGAGAAGAGTGGGAGAAGGGGTAGAAAGCTTATTTAAAAGTAATGGTTGAGAACTTCCCATCTGGAGAGAGATTTGGACATCCAAGTTCATGAACTAATAAGTCACCCCAAAATTTCAACCCCAAATGATCATTCCCAAGACATTATAATAAAACTGTCTAAAATCAAAGACAAAGAGAGAATTTTAAAACCAGCAATAGAAAAAAAAATTCTTCATATACAAGGGAGTCCTCATAAGGCTATCTGTGGATTTCACAGCAGAAGCCCTGCAGGCCAGAAGATAGTGGGATAATATATTCAAAGTTCTGAAAGAAAAAAAAAACTTGCAACCAAGAATATTTTAACTGGTAAAGGTATCTGTCAAAACTGAAGGATAGACTGTCACAGACAAACAAAAGCTGAGGAAGTCAATCATCACTAGACTTGCATTACATTAGAAATGCTAAAAAAAAGTTATTCAACGAGAAATGAAAGAATGCTAATTAGTAACACATGAACATATAATACACACTAATAAAGACAGATATATAGGCAAACTCAGAAAACTCTAATACTGTAATATGGTGGTGTGTTAATCACTCAGCTCTAGTATGAAAGCTAAAGGACAAAATTATTAAAAATAAGTATAGTTACAATAATTTGATAATGGATACAAAAAGAGGTAAACTGTTACATCAAAAACATAAAATACTGGGGGGTAGTAGAAGGGTAGCATTTCTATATGTAATCAAAGCTAAGACATTATCAGCTTAAAAAGACTGTTATATCTACAATATGTTTTATGTAAGCCTCATGAAAATGACAAGCAAAATCCTACAGTTGATACATAAAAAATAAAGAAAAGGGAATCAAATTTACTACTACAGACAATCATTAATTCACAAAGCGAGACAGCAAGAGAGGAAGAAAAAGAACATGGGAAATACAAAATAACCAGAAAACAAAAAGACGCATTAGCAAGTCCTTACCTCTCAATAAATATTTTAAATGTAAATGAAATAAATTCACTAATCAAAATGTTCCAAGTGGCTGAGTGGATAAATAAAAAAACAAGATTCAACTACATGCTGCCTCCATGAGACTCACTTCATCTTTAAGGACACACAGGCTCAAAGTGAAAAGATGAAGAAGACATTCTATGCAACATGGAAACCAAAAGGGAGCAGGTATAGCTATACTCATATCAGACAAAATAGACTTTAAGTCAAAAACTGTAACAAGAGACAAAGAAGGTAATTATATGATGATAAAGGGGTCAATTCATCAAGAAAATAAAACAATAAATATAAATGCTCCCAACATCAGAGCACCTAAACATGTTAAGCAATACTAACAGATCTGAAGGGAAAAAAGAGAAAATACTTGTTGAAGTATGGGACTTCAACACATCACTTTCAACAATGGATAGATCATCTAGACAGAAAATCAATAAGGAAACACTGAATTTGAACTATACGTTAGACCAACGAGCTCTGACAGACATATACAAAACATTCCACCAATAGCAGCAGCAGAATACACATGCTTTTCAAGAACACACAGAACATTCTCCAGAGTAGATCATATGATAGGTAACAAAACAAATCTTAGCAAATTTAAGAACACTGAAATCATACCAAGTATGTTTTCTGAACCCAATGGTTGCAGAAAGAAATCAAGAACAGGAGAAAAACTGGAAAATTCACAGGTAAGAGCAAATCAAACAATACACTCTCAAATAACCAGTGAGTCAAAGAACAAATGGAGATAAAATAAAAAATTATCTTGAAAAACATGAAAATAAAACCAATATGCCAAAACTTATAGAATGAATCAAAAGCAGTTCTAAGAAGAAAGTTTAAAGCAATAAACATCTATATTTAGAAAAAAGATCTCAAACAAACAACCTAACTTGACAACTAAGTACTAGAAAAAGAAGAAAAAAATCCAAGCCCAGGGCTTCCCTAGTGGCGCAGTGGTTGCGAGTCCACGTGCCGATGCAGGGGACACAGGTTCGTGCCCCGGTCCGGGAAGGTCC
>NC_041224.1:21658162-21685950 GCF_002837175.3 Physeter macrocephalus | reverse complement strand
TGTGTGTGTCCAGAGCCTGTGCTCCGCAATGGGAGAGGCCACAACAGTGAGAGGCCCGCGTACCACCAAAAAAAAAATAAATAAATAAATCCAAGCTCAAAGTTATCAGAAAAAAGGAAATAAATATCAAAGCAGAAATAGAGACTAGAATAATACAAAAATCAATAAAGTAAGAGCTGTTTTTTTAAAGTTAAACGAAACTGAGAAACCTTTAAATTGAGAAACAATAAAACAGACTCAAGCAAATAAAATAAAAAATCAAAGAGGAGAAATTATAATGGATACCACAGAAATAAAAAGGATAAGAATACTATAAAACTTGTACACCAACACTGGATAATCAAGAAGAAACAGATAAATTCCAAGAAACATACAGTCTATCAACACTGAATCATGGAGAAACAGAAAATCTGAACAAACCAATTAATACTAAGGAGACTGAATCAGTAATAAAAACCTCTCATCAAAGAAAAACCCAGGGTTAGATGGTTTACTGGTGAATTCTATGAAACATTTAGAGAAGAATTAATACCAACTCTTCAAAAAGTTTTCCAAAAATTGAAGATGAGAAAACACTCCCTAATTCATTTTTATGAGGTCAGCATTACCCTGATACCAAAGCCAGATAAGAATACTACAAGAAAAGTTCTCAACAAATTGAGCATAGAAGGAACTTCCCTCAACATAATAAAGGCTATATGACAAGCCCATATTAACATCATAGAAACCAAACTCACAGAAACCAAGAGTAAAATGGTGGTTACCATGGGCTTGTAAGTGGGAGAAATGGGAAGATATTGGCCAAAGGGTACACATTTCCAGGTATAAGATAAATAAGTTCTGAGGAGCTAATGTACATACAGCCTGGTGACTATAGTTAATGACAGTGTATTACATACTTGCAAGTTATTAAAAGAGTAGATCTTAAATGTTCTTACCACAAAAAAAATTTCAGATGATTGATGTGTTAACTAACCTTATTGTGGTAATTATTTTGCAATATATGTGTGTATGATTATCATGTTTTATTCCTTAAACTTACAAAATGTTACATGTCAATTATATCTCAATAAAGTTGGGGGGTGTAAAAGGGTGAAAAAAAAGGAAACAGAAGTCTTATATGTTAATCATACCTGAATAACAAATAAATAAATTAAAGAAAATCAGTCAAGAAAATAAACAATAGAAAGCCAGTCTGTAAAGAGAAGGAGAGGAAATAGTTTTTTCAGATATGCAGATAGCAACACAGGTGTCAAGGAACAACAAGAAACAGGGAAATATGACCCCAAAAAAGGAACAAAAAAAGTCTCTGGAAAACAACCCTATAAAGTTGTTGAGGATTTCAACACCGCTATAGTCCAACAAACGTATATACATTTCACCCAGCAGCAGAATACACATTATTCTTAAGTGCACACAGAACCATCTCTAGGATAGATTACATGTTAGGTCAAAAACAAGTCTTAACAAATCTAAGAAGACTGAAATCTTCAAGTATATTTTCCTACCACAATGGAATGATACCACAAATTAATAGCAAAGGGAGATCCCTGGTGGTCCAGTGATTAAGATTCAGTGCTCCCAATGCAGGGGGCCTGGGTTCAATCCCTGATCAGGGAACTGGATCTCGCAGGCTGCAACTAAGAGCCCGCATGCCGTGACGAAAATCCCACATGCCGCAATGAAGATCCTGTGTACCGCAACTAAAAGATCCTGCATGCCACAACTAAAAAGATCCCACACGCCACAACTAAAAGGAGCCCACATGCCGCAACGAAGATCTCGCACGCAGCAACAAAGATCTTGCATGCCACAACTAAGACACAGGGCAGCCAAATAAATAAATAAATATTAAAAAGACAGAAATTAATAGCAAAAAAAACTGGAGAATTCACAAAGATGTGGAATCTAAATACACACTTTTAAACAACCAGTCAATCAAAAACAAGCCAAAAGGGAAATTAGAACAAACCCACACATATATGGTCAATTAATTTATGACAAAGGAACCAAGAATATACAATGGGAAAAGGACAGACTCTTCAATAAATGATGCTGGGAAAACTGGAAAGCCATGTGCACAAGAATGAAATTGACTACCATCTTACACCATACACAATTAACTCAAAACTTGATGTAAGGGGCTTCCCTGGTGGCGCAGTGGTTGCGCGTCTGCCTGCCGATGCAGGGGAACCGGGTTCGCGCCCTGGTCTGGGAGGATCCCACATGCCGCGGAGCGGCTGGGCCCGTGAGCCATGGCCGCTGAGCCTGCGCGTCCGGAGCCTGTGCTCCGCAACGGGAGAGGCCACAACAGAGGGAGGCCCGCATAAAAAACTTGATGTAAGACCTAAAATGATAAAACTCCTAGAAGAAAACATAGGCAGTAAGCGCCTTGATATTGGTCTTGGAAATGATTTTTGTGGTTTGACAATAAAATCAAAGGCAAAAAAAGCAAATATAAACAAGTAGGACTACATCGAACTGGAACGCTCTGGCAAAGCAAAAATGCAACAACAAAACAAAAGGGCAACCTAGCAAATGAGTGAAAATATTTGCAAATCATGTATCTGATAAGGGGTTAATATGTAATATATGTGAAAAACTCATACAACTCAATAGCAAAGCAACAAAAACTAATCTGATTAAAAAATGGGCAGAGGATCTGAAAGGATATTTTTCCTAAAAAGATATACAGATGGCCAAAAGGTACATGAAAAGAGTCTCAACATCACTAATCATTAGAGAAATGCAAATCAAAACCACAACATAATGTACAGCAGCATGATGACTATAATTAAAATACTGTATTGAATATGTGAAAGTTTGCTAAGAGAGTAGATCTTTAAAGTCCTCACCACAAGAAAAACAGTTTTGTAACTATGCATGGTGATGGATGTTAACTAGACATATTGTGATCATTTCACAATATACACAAATATCAAATCATTATGTTGTTAAAGACCTAAATGTAAGACTGGATACTATTTATAAAACTCCTAGAGGAAAACATGGGCAGAACACTCTTTGACATAAATTGCAGCAATATTTTTCTGGATTTATCTTCTACAGTAATGGAAATAAAAGCAAAAATAAACAAATGGGACCTAATTAAACTTGAAATTCTCTGCATAGTAAAGGAAACCATAAACCAAATGAAAACACAACCTACAGGATGGGAGAAAATATTTGCAAACGATGCAAGCAACACAGGATTAATTTCCAAAATATATAAACAGCTCATATAGCTTAATATCAAAACACCAAACAAGCTAATCAAAAAAGGGCAGAAGACCTAAATAGACATTTCTTCAAAGAAGTTATACAGATGGCCATCACACACAGAAAAAGATATTCAACACTGCTAATTACTAGAGAAATGTGAAATCAAAACTACAATGAGGTATCACGTCACATCAGTCAAAGTGGCCATCATCAAAAAGTCTACCAATAATAAATGCTGGAGAGGGTGTGCAGAAAAGGGAACCCTCCTACACTGTTGGTGGGAATGTAAATTGGTAAAGCCACTATGGAGAACAGTCTGGAGGTTCCTTCAAAAACTAAAAATAGACTTACCATATGATCTAGCAATCACACTCCTGGGCATATATCTGGAAAAGACAAAAACTCTAATTCAAATAGATACATGGACCCCAATGTTCACACCAGCACTATTTACAATAGCCAAGACATGGAAGCAAACTAAATGTCCATCGACAGAATGGATAAAGAGGTGGTGTGTATATATGTATGCACACACACACACAAAATGGAATATTAGTCATAAAAAAAGAATGAAACAATGCCATTTGTAGCAACATGGATGGACCTACAGATTATCATACTAAGTGAAGTAAGTCAGACAGAGAAAGACAAATATCATATGATCTCACTTATTTGTGTAATCTTTTAAAATGATACAAATGAACTTATTTATAAAACAGAGAAAGACTCACAGACATGGAAAACAAACTTATGGTTAACAAAGAAAAAAGGCAGGGAGAGATAAATTTGGAATTTGGGATTAGTAGATACACATTACTATATATAAAATAGATAAAATAGGGCTAACTGTATAGCACAAGGAACTATGTTCAATATCTTATAATACCATATAATGGAAAAGAATCTGAAAACGGATATATGTGTGGGGCTTCCCTGGTGGCGCAGTGGTTGAGAATCCTCCTGCCAATGCAGGGGACATGGGTACAAGTCCTGGTCTGGGAAGATGCCACATGCTGCGAAGCAACTAAGCCATGTGCCACAACTACTGAACTGTGCTCTAGAGCCTGTGAGCCACAACTACTGAGCTCGCGTGCTGCAACTACTGAAGCCCACACGTCAAGACCCCGTGCTCTGCAACAAGAGAAGCCACCGCAATGAGAAGACTGCACACTGAAATGAGAAGCCTGTGCACTGCAACAAAGAGCAGCCCCCATTCATCACAACTAGAGAAAGCCCGTGCACAGCAATGAAGACCCAAGACAGTCAAAAATAAATAAATAGAT
The DNA here is from genome assembly GCF_002837175.3 of Physeter macrocephalus. Lineage (NCBI taxonomy): Eukaryota > Metazoa > Chordata > Mammalia > Artiodactyla > Physeteridae > Physeter > Physeter macrocephalus. The sequence goes on along the minus strand of NC_041224.1, from coordinate 21,681,445 downwards.
TAAAAAGGAAAATATATGTGTATGTGTGTATACACATACACATATATATATATATCTGAATCACTTTGCTGTACACCAGAAACTAACATAACATTGTAAATCAACTATAATTGAATAAAAAATTTAAATTTAAAAAATCATTATGTTGTATATCTGAAATTAATGTTATATATTAACCAATTATATTTCACTAAAAAGCCATAAAAAAAAATAAAGTACCTATGAATAAATTTAACCAAGGAGGTGAAATATCTGCACACTGAAAACTATAAGACACTGATTAGAGAAACTGAATAAGACACAAATAAATGAAAAGATATTCCACCCTGATGAATGAAAGAACTAATATGGTTCAAGCATTCATACTAATGAAAACAATCATCAGGTTCAATGAAATACTTACCAAATTTCCAATGGCATATTCACAGAAATAGAACAAACGATCCTAAAATTTGTAGGGAACCACAAAAGACTATGTATAGCCAAATCAATCTTGAGAAAGAGGAACAAAGCTGGATGCATTATGCTTCCTAATTTCAAACTGTATTGAAAAGCAATAGTAGGGGACTTCCCTGGTACTACAGTGGTAAAGAATCCTCCTTCCAATGCAAGAGACACGGGTTCAATCCCTGGTAGGGGAACTAAGATCCCACGTGCCGCAGGGCAACTAAGCCCACGCGCCACAACTACTGAGCTCGCACATCTCAAATACAGAGTCTGCATGCCACAACTACAGAGCCCATGTGCTCTGGAGCCCATGTGCCACAACTACAGAGCCCATGTGCCCTGGAACCCGCGTGCCACAACCAGAGAGAGAAAACCCACACGTCACAACTAGAAAGAAGCCCACGTGCCACAACAAAAGATACCGCATGCCTCAATGAAGATCCTGCATGCTGCAACTAAGACCCGACGCAGCCAATAAATAAATAAATAAATAAAAATTTCAGAAAATTTTTTTAAAAAGCAATAGTAATGAAAACAGTATGGAACTGACATAAAAACAGACACATAGATCAATGGATCAGAACAGAGAGCCCAGAAATAAACCCACACATATGTGGTCAATTAATTTATTATAAACCAGCCAAGAATGTACTGTGGGGAAAGGACAATCTCTTCAATAAATGGTGTTGAGAAACTAGACAGACACATGCTAAAGAATGAAACTGAACCACTTTCTTACAACATACACAAAAAATTAACTCAAAATAGATTAAAGACTTAAACATTAAACTGAAAACATAAAGCTCCTAGAAGAAAAGATAGGTGGTAAGCTCCCTGACATCAGTCTTGGTGAAGATTTTTTGGATTTGAAACCCAAAGCAAAGGCAACAAAAGCAAAAAATAAACAAGTGGGACTACATCAAACTAAAAAGCCCCTGCACGGCGAAGAAAGCCATCAACAAAATGAAAAGGCAACTTAATGAATGGGAGAAAATATATGCAAATTACTTATCTGAAAAGCACTAATATCCAAAATATATAAAGAACTCATACAACTCAGTAGCAAAACAAACAAACAATCTGATTAAGAAATGAACAGAGGGTCTCTATAGACATTTTTCCAAAGAAGACATACAGATGGCCAACATGAGATACATGAAAAGATGCTCAATTTCACTAAACGGGAGGGAAATGCGAACCAAAACCACAATGAGATACCACCTCACACTTCTTAGTACAGCAATTACCAAAAGACAAGAAATAACAAGTGCTGTTAAGGATATGGAGAAAAGGGAATCCTTGGGCAGTACTGGTGGTAATGTAAATTGGTACAGCCACTATGGGAAAGAGTATGGCTATTCCTCAAAAAAATTAAAAATAAAACTACCATATGAAACAGCAATTCCACCTCTGGGTGTTTATCTGAAGAATACAAAAATCACTATATGAAAAGATATATGCACCCTGATGTTCATAGCACCATTATTTACAATAACGAAGATATAGAAACAACCTAAATGTCCATCAATGGATAGATGGATACAGAATATGTGGTTTATATAGACAATGGAATACTACTCAGCCATAAAAAAGAATGAAATCTTGCTATGTGCCACAATATAGACCTTGAGGGTACTATGTTAAATGAAATATGTCAGAGGTGAAAAACAAAAATCATATGATTTCACTGATATGTGGAATCTAAAACAAACAAATGAACAAATAAAAACAAAAATAATCTCACAAACACAGAGAACAGATGGTAGTTATCAGAGGGGAAGGGGGATGAGGTGTGGGTGAAATGTCTGAAGGGAGTCAAGTGTATGGTGATGGCAGGTAACTAGACTTTTGGTAACAATCACTTGGTAATGAACACAGATGTTGAATCACAATGTTGTACACCTGAAACGTATAATGTTATATACCATTTTACCTCAATAAAAAATTAGTAAATTGTTATATAGTCATTGTGTTAGCCAGCCTCAAAAAAAAATCACGTGATTATCAGATACAAAAAAAAATTTGAAAAAAATTCTGCAATTTTGCATGATAAAAACACTCAACAAACCAGTAACAGAAGAAAATTTCAACATAATGGATGCCATAAGGGAAAAGCCCAAAGCTAACATCAGACTCAGTGGTGAAAAACTAAAAGCTTTTCCTCAGAGATTAAAAGCATGGCAAGAATGTTCATTCTTGCCATGCCAATCAACTCAGTAGTGGAAGTCCTAGCCAGAGCAATTAGGCAATGAAGATATATAAAAGGCATCCCAATCAGAAAGGAAGAAGTAAAACTATCTCTATTCACAGATGACATAAACACCACAAAAAACTTTGGAGGTAGTAAACAAATTCAGTAAAGATGTAGGATTCAAAATCAACATACAAAAATCAGTGGTATTTCCATACACTAACAATGCACAATCTGAAAAGGAAATTAAGAAACAATCCCATTTACATTATCATCAAAAGGAATTACATCCTTAGAAATAAGCTTAGCTAAGAAGGTGAAAGGCTTGCACACTAAAATATAAAAAAATATTGGTGAAATAAAGAAAACACAAATGAAAATACATCTCGTTTTTATGGATCAGAAGACTTAATATTGTTAAAATGGCCATTCTACCCAAAGAGATCTACAGATTCAATGCAATCCCTATCAAAATCCCAATGGCATTTTTAAAACAGAAACAGAAAAACAATCCTAAAATTCACGTGGAAGGGTAAGTATACTGAATAGTCAGAACAAACTTGATCACATTTCCTGACTTCAAAACACATTACAAAGTTATGGTAATTAAAACAGTTGATACTGGCATAACAGCAGACACACAGGCCAATAGAAGAAAATAGCTAAAAAATAAACTCATGCACATATAGTCAACTGATCAGTGACAAAGGTGCCAATAATACACAATGGGGAAAGGATAGGCTTTTTAAGAAATGATGTTGGGAAAACTGTAAATCCACAAGAAAAAGAATGAAATTGGACCCGTACCAAAAAAATAAACTCAAAATGGATTAAAAACTTAAATGTGAAACAAATAAATATAAAACTCCTAGAAAAAACCACAGGAGAAAAGCTTTATGATGTTGGTCTTGGCAACGATTTCTTGGATATGATATCAAAAATACAGGCAACAAAAGCAAAAATCAACAAGTGGAACCAAACTAAAAAGCTCAGCACAGCAAGGTAAATGATAAAAAGAGTGAAAAGTCAATGTATGGCATGGGAAAAATATTTGCAAACCACATATGTAATAAGGGGTTAATTCCAAAATATATATAAGCAACTCTTAAAACTAAACAACAATAAAACGACCTGATAAAAAATGGGCAAAGGACCTGAATAGACATTTTTCTAGAGAAGAGATAAAAATGACCAATAGGTATTTAAGAAGGTGCTCAACATAACTAATCATCAGGGAAATGAAAATAAACCACAATGAGATATCACCTCACACTTGTTTGGACGGCTATGATCAAAAAAATGAAAGATAAATGGTAGTGAGGATGTACACTGATGGTGGGAATGTACAAGGGTATAGGCACTATGGAAAACGGTACAGAGGTACCTCAAAAAATTAATAACTACCATACAATCCAGCAATCCTACTTTTCTGTATAATACCCAGAGGAACTGAAACCAGGATCAATAAGATATTTGTTCTCTCATGTTCATTGCAGCATTATTCACAATAGCCAAGATGGGGAAGCAGCCTAAACATCCATCAGTGGTGAATGGATAAAGAAAGTGTGGTACATACATACAATGGAATATTATTCACTCTTTAAAAAGAAGGATATCCATGGGACTTCCCTGGCGGTCCAGTGGTTAAGACTCCATCCTTCCACTGCAGGGGGCATGGGTTCAATCCCTGGTCAGGGAACTAAGATGCCACATGCGAGATCCCACATGCAGCGTGGTGCGGCAAAAAAAAAAAAAAAAAAAAAAAAGAAGGAAATCCTGTTATAAGTGACAACATAGGTGAACCTCTCGAACATTATGTTATGTGAAATAAGCCTGTCACAGAAGAATACTGCAGGATTCCACTTATATGAGATATTAAAGTAGCCAAACTCCTAACCAAAGAGTAGAATGGTGGTTGCCATGGGCTGGAAGAAGGGGGAAATGGAAAGTTGCTGTTCAGTAAGTATAGTTTCAGGTATGCAAGATAAAAATGTTCTAGATATCTGCTGTAAAACATTGTGCTTATAATTAACAACACAATTGACAGAGTCATTAAAATAACAGAAGCCTCTCAACAGGGGCAGAGAGATTTCATTACACTTAAGAAAATCTCTGTCCAATCATTATCTGACTACTAAGCTAACTATGCAGAGACTTCAGTGGCCACATACAATGAAGAATACAGCCTTTACAGTCTAGTCCAATAAACTTACTAAACAATCAAATAAATTAAAAAAACAAACTCCAGGGAAGAGGAGTAATCTGATTTCCATAGTTGCATATTATATTTAAATATATAGTCTTCAATTAAAAAATTATATGAGACATGCAAAGAAACAAGAGAGTGGCCAGTACACAGAACAGAATAAAAGCAGTCAAAAGAAACTCTCAATGAGGAAGCCCAGACACTGAACTTACTAGACAAAGATTTTAAACGAGCTTTTAAAAATATGTTCCAGGGCTTCCCTGGTGGCGCAGTGGTTGAGAGTCCACCTGCCGATGCAGGGGACATGGGTTCGTGCCCCGGTCTGGAAGGATCCCACATGCCGCAGAGCGGCTGGGCCCATGAGCCATGGCCGCTGAGCCCACACATCCAGAGCCTATGCTCCGCAACGGGAGAGGCCACAACAGTGAGAGGCCCCCGTACCGCAAAAAAAAAAAAAAAAAAAAAAAAGTTCCAATAACTAAAGGAAACTATGTCTAAAGAATTAAAGGAAAGTATAGAAATTATATCTCACCATCAGATAATATCAATAACATGATAGAAACCTTTTAAAAGAATTTTAAAAATTCTGGAATTGAAAGAACAATAACTGAAATGGAAAGAGAGAATCAAAAGGGTTAAAAAGGCAGAGAATCAGTGAAACTGAGCAGAGGTAAATTGAGATTATACAGTCTGAGGATGAGAAAGAAAAAAGAATGAAAAATGAACAGAGCCTCAGAGATTAGTGGAAACAAGAGTATCAATATATGTATAATGGGAAAAGGAGAGAAAAGGAGGGAAAGAATTTGTGAAGAAATAATGATCATTAACTTCCCCAATATTATGTAAAATATTAATCCTCAACAAAACCAAAGTAAAGCACACTCAATGAGATCCACACATACACATATCATAGTCAAACTGTCAAAAACAGTTTTCTAGAACTTGCAAGATTCTTAATTTGAGATGGAATTTTTGAGGTTAAAACTTTATATTCAGGTGAAATATTTTCAGCTGATATTCACTTTCTCAGCTATAAGAAAAGAAGCTTTTAATCCACTAAAACATGAAACTTTTATTGTAAAGCCTCTGAACTATTAAGATATACTAAGTACCACCTAAAGTTTCCATTCATGTTTATAACAATCTAAGCAAACAACTACAATTTTTTAAATGATCAAAAAATAAGACTGGACTATGAGGTTAAATGTAACCATGAGAGTGTTTTTACTGAAAGCACGTATAGGCTCTCTGTTATTTCATATACATGCTTTGAAAGTTGAAGGTACACTTCATTTTTCTAAGCATATTCACATTTTTTAAGTTCTCATATTTCAAAACATAAGACTGATTTTAAAAATGGAATAAACAAAAATAATGATTCAACATAATTGAAAATGAAAAATGGATTAGGTGGGAAAAAACAGAAAGTACCCCAGAATATTTAAACCCAATATATCAATAGTTTTAATAATTATAGACAGATTCCATATTCTAGGAACAGACAAGAAAGTCACACTGTATTTATAAAGAATCTAACTATAAACTATTTATAAGATACACCACAGCAAAGCTCAATGATACAGAAAGGTGGAAAGTAAATAGATGAAAAAAGATATGTATGCGTATATTAATCAAAGTAAATCTGCTATAGTTATGTCAATGTCAGACAAAACAGAATTTAAGTCAAAGAACCTTACCAAAGATAAAGATGGTCTCTTTAATAAAAATAAAAAGTTGAGTTCACCAGAAATATGTACTTTTAAAAAATTGTATACACCTGATAACACAGACAGTATAAAGAGGCCAGTAATACAAGAAGAAATAGACAAATCCAAAATCATAGTAAAAGAATTCAACGTGCATGTTTCAGTAAATGGTAGAATCAACAAAAAATTCAAGGAAACTGAGAAATAAAAAATTTAAATAATATAATTTTTAAAAACTTGACAGTGATATTTGTAAGGCGTATCAGGCTACATATTCATGAACCACTTAATTCAATTAAAATCAATTAATTCAATTAAAATAATTTAATAATTTTTATAATGATATTTACTACTGAATTTTTTCTTTCTAGCAGTTCCAAGTATTAGGCAAAATATTTTCATCCGATACTTCATCCATACTCTGAGCTATAAGAAGACTTTTAAATGCACTAGAGAACCAGATCGGTTGTGTAAGTACTGTATACAATATGTTAATTACCCAACAATATTTTATCTCTTTCTTAATATAAGCAGATCATACTTTGTGGTAATAACTATTAAAAGAGACTATCTATTGAAGAATAAACACATGTGACTACATTTTTCACTTCTGCAAATAGAATTAGTCTTGTTACTGTTTAGATACTCAGAGTTATCAATAATGTAAAATTAATAATAATTCAATATTGGTTAATATTAATTATTTAAAATATTTAGTTTTATTGGTATATTCACACTTTAGAATAAAGTTAAAATTTGAGGTATCAGATATGTCTAAGAAAAAAAAATGTAATGATATAAAAATATACAGCAGAAGAGAGAGTAAAAGATACTTATCAGACAGTAAGAACAGGAAGCACAAAGAAAATGTAACTTAAATCTCAAAATACCAAAATTTGATGAAGTGTGATTATGAGTGCTAATTAAAAGACAAAGATACCAGACTGAATTTGAAAAATACACAGCTATAAGCTTCATACTAGAGATACAGAAAAATCATGATACAAAAAGGTTAAAGCAACAGGACAGAAAAAAATGTGTCATGCAAATTCCAGCCAGAAGTTGGAGCCACCTTAATAGCAGGCATGGTAGTTTTTCAAGGTGAAAAAAAACAAACAAAAACTATAAAAATTATAAAGTGGGTCCCTTTATTAGGCCAAAAGGGTCTGTCCTCTAGGAAAATTATTAATTTTAAATTTATATGAATGTTAATGATAAAGTATCATAAGATATAAGACAAAACTTGACACAACATAAGATGAAACAGAGAAATCCATCATCATAGTAGGAAATTTAACCCATCCAACTCAGGAATTATAGAACACACAGATAAATCACCAATGAACGAAATGGTTGTAGATATATTCATGAACTATGGAGCAAAGCTCTCCTGAATTTAATTGAAAATAATTTTCAAGATTTTAAATTAATTACTTACTATCAAAACTGTCACTTCCTGTAGCTCCATCATTAATTTGAGACTGGCCTTTTAAAATTAAAGCTATGTCCTCAGGCAACTGATCTTGAATAGACAGCACATCCTTTGGCTGAGTTATAAGAAATGCTAAGTAGAAAAATGGATCTATTATAAAACTTCTGGATATACCAAGTAATCAGCAAAGTTTCTTCAAATTTGTGCAACATTAAAGGAAGAGGGCTGCAAAGCTACAGCAGTGAACTATATATTTAAACAGACCCTGGAAGTGAAGTGAGAAATTTGTGTGGGTAGTTTTCATGAGTGTGTGTGGAGGCTCTCTTGTTATATAGTAGTCACTGACCATGCAAATAGCAAACAAAAGGTATCAAAGGTTTCATTTTAGTTTTCTAGTTATCTTAGGGTATTCACACTTACATCAAGGTGTAAAATTTCTGAAAAATATATATGTACAAACATCTATATAGTGTTGTTCAATTATTCTGTTTCCACCTTGATCTTAGTTGCTTTAACCATTATTTAAAGAAAACCAAAGAAAAAAGATCTTTTGATGAACTTAACTTCAAATAATTTAAAGATCTATAAAATGATCATTCTTACCATTGCGTCTATTTGTTCTAGAAGTTCTTAGTTTCAACATTTGTGTGTTAGTTTTTGGCACTGCTTCATTCTCAAGTAGAAGATTTTCATCTGATTCTTTATCAGGAGCTACATAAAGAGATACATTTTAGTCTACTAAATAAAAAAAAAACAGATCTACTGTGAAATCTCTAGATTTAAAACATATACACAGCAGCATTTTCTCTCATTTTTATAAAATTATAATTAAATTACCATGATGCTAGATCTGACATGAAAATTGTGAGAACAGTTTTAATGGGGTTGTGTTTTAAACTGTTTTTTCATTTCCAGGACATAATGTTAAATGAAAAAAAGGATATCTAGTATGTTACCTTTTGAATAAGAACAAATGGGAAATAAGAGCGAAAAAGTGGACAAAAATAGACACTTATCTTTACAAAATGAAACACAAGGAAGATAAATCAGAAAACAATATACTTAGTTACCTTCAAGGGGGTGACAGGAGGACTGAGGAGTACAGGAGGAATGATATTTCTCTAAGTACAGTTGGCCCTCTGTATCTGCGGGTTCCACATCTGCAGATTCAATCAAATGCAGATTGCAAATATTCAGAAAAAAATTCCAGAAAGTTCCAAAAAGGAAAACTTTAATTTGCCATGTGCCAGCAACTACTTACATAATAGTTCCATTGTATTTACAACTATTTACATAGCATCCACATTGTAGTAGTTACTATAAGTAATCTAGAGATGATTTAAAGTATTCGGGAGGATGTGCATATGTTATATGCAAATTGAACACCATTTTATATTAGGGACTTGAGCATCTCTGGATTTTCGTATCTAGGAGGGTCCTGGAACCAATCCCTTGTGGATACCAAGGGACAACTGTATACTTTTTGCACACTTAGACTTTGGGAAGTACATTACTGTTGTACATATTGCCCCCCCAAATAAACTTAAATCAACAAAATAATAAAAGGAAAGTAAAACTGCAAATAATTCTGAAACAAATTTAGCAGCATTATAGGATACATCAAATGAATAAACATGTTGATGTTGTTCAGTCAAGTACACACTGTAGAAGAAATGACATACACATACAAAACAGAGGAAGGAAAAAAGACCTGAGGAGATGTACTGGAACTGAAGACATTCATGAGGACCCATGATTTCTAAATATATCTATGTGTATATGCATGTATGTTTATGTAAGTATATATGTGTATGAATATGTGTATATCTATATTTGTGTATGTATATTGAGGAGTCCAGCTCCAGGCCAAAACCTTGCTGTGGTATTTCATGACCCACCATATGCAATTACAGACAGACATTTCAACAATAATATTTGGAGGCTTCAATACCCCCAATTTAAATAATAGATAAAGCAACTAAGATCAAGAAGGAAACAGAATAATTGAACAACACTGTAAATTAACTAGAGCTCTGTAGAGGTCTATAGATTTCTAGAGAACATTCCATCCAACAAAAACTGAACACGTGTTCTTCTCGCACGCATATGGAACATTCTCCAAGATATACAATATGCTAGGCCATAAATCAAACCTCAATAAATTTAATAGGTTTGACATCATATAAAGTATGTTCTTTAACCCCTGTGGAATGACATTAGAAATCAATAATAGAAGGAGATTAAGGAAATTCACAAATCAGTGAAAATTAAACAACACACTCCTAAATGACCAATCAAAAAGAAGTCACAAGGGAACTAGAAAATAGTTCGAGATGAAAGAAAACAAAAACATGTCATACCAAAATTTATGGGATGCAGATAAAGTGATGCTTACAAAAGAATGTACAGCTTCAGATACTTCTTATTTTGAAAAGAAAAGAGACCACCATCAGCATACAAAGTAAACCCAAAGCAAGCAGAAGGAAGCAAATAATAAAGAGAGAGCAAAAATAAATAAAATAGAGAAGAGAATAACAATAAAAAAAATCACATAGAGAATATCTAAGGAATATACACATACACACACACTCAAAAAAACCAAAACCTATTTGAATAAATAAATTCAGCAAAAGTTAGAGATAAGATCAATATACAAATTTAGTTGTACTACAACACACTAGCAAGAAATAGTCAGAAATAAAATTAAGAAAAACAATTAAATTTACAATAGTATCAAAATCAATAAAACACTTAAGAATACATTTAACAAAATAAGTGTAAGACTTGTACACTGAAAATGACAAAACATCATTGAAAGTAATTAAATAAGATATAATAAATGGAAAGACAACCCCTGGTTATGGATTATTAGACTTAATATTGTTAAGATCACAATACACTCCAAATAATCTACAGACTCAATTTAATCCCTATCAAAATCCCAGATGGCTATTTTGCAGAAATTGATAAGGTGATACTAAAACTCAACTGGAAACTTAAGGGACCTAGAGTACCCCAAACAATCTTGAATAAGAATAAAAAAGTTGGAGAACTCCCACTTTCCAATTTAAAAACTTACTATTGCATATATATATTGATAGAATGGAACTGAGTTCAGAAATAAACTCTCACATTTATGATCAACTGATTTTCCAAAAGAAAAATCAGTGGGGAGAGAATAGTCTTCTCAGCGAATGGTGATGGGAACAAGTGAATATCCACATGTAAAAGAATGAAGTTGGACTCCAGTGTCACATTATATACAACTCAAACTGTAGAGACATAAAAGTGAGTTAAAATTATACTACTCCTAGAAGAAAATATGAGTAAATTTTTATGACCTTAGGTTAGGCAATAGTTTCTTGCATGTGGCACCAAAATTCTATGTGACTAATAAAAACACAGATAAATTGGACTTCATCAAAATAAAACTTTTGTGACTGAAAGGACGATGTGAGCTAGAGACTTCACCACTCACATGTCTGCCTCAGCTGGGACTGTTGATAAGAGGACCTATATGTGGCCTTCTTGTGACTTTAGCTTCTCAAGACTGAGCAAGCTCCAACAGAGCCATGAAGAAGACATACAGCATCACTTAAACTTTATTCTATTCATGCAAAGGGATTTATCATACTAATACTAACTAAAAAAAGTTGGTGTGGTTCTACTAATATCAGATAAAGTGGACACAGTTAAATTTGTGTTATTAGTTTCGAGATTTACTGTACTCTGGTCACAAGACAGTGTACGTGACTTTAATCCTCTGACATTTCTTGATCCTTGCTTTATGATCCAGTATATGTTTAATATGTGTATATGTATGTTTGACAATCTTGTTCAATTCTTCTTTTTCTTTACAGAGAAATCTGTTAAAATCTCCAGCTGTAATTATGGATCTTCTATTTCTCCTTTTGGTTCTAGCACATTTTACTTTATACATTTTGAAGCTATATTCTTAGTTGCATATAAATTTAGGGATATTCTAGTTGAATTGATCATTTTACAGTTAGAAAATGTTCCTCTTTTCTAGTAAATATGCATGCCTTCCACAGAGAAAAGTATAAATTCATTACTGAGAGAAATAAAAAGCTATATAAATAGAGATATATATCATGCTTATAGGTTGGAAAATTAGTAATGAAAAGATATCAATCCTCTCCAATGTGTGTGTGTATTTAACAAAATGCAATCTCAATAAAAATCCTAGCAGGTGCGCTATTTCTCCTTTTGGTTCTATTCCATTTTGCTTTATATATTTTGAAGCTGTGTTCTTGGTTGCATATAAATTTAGGGGTACTCCACTTGAATTTACCATTTTACAGTTAGAAAATGTTCCTCTTTTCTAGTAAATATGCATGTCTTCCACAGGGAAAAGTATAAATTATTACTGAGAGAAGTTTTTAAAAAAGTATAGAAATAGAGATATGTATCATGTTTATGGGTTGGAATAATTAGTACTGAAAAGGTATCAATCCTCTCCAATGTGTGTGTGTGTGTGTGTGTGTGTGTGTGTGTGTGTGTGTGTGTGTGTGTGTATGTGTGTATTTTAAAAATGCAATCTCGGACTTCCCTGGTGGCACAGTGGTTAAGAAGCCACCTGCCAATGCAGCGGACACAAGTTCGAGCCCTGGTCCGGGAAGATCCCACATGTCCTGGAGCAACTAAGCCTGTGCACCACAACTACTGAGCTGGCACTCTAGAGCCCGCAAGCCACAACTGCTGAGCCCACGTGCCACAACGACTGAAGCCCACGCACCTACAGCTCGTGCTCCACAACAAGAGAGCCACTGCAATAAGAAGTACACACACCACAACAAAGAGTAGCCCCCGCTCACCACAACTAGAGAAAGCCCACACACAGCAATGAAGACCCAATGCAGCCAAAAATAAATAAATAAATAAATAAACAAATTTATTTTTTTTAAATGCAATCCCAATAAAAATTCTAGCAGGTGTGTGTATGTGTGTGCGTGAATGTACATTTTCTTGTACATTTCCAAACTTATTTTATGAGCCTAGTATCGCCCTGATAACAAAACTAGACAAAGACAACATAAGAAAAGAACACTACAGCCCAATATCCCTGATGAACATAGATGCAAAATTCTCAATAAAATACTAGCAAACTGAATTCAACAGGATATTCAAAGGATCATACACCATGACCAACTGGGATTTATCCCTGAGATGCAAGAATGGTCCAACATATGCAAATCAATTAATGTCATATACCACGTTAACAGAATGAAAGGTAAAAATCACATGATCATCTCAAGTGCAGAACAAAACATTTGACAAAATTCAACAATCATTTACGATAAAAAAAAAAAAACCTCTCAACAAAGTGGGTATAGAGAGAATGTACCTCAACATATGAGTCTAAATTTTGATCCACAGGCAAATTTTTATCTCCTAAATTATCCATTTTCTGTTCTGCAAAAGTACATGGTTTTTGCCCTCAGATAACCTAGGTACCTGGAAAACTTTGAAAAAGTATGTGACCCTTCCTCATGGAAGAGGAAGAGTTACACATGAAAGAGTTATATCTCCTCATTATAAAAACATATATGAGTTTCCAATATGTTCCTTTTTAGCATGTGTACAGTGAACTACACAGGCTAAGTGTACAAACTGTGATAAATCAATGATCTATGAAAACTGAATCTAGATAAAACATAGGAAGCAAATGCTTTCGGGCAGTGGAAACAGCACAAGACTGTGATCCCTTGGAGCAGAGAAACACATTATTCATCTTGGTGGTCTTCTCAGGGTGCATTCCTAGTAGTACAGATAAGTACAGCTCAAATATAAGAAAAGGATCTCACTGAAAAGAGACAGAGATCAAGGTTTGGGTCTAATGAGGTAAACAGAATTTGCGGAACAGGGTACCATATAGAAAGGTATAAGCATAGAGCTCTTGAAATTTGCATAAAGTCCTTTTAGTCTTTGGGAAAACACTAAATTGCCCACAAACAATACAAAACACAATAAAGTCTGGAAAAAATAAATTATTTTGGAGCTGTGAGCTGAGTGGAGTTTACAGATATTGCACAGTGATGGGAGACACTGGGGTTCCAATTATTCAGAGTGGAGAAACCTTGCTAATATCCAAAATGCTTAGCTTAGAGCTCAAAAAGGCCACTTTTTAGGAGTAGGGCTACTCTAGCCCTAAAGAAAGGACTAGTCTAGGCATGGACTAACAAAGCCCAAAACCAAGCTTCAACAGGACAAAGCTGAGCCACAAGTAAGTTAAATAACTTCAAAAACTAAAAACAGTATTCTTCAAAAAAAGAAAACATTATTGAGAGTTAAAAATAATAGAATCCATAGTAAGCAACATGTAATAATAATTTAAAAAATACTAGACATGCACATAGGAAAATATGACCCCAAATCAGGGAAAAAAGTTAATAGAAACAGATCCAGAGATTATGCAAATATTGGAATTAGCCAAAACAGGACTTTGAAAAAAGCTATTATAAATATGCTCATGAATTTAAAGGAAAAGATGGACGTTGTCAGTGAACTGATGGTAATTCTCAACAGAGTAAAAGAAACTATCAAAAAAAAAACACTGACTGGGAAGGTGATGTCAGCGAGATGGAGGGCTAAGAGGTCTCAACCCTCATCTTCCCAACAAAAACAACAAAATAAATAAATAAATAATTATAAACCAACAAAAACAGCTCTGGGAAAGCTCTGGACTCCAACAAAGAAGCAGCAGAAACCCCATGGAGCTCAAAAACCAAGGACGGCTGTACAGAAAAATGTAGGCAGCATTTTACCTGCATCACCACATCCCCAATCCAGAGCAGCTCAGTGCCTAGAGGAATGCCCTGAGAGGGTTTTCACCCCATAGGGAAAATAAGAGCAGGAGAATCCCAGCAAGTCTCACCACCATGGATATGAAAGGAACCCCACAGCCTTCACCAACACAGAAGCCAGCTGACAGAGATGACTGGAGTTCATGCCACTGCAACTCCTCCCTGGGGCTGGAGCTGTCACTGCAGTGAGACCTACCCCCAGTGACCCCAGCTGCTGACTTGGCCTGCTCTCTGAAATCAGGAAGCTACAGAACTTTACCACAGAAGAGATTTGCAAACCATGTATCTGATAAAGGTTTAACACCCAGAATATATAAAGAACCTCTACAATTCAGCAACAAAAGACAAACAATCCACTTTAAAAAAAATGGGTGAAGGAGTTGTATAGACATTTTTTCCAAAGAAGATATACAGATTACCAATAAGCACAAAAAGAGATGCTTAACATCTTTAGTAATTAAATAAATCTGAATCAAAATTACAAAGAGATACATTTCATACCTACTAGAATAACCATAATTTAAACAAAAAGGAAAACAAGTGTTGGCAAGGATGTGTTCCATTGTACATTGCTACTGGGAGCATAAAATGGGTCAGCCACTGTGGAAAACAGTTGTGCAGTTGCTCAAAAAGCTAAACCTAGAATTATCTTATGATCCAGCAAATACACTCCTACCCAAACAATTGAAAACAGAGATTTAAACAGATACCATACACCATGTTCATTGTAGCATTATTCACAATAGCCAAAAGTGGAAACAACCTAAATGTCCATCAGCAGATGAATGGATAAACAAAATGTGGTATGTACATAAATGAAATATTATTCAGCCATATAAAGAAATGAAATTCTGACACATGCTACAATGTGGGTGAAACTTGAAAATATTATGCTAAGTGAAACAGGCCAGGCACAAAAGGACAAATATATGATTCCACTTATATGAAACATAATAGGCAAGTCCATAGAGACAGGAAGTAAGTTAGAGGTTACCAGTGGCTGGAAGGAGGCAGGAATGAGAGTTGTCATTTAACAAGTTTTTTTTGGGGGGGTGATGAAAAGTTGTGGAAATAGACATAGTGATGGTTGCACAACACTGTGAATGCAATTAATGCCATTGAATTGTATACTTTATTTAAAGATGATTAAAATGTCAATGTTATGTATACTTTACCACAATGAAAAAAATTTTTGTCAACTGATTAAAATGAGTTCAACTGCTGGTTAAAAATTCTTAATAAACTTTGAACAAAAGAAAATATCCTGACCATAATAAAAAATATTTATCTCAGATAACCAATCATCACAGATGAAAGTGTAGAGGCACTCTCAGTTCAAAGCACAAAAGAAGAGTGATACTCCTGCACTCTACATCACAACCATTTAATTTGATTTTGGAAGTTCCGGCCAATGCAGTATGACATGGGTTGGTTATAAAAGCTATACATGTTGGAAAAGAAGAATAAGCTTACATTTTAAAAAATATATTATACATCAAACACCCAAAAAACTTAGCTAAAATATTACTTATTTATAACACAAATCATCTTTTTTCCTGCTATACCCTGATGAATTTTTGGTATAATATTATGTTAAGAATTTATAATGCCATATACTGTTATTTGGTTGAGACAAAGCTATCACTTCCCTTTACAAAAATTTTAGTTAAGATAGACTGAGTAATATGTTAACTCACCAAATTAATTTTTACGTATTGGTCAATATATTTGTATATTATCTCATGACTGTCTAGGAAGTTATTTCTACATTTAGTAATGTTCTCACTTCATTTACTTATAATACGGGAACACACAATCATTAACATTTTTATCTTACAAAACAGAAAATCTTTTTACCTTGAAATTCTCTTGCTTCTTCATAAGTTTGTTTTTTAATCTTACTTCGTAAATTCTCTTCTAAAATATCAGCCTTAGTTACAAAAGTTAAAATAAGTAATTACAAATTATACATCTTAGAACTCTAATTACTTTCTTTTATATCTACAATGTCATTACAGCAACATTTTACTTTTCATTATTTCCTGAATGTATCAAATTTAAAAATGAGAACAATTAATGGATCCGAGAGACATTTGGGAACACTGAATGCTGTGGAGGGACCCACCAAGCAATATTGTGATTCTTCCTCATAAATATTCCAAATACATCATGTTAATAATTTTTTATTATGATTCTAGTTTAGATTTATATTTTCACCTGATTCAACCTCTAGAGAAACTCAAATGGCTTTAAAAAATTATTTTTATAAGGCCACTTTAATAACATGATAAAAAATATTGTGAATATATGTTAAATATGTACAGCCATTTTATCATTTCCCTTTTTCCAAATTTTAAAATAAGAATTTTCTAATTAAATAGTATTTTAACAAAGGCAATTCTAATAATTTTCTAGGGCTTGTTTAAGGCATATAAAATTATTTCAAAAACGACTATGCTTTCACAAATACCTTAAAGTATAAGAATCATTTTTGTAGATGAACCTGAAATAAAAATTTCCCTGTCTCAGTTAGAAATTGAATATCTTTTAATTTACCATTAAAACTATAATCTAAGCCACAAATTCTTTGTTGGTATACATTAGAACTTTTACATTGAAATATTACTTTGATTCCCAAATATCACTTTAAAATCCTAAATAAAAAACAGGTTGTATCAAAAGGCAAACTTTTTATTCCACTTAAATAAGAAAATACTGATGTTTTAAATTAACATTTATTTAAAATACTGAAGGAGTATAGCAATTAAAATAAATAGCTTTCAAGTTATTGTACTGTATCTTACCTTTGAGATGTCAGTACCCAGAGTCTTTATTTTAACAACAGGGGGTAAAATGAATGATGCTGTCACTGTTTCATTCCCTTGAAGCAATGTTCCAACAGACTGTGAATCTTGAATTTCTTTGCTCAATAATATTCTTGTAAGTGATTTATCATGGGTCTTTGATGAAAGTAGATGGGACAGATCTTCATCAGTTAAAATTTCATTTGAAGTGTTTAAAAAAGGTGATCCATCTTGAGACTTGAGGATCTGTGAAAGATCTGAAATAGCAGGGCTAGCTCTTTCCTTCTCTGAGCTTTAGAATTACAAAACATCTGCTATTAGATTATATGAACAACATTTATTTGTAACTAAAGAATCATTTTCATAATCTATAAGAATATTAAATAAGCAATTATAATTATTCACTAATAGTAATACAAATGTGAAATTGATGCTAGATAACAGGCTAAGGATAATATATCTCCTGGGTTTTAAAAGGCACACAGAGGCTCAGCTTGGCCAAGATGGCAGAGTAGGAACACTCTGAGCTCACCTCCTCTAATGGGCACGCTAACTATGACAACTATTTACAGAACAACCATTGATGAGAAAAACTGGATGATTAGCAGAAAAGATCTTCTACTAAAGATATAAAGAAGGAACCACAACAAGACAGGTGAGAGGGGTGGAGTCACAGTACAGTCAAGATCCATAGCCTCAAGTGAGTAACCCACAATGGGAGGATAATTACAATGGCAGAGGTTATCCCTAAGAAACGGGAGGTCCAAGCCCCACACTGGGCTTCCCAGCCCAGGAGTCCTACATCAAGAAGACAAGCCCCCAGAATATTTGGCTTTGATGGTCAATGGGGCTTACTTTCGGGAAAGTCACAAGGCTATGGGAAATAGAGACTCTACTCTTAAAGGGCACAAACGCCATCTCACGTGGTCCAGGAGTCATGGTAGAAGCAATAATTTGAAAGGAGCCTGGGTCAGATCCACCTGCTGATCTTGGAGAGCCTACCAGAGCAACTGGAGCTCCCATGGGGACACATCAACTGGTGTCAGCCATTTTGGGGAGCTCTTTCTACCACATGGACACTTGTAGAACAAATGTCACTTTGGAATACTCCCTCTAGCTTATTAGCACTGGGACCCAGCCCCGGCCACCCGTCCGTCAGAACCAGAACCAAGGTTCTCAGGCCAAGCAACTAGCCAGGCAGGGACATACCCACTAGCTGCCTTAAGATGCCCTGAGCCCACAGCCACCCTGGGACATAGCCCTATCCACCAGCAGGCAGACACCAGCCCCAGGACCACTGCAGCTTGCAGCCTGCCATGGTAGGACCCAGCCCACCTACCAACAGGCAGGCACCAGCCCTGGGACCCCCTGGGTCCCAGCCCCACCCACTAGCAGATGAACACCAGGTATTAGCCACCTCAGGCCCATCAGCCAGCTGCCCAGACACCTGGCCCCAACCACCACCAGACTGAAACAAGCTTCAGGACACCCCAGACCTTACAGCTAGCTATGTCATGAACCAGCCCTGCCCATCAGCAGTCTGACACCACTTCTGGTACCCTTAGGTCCAAAAGCCAGAGACACCAGGACCTACCAGTGGGTCAGAACTAGGCCCAGGATGTGGATTCACACACTGGTGGGTGGGCACCAGCCCTGGGATCCCTTGAGTCCTGACCCACACCACCAGTGGGCAAATGCCAGCCCAGGATCATCACAACCCTTCAGCCTACCTTATCAGGATTCAGCTGCCCACCAGGAGGCCAGCACCTGTGCTGCAACCCCCTGGGCCCTGGACCTACGCACCAGCAGGCCAACACCAGCACTGGGACACCATGGGCTCCATAGCCAGTGGCTCTGGGATCTAGCCCAACCTACCAGTGGGTAAACACCAGCTTTGGGACTCCCAGGGATCTACAGCCAGAGACCCAGGACTTACCCAGGATTCAGCTCTGCCCACCAGTGAGCCAGCACTAACCCCAGGACACCTTGGGCCCCAGCCCTGCCTACCAGCACACTGACACAAGCTCCAGGACCCCAAGACCTGCTGCCATCCACCAACAGGCCAACATCAGTTATGAGATACTTTGGACCCCTCAGCCAGCCCTGTCAGGAACCAGCCCCACATGGCAGCAGGCTGACACTATATCTGGGAATACCAGCCCAGCAAACACCCACCCCAGAACACAGCTCTGCCCACCAGTGGGCCAGGACTAGCCCTAAGAGCCCCCAGGGTTCCACAGCCAGCTACCTCATGACCCAGCCCTGTCAACCAACGGCTGAGAGCCTCCACACATGGCAAGGCCTGGCAACCAACCAGACCAGGGCCCAGCCACACCTAGGAGACTACTCATGGTAGTGGTAATCAGCCTGCCCACATAGGGGTCACTCCTAGAACAGACAGCTCTGGTGACCAGAGGGGAGTGTGCTGCTGGGACGCATAGGACGTCTCCTAGAAAAGGCTCCGTCTCCAAGATACACAGAAAGAAAAACAGAAAATTAGGCACTATGAGGCAACAGAGTAACATGTTCCAAACGAAGGAACAAGATAAAGTCCCAGAAGAAGAACTAAGTTAAATGGAAATAGGCAATCTACCCAACAAAAAGTTCAAGGTAATAATCATGAAAATAATCAAACAACTTGGGAGAAGAATGAACACAGTAAGAAGTTTAACAAAGTTAGAAGATAAAAAGAAGAACCAAACAGAGCTGAAAAATACAATACCTAAAATTAAAAATACACTACAAGGAATCAATAGGAGATTAAATGATACAGAGAAATGGAACAGTGAGCTGGAAAAGGAATAATGAAAATCACTGAAGCTGAAAAGAAAAAATAAAAAAGGAATTAAGACAGTTTAAAAGACCTCTGAGACAACATCAAGTCTATCAGCATTGGCATTAGAGGCATCCCTGAAGGAGAAGAGAGAAAAAAGGGCAGAGGACATAATTGAAGACATAATAGCTGAAAACTTCCCTCGCCTGGGAAAGGAAATGGACATCAAGGTCCAGGAAGCACAGAGAGTCCCAAACACAATCATCCCAAAGAGGACCACACCAAGACACACTGTAATTAAAATGAGAAAATATAAGATGAAGAGAGAATATTAAAAGCAAGGGAAAAGCAACAAGTTAGGTACAAGGCAACTCCTATAAGTCTATTAGCTAACTTTTCAGCAGAAACTCTATAGGCCAGATGGGAGTGGCATGGTATATTTTAAATGATGAAAGGGAAAACCTACAACAAGAAATGCTCTACTCCACAAGGCTTTCTTTCAGATTTGATGGAGAGAGCAAAAGTTTTACAACCAGGTAAAAGCAAAGAGTTCAGCATCACCAAACTAGCATTTTAAGAAATGTTAAGGGAACTTCTCTACGTGAAAAAGAAAAGGCAACAACTAGAAACATAAAAAGTACAAAAGGAAAAAGCTCATTGATAAAGGCAAATATACAGTAAAGGTAGTAAATCAACCACATACAAAGTTAGTCGGAAGGTTAAAAGACAAAAGTAGTAAAAGTATCTATATTCACAACAAGCAGTTAAGGGATACACAAAACATAAAGATGTAAAAGATGATGTCAAAAACAGTAATCATGGGGGAAAGGAAGTAAAAATACAGGGTTGTTAAAATTCATTTGAAATTAAGAAATCAGAAATTGAAAATAATCATATATATATTGAGAGATTCCTATATATAAATCTCATGGTAACCTCAAAACAAAAACCTATTATAGACACACACACAAAGAGAGAAAGAATCCAAACATGACATTAAAGATTTCAAATCACAAAAGAACAAAAGAAGAAAGGGGAAAAAAGACATACAAAACCAAATCCAAAACAATTAACAAAATGGCAATAAGAACATACTAATCAATAATTGCACTAAATGTAAACAGAATAAATGCCCCAATCAAAAGACACAGAGTGACCGAATGGATACGAAAACTATATATATATATATATATATATATATATATATATATATGGTGTCTACAAGAGACTCACCTCAGATCTAAGACATACAACAGACTGAAAGTGAAGGGATGTAAAAAGGTATTCCATTTAAAATGGAAAGCAAAAGAAAGCTGGGGTAACAATACTTATATCAAAAATAAAGAGGCTTAGAGATTATAACAAGAAACGAAGGGCATTAAATAATGATAAAGGGATCAATCCAAGAAGGTAAAACAATTGTAAATATATATGCACCCAACACAGGAGCACCTAAATACATAAAGCAAATATTAATAAACATAAAGAGAGAAATTGGGAGTAACACAATAACAGTAGGGGACTTTAACATCCCACTTACATCAATGGACAGATGATCCAGACAGAAAATCAATACAGAAACACTGACTTAGATTACACATTACACCACCACTACATTAGACCACATGGACTTGTTTCTACTCCCTCATGCTGCAGCATGAGTCCCAATAAAACCTTGCCTCAATTTCTTGTCTGACCTCATCAATTTCTATTCATTAAAGAGTCCAAGGACACTGGTCAGCAACAGTATCTCACAGAAAGGAGCCTGTACAATCGTCTGGAACCCCAATTTTTTGACTGCTGCCCAGGACACGTCCAGTTTGCCCAGTTCTGGGGGCCAGCAGGGCTTACACTTGCAGTCACATGGGACTGTACATATTTGCATCCTTTAAAAGCTATTAGCGGAGGGTCTCACTTCAAATCAGCCTGAATCTAGGAATGAGATCTCCCCTCTAAGGCACTGACTGGTCTAGGAACACCCTCAATGACTGAGAATTTTTACAACTAAAATAGGCTGCTTGGACAACAACAAAGGTTTGAGAGACAACCCAGACCTCAGGCAGGGTTGAACGACAAGGTCACCTTACACAAGGCCAACCAAACAAAAATAACATTCAGAGATACAAACCACTATGTATAAAATAGATAAGCAACAAGGATACACTGTATAGTACAGGGAAATATAGCCAATGTTTTGTAATAACTTTAAATGGATTATGATCGATAAAAATATTAAATCACTATGTTGTACATCTGAAACTAATAAAATACTGTAAACCAACTATACTTCAATTTTAAATAGACAGAAAAAACATTAATGAAACAGTGATAAGTAATACCTGAGAAAGGGTTCAAAGTAATGGTCATAATAATATGCTCACCAAACTAAGGAGAATGGAACACAGTAAGAACTTCAACAAAGAGAAAGAAAATGTAAGAAAAATCCAAGAAAAATCCAAACAGAAGTCATAGAGCTAACATCTCTAATTATTAGAGAAAGGTAATCAAAACTGCAATGAGGTACTACCTCACACTGGTCAGAATGGCCATCAGTAAAAATATCTACAAATAACAAATTCTGGAGAGGGTGTGGAGAAAAGGGAATCCTCCTACACTGTTGGTGGGAATGTATACTGGTGAAGCCACTATGGAAAACAGTATGGAGGTTCCTCAAAAAACTAAGAATAGAGTTGCCATGTGATCCAGCAATAACACTACTGGGTGTATATCTGGACAAAATTATAATTCAAAGAGATACATGCACTCCTATGTTCATAGCAGCACTACTCACAATAGCCAATACATGGAAACAACCTAAATGTCCATCAACAACTGAATGGATATAGAAGATGTGGTACATATATACAATGGAATATTACTCAGCCATAAAAAATGAAATG